>NC_030679.2:106042582-106351673 GCF_000004195.4 Xenopus tropicalis
AACTTGTGTATGGTCATACCCTGAAAGTAGCAGTGGCTGGATGAATGGATATGTTAGGCCAGCAAGTATAACCATGGGCTTTTCTTGGGCAATATGTTTTTTTACTGAAGGTGTTTTTTTTGTTTTTTGTTTTTAAAAAATACCTCTAGTTACCACTAAACTGCACTCCTGCATGTGACCTGCCTGGCATCCCCCACATGGCGTGCTGCTCTCTGGACAATCTTTATCTTCTCATGGGCCGTGAACTGGAAAATTTAGAAGAAGTTCCTGTAGGCAATGTTTTAGGTACGATTTCAATTCTACATTGTTTAAAATGTTCTGTTTTTAGATCAAATGAAAGTGTTTTTGCCAGACATTGTGCAATAAACCTTACTCACTATCAAGGGAAGACAGAGTTTTTCTGAATTTTTAAGTTTCAGACGCCTTCTTTTTCAATTTGGTTCAACTACTTAAACACAAAAGATTTAGGTTTATCTTTGCCAAATAAAAATATGCACACACCTCAAATATCCTCTCCTAAGCCCTTCTTACCTACTTTAAACCATTTTGGGTGACCAGACCCACACTTTGGGAACACAGTTGGAGGAGCATCGTCTACTCTGCAAGTGAACCAATTTTTTTTACCTCCTTAGGTTCTGCCTTAGGTTTTTCTAATTTGGTTTGTGCCATAATTCTGAAATATGAACATCCAAACAGCAATTGCTTCGGTGGTGCTCAAGTGATCTCATGTCAAAATGCAATATATGTTTTCACAAAAGAAGCCATGAACTCCAATTTTTATTTCTAATTAACTTTTATTTCATTACATTGTTTTATACATTGCCAGCTATGTAGTTTTCTGCTAAAACTTGATTGTACTTGTATCTTCTCTCTTTTTTTCTGTATGTAGAAGTAAAGGGGGGAGTGGGAGGCTTGCAGGAGAATTTAGTGGAAAATGTTAATGGCAAATGAGAGAAAGCATTGAGGGTATAGCAGTGATAAACAATCTGCAAACATTATGGCATAATTTGTTTTTTTGGCAGAAAGAATGCATTATGTATTTTGTATGCAAATGTTGTTTTCCAAATTGATGCAGAAATGCAAGAAATGTCTACTAAATGTTCTTAAGAAAGCATTATTCTTGTTATGAGACAAGATGTCATTTACTTAAATGAGAATATATTGCGATATACAGTAAGAGAAATATCATAAACTGTGGATGGTGTTCTGAACTAGTATAACAATCGCAGCTTTTAAGTTTGTGAACTCTAATCCAGATACATCCTGCCATATTCTAGAGGTCTTTATTACTTTAACACTTTATTTGTGGCCTGTCCAAGCAGCACATAACCTGTTAAATAAACAAATCAGTTAAACTGTCAAGCATGATAAAGGCTTTGTTTAATATTGCAGAACAGGGGCAGAAACACAACAAAATCAATGTTGGTAGTGTGGTGGAAAATCTAAAATATTTTCAATAGACCCTAAAAGTTTCCTGGTTATATTTTCAGTAGATTTTTCCCATCAAGAAATGATATGGGCTAGAAATTTTAAAGAAGTTATAAGTATATATGGAATCTTGTATTATCTACTTTGATTACCAACAAGGGGGGGGGGAGGAGTATTTAAATGTCAAAAGAAAATGATTTGCATGCAATTTTATTTCAAAACAACCAATCAATGTTACACAAGTCTAAAAATAGGCTATGTTTGTCTGCCATCTGCTCATGTGAAATATAGTGAAAATAAGTTTCCAAAACTTGAACCATGTCATGGAAACTTGGAATCTCTTCCAGATGTGTGCGTATGTTTCCTTTTTTTTCTTTCCTTTTAATTTTAAGACAATCTCTTATTTGAGCTTTAGGAGACTTGATATTTTTGATGAGCTAAAAAGTAAACAAGAGAGAGATTACGGTAAAAAAATGTCTTGTTATCTGGATGTTTTACTTTAACCAAAATAGGTCATATATTAATGTTTACCATGTTGGCTACAAAAATAAATTAGTTATAGAAAATATTTGCAATATATTAAATGGTTGTACACTGTACAGCAGGTCCCTTCTTAACGTCTCTTCAGTTTTTCAATCCTTTTTTTTTGGTGCCGCCACCGTCCCAAGTTGTGATGTGTCCTGTGGGTGCTTTTAGTGTTCTCCTAATGTTCTAGGCCAGGGATCCCCAACCTTTTATACTTGTGAGCTACACTCAGATGTGAAAAATGTTGGTGAGCCACACAAGCATGAAAAAAGTTCTTTGAGAATGCCAAATAAGGGTTGTGATTGGCTATTTGGGAGCCCCATGTGGACTGCTGGCCTGCAGCAGGCCCTGCTTGGAGTTAAACTGTGTCTCTGCTTCCAAAACTTGTCTCCAAGCCAGAAATGTAAAAATGGGCCCCTCCTTTAGGGCCACAGGGAGCAACATCAAAGGGGGTGATGAGCAACATGTTGCTCACAAGCCCTTGGTTGGGGATCGCTGTTCTAGGCACTACATCTACAACAAGACCACAAGCACCAATATTATTTGGAGTCTTTAGGCAACTAACAGTGAATTTATTTTCTCTTTAATGGCCTGCTCCATTATCTCAGATATGATCAGTTGCTCAGTTAAGGTGGCCATACACGCCCCGATATTATCGTACGAAACCTCGTTTCGTACGATAATCGGTGCGTGTATGGCATGTCGGCGAGTCGACCGATATCGCAGGAAGCTGCTGATATCGGACGACTCGCCGATCGGACCAGTTTGAAAATTTTGATCGGGTGCCATAGAAGGCGCCTGACCAAAATTCTCCCTTCAGAGCTGAATCGGCAGAAGGAGGTAGAAATCCTATTGTTTCTACCTCCTTACCTGCCGATTCAGCCCTGAATGGTGTGTGGCGGATCTTACGATGTTTCGTGCGACCGATGGTCGTACGAAACATCGTCAGATCGCCACGTGTATGGCCACCTTTACCCGTGCCGCACCACAATAAAACAGCAGTTGGTGGCAACTATAAAACTGGAGAATTTCCATGAACTTTCCAGGATATTCTCATGTACACTTGGGAACTTTATAGCCGAAAATGTCATTCTTGGAAATAACAGTAATCAATGACAGAACAATCATCAAACATTTTCTGAGGTGCATTACAATAAATGAGCACAAGGTCACTTATAAACAAGAATAGGTTACACTTTGTGACAACGCATATTTATAGATTAAAGTGGCCCTGGCCCACGTACCGTAGGTCAATATACTCATTTTACAAGGGTTATTATAAGTAGGAGAATACAATAGCACTGGCTAGTAAACGTCTAAATAAAAAGGAAATGCAAAGGGGTATTAATGGAATCTTGTTTGGTTTCATTTTACGCAGGCATAGAAACAGACATGTATACCATTTGCACTTGACTATGGCCTGGTAAAGTTCGAAAAACACATACGGTATTGCTACTTTGTATACAGTACTGCATATTGCTACTGTATATACAGTGCTGTAAAAAAATGCTGCCCCCAATAGGCTTAAAATGTTTTTTGAAAATGACCTGAGACCCAGGCTTTTATCCATGAGTAAAGAAAGAAATATTTTTAAGCCCCAAATACCTGAAGAAAGTTTGTATTTTCTGCACAACTGCCTCAAAAAATATGGCCCTGGTAATAGATAAAATAAATGCTGGTCTCTTTTTCATTTGCACTTAACACCTTACTGTGGTCTTTATTAGGAGTACATACCAGCAGCCTAGGCTCCCCACGGACCTTAATATCACCAAAATAGTGCTAAAAACCATTGAATACAAATATACTGTTTTTCCAAGTGCTTGACAGGCACATTGTATGTAGACGTAATTATGTTGGTAGATATTTGGGGTCATTTACTAAGATCCTGGCCAGAGTAAAGCATTGCCTAACACAGACAGCACTGTATTCACGGTGGGTGGTTACAGGTAATTGTCTTCTGAAAAGGATTTCAGAGACCTGCAACAATTCAGTTTATCTGGGTGCAATATGCAAAAAATGGTTCACTTTGCTACCTAGCTTCCAATTCGTAAATGGCCTCTATTGCATATTAGACTATGGGTATATGTTATGGATGTTATGGCTTCTTTATGTTACAATGTTTCTACTATTTTCAACATTCTTGTTACTTTGCTTTGGTTATTCACTATCCATAATTGTCACTACTTGGTTTAATGATACTGTTGTGCATTACCTTTCATACATAATATTTATTTACATTTATATTTATTTACATGTATATTTATTTTATTTACATTTGTTTGCCATGACAACACTAGCTTTACTTGCAGCCAATTTCACTATTTTGAGTATTTATGGTCTGTAGGTACAGTTTATGACTGTATAAGTCTAACCCTCTAAGCCCAGTTTAGCTAGCTGAGCTACTGACCAAAACAATGCTTGAAATCCTAATATACTAGAATAAAGCATGTAATTATGTCATAACTAGATTAATTCAGCAAAACTGATCAATTTTGTCTAAAATTATTGGGGTTATAAATAAAACCAAGGTTGAAATTACAAATTTTATTTATATTTTTTATATACCCCCCCTCTTGTGGGAACAACTATGTTCAACTTATTAACATGTTGGAACATCAATCAATATGAATAAACACAAGTTTAGCTGTCCATGTCTGTCCTCTGTAATATATCAGAGATGCCAGATTTGATGCACTCCAGCTGTTATGACCTAGAAACGTTCTTAAGGTTGAGGCTGGAAGTTGCGTATCAGGAAATTTGGCATAAATGTTAGGGATCGTAGCAAATCCACCCTACACCCATCCTGTGTTTTTGAAATAAGAGTTTCCTTTTGCTTAAGCTGAAAATCACAGATGAAAATTATTTTTGCATTTATGCTTTGATCGGGAATAATGTCGCTTTGTAAACTCCTCACTTAGAAAAAACAAGCACTATTTTAGTCAGTCCATTTGCCGTGGCCAAGGAATTTTCTATCAAACTCAAATAATTAAAAAGCTTTAAGAGGTGGTTGCTTGTAAATTATATGCAACAAATTAACTAAGTATTTGTGTAACTTATTAATTTATCGTTAAAAATTTGCTATTTGCGCTTGATATCATCTTTTCTCCAGGTTTTAACCATTTTGCTGCCACTGTAGAATGTAAATGCGTCGACTAGGGATTTATCGTTTCACCTTTTTGAAAGTGTTAACAAAAAAGCCTCTCTTTCTAGCCTCATTTGGGCTTTCTGTAGGTGGTTACTAACAAGGCAAAATGTGTCAGTGCTTAACAAGACATCTTGTTTTACCTTTTGGTCTTTAGCAGTCTGTAATGATCAAAGAATTGTTTTGATGTCATAGCTGTAAAAACGAGGAAAAGAACATCTCTGTGGTCAATAGTGAAAATTTAAACTCCACGGAATATCTTGCTTTAAGTCATTTATTCTCTGAAATGCACAACACTGATTTGAACGCAAAAAAGCTCAACATGGTGTAAGCTGCAGGAATTCTAATAAATGATTAGATCAACTGAAAAAGTGCCTCTGTCTTCTTGGTAGCAACTAGGGGGCCATGGGCATTTTGGGTATATTCATAGGGTACTGGGAAATAAAATTGATGCATGAAATGAATAGCACTTATGGTCCTAGCTCTGCCAACAAAGTACACTGAGGCTGATTCTACTCATTGAAGAACACCATAGATATAAAATGATATAATAAATGATATAAAATACACAAGGAAACATTTTAAGTATGTTCAATTTCGATTAACATACCAAGGGACCTCACCCTTGTTTACATGTCGCCTTCCATTATTTACAACCTCAGTGGTTTACATTTTACAAGCCTCCTACAAACTACAAAGGTGTAAGTGTTACTTCGATTTATAGCAAACCAAAAAAAGGAATTTTGTTTGCACAAAGGCAGGCTGTTTTTAATATAACCTTTGTATTTCTAAATGTGGAAATGATTTTCCTTTTGCATTTCTTTTTGCATATTTTACCTTGCCCATAAGAGCCATTGTTTTATCTTTGTCCCATAATCCTTGATATCCCTTTTTCCAGCCCTATACCCCCCCTACCAGATAGTAGTCATAATAGGGCAGATCTGGGTATGTTTTGGGTTTATTGGGTAATCAGAAATGCTCTGAATTTAAATTTAGTAGTGTAGTCAGGAGCGTAAGTTCTAATTGAGTGAGGGTAACCTGGTAACATTAACTTTAGTAAGTGACATAATCTGCTAACTCTGCTGTTATCAGTAGTTTAAAGTGGGTAATGCTTAAAACACAACAATTCAGTTGCTTTTCCAGTTTTTAAATTCTAGTTTTAACTTAGAGGGATTCCGTCATGATTTTTACGGTATAGTTTTTATTACTCAATTACATTGTGTACTTTGCAGATGGTTCGGGGACCGCATCAACGAGCCGATGCGGCCCCCGATCTGACTGGATTTTCTAACCTGGTCGATCGATATCTGGCCAATTTCAGCCCAGATATCGGTCAGCCAAGCCCCTCGGTTCTGCTCGTACACGGGCCAATAAGCTGCTGAATCGGTCCAAGGGACCAATATCGGCAGCTATAATCGGCCCGTGTATGGGGACCTTAACAATATGGCAAGCCTAATGTTAAATTCAAAATTAAGTATAAGAAAAAATCTGTTTTCTCTTTTGAAAAACATTTCAATGCAGGATTCTGCTGGTGAAGCTCTGTTAACTTATGTGTTTTGTGAAAAAACATGTTTTCCCATAACAGTATTCCTTTTAATAAGTCTGCAGTTTGGGTTGCCACCTGTCCGGTTTTGACCCAGATAGCCTGGTTTTAGGAAGGGCTGCCCGGTTCAAAACCTCCTGCCCAGTTTCCCAAATTATGAAAACCGGGGCAGGACCCAGTAACATTGACGCGGCAATTGGCCAATTGCTGTTCTCCGTGCTATAGCCCCCCCCATGGTGTCATGGCCCCGCCTCCCCCCCATGTGACTTCACCCCTGCCCGGCTAAGAAAGCCGGCAGAGGTGGCAACCCTATCTACAGTTGGCATTTAAACAATGTTCAAAGGAGAATGGCAGCATTTTGGTTTTTGCACTTCATTTAAAAGCAGCAACAACAATATATTGCAAGGCACATTAGAATGTTTGTTGAAAGTTGTCTTTAAATATCTTTGCCACAACATCTGCCCTCCCATGACTGATCACTAAACAGTTGTTTCCACCCTCCGCTTAACAATAACTTGTTACCAGTAACCCAGTGCCTTAGGTAAGCGTGGATTAATGTGAGCTATTGAATATTTAAACCATCTGTAAGGAATATATATAGATTCCTTTTTGAAGCAAGACTGCCAGGGCATTTTGAAACGCTTAATGCTGATTTAATGTGTATGCAGTTGAATACACACACATTTGTTTTTAATTATGTTTTCATCACAAGCAGACACATCTAAAACCATATTTTGTTTCCACTCTGATTTATTCTGACGAAAAAAATCAAAATGATCTTAAAATATACACAAACGTAGTTTTCGCTGATTATTTCTCTCAGCAATTTCCCTGTTTTCTATGAAAAGTCCTCTCAGAAAAGGCCCCATGAAATGTCTTCAGAGAAGTTTCTACCTCGTGCTGTGAAATGTCTTCTGATTTCTTTGCCAGCTCATTGATGCAGTCCTCACTTTAACTTTTTGGTGGCCTCACACGTTTCTTGAGGCCGCCAAATGAGCGAATCATACCTTCAGACAATAGCTTTTCTATGGCAAGGCAGTGTTATAAAACTATTTTCAGAAGCAATGGAAAGCCCTGCAATGGAAATTTAGAATGTCAATTAATTTTTCCATAAGAATTAGAATTAATAAGAATTAGGGAAAGTTTTTTTTTTTTTCTAGTCAGCTCTGTTTTAGGCCTGTGTGCTATTGTACAGTTGCTCGAGCTGCTGTGTTTAGTTTATTGTCGATGCTCTGGGCCGAGTATTGTAGAGCTGAAGGACTTCTATATGGTGGCATGCATACATTCTACCCTGGGAAGATGAGTGGAATGCCGCTCTTCCTCATTTTACTAACACCAGTGCCGGTCAGTACTGTACCGAAAAGGTCAGGGTTACTTTGAACAAACATCCAAGTGAAATAATACACACTGAAAGAATTAAAGAATAACTGTGATTGTTATACATACTACAGCTTTATAAGCCAACAGATGCAGGAACTGTATTATAATTATTATTATTACATAGATAATAATAAAAAGAAATGCTAGATAAGCCCTAACCCATATGCCTTCCTTTGTTTATATACTGTATGTACATGCTGCCACATCCTTTCTCGTTTTCTCTGTAGAGCCAATGCAGTATTTTGTTGTGAATACAGAAATGATGAGAGTGTATTTTAGTTTACCTTACTTTCTCCTTGGGCAACTGCCTATCTCATTTATAGATACACATAATCAGAAGTAGTCATTCCTGTTTAAGGGGATTAGAATAGAAACTAAAAAGCTGTGTTTTAAACAATTAGAAAGCAAATTACTCTTTGTTCTGTTGCCCCAGAGCCCCTTCGGAGCTAAATAGCATATGTGAAGTAGCCTGGTTAATACTGTTACAACCTTTTTTAAAACAAAAAATGTCTTAAAGAAATCCCATTTAATGTAATGCAACTTGACAGTGTTTAAATTGTGGCCAGAAAGCTCTGTCTGCTTGGAGCTAGATGTACAATAATACCCTCTCGCCAGCCTTGATCCTTCCCGTGTCTTGTCTGACTGCCAGAATCCATCAGGTAGGGCTTGTGCTGTATTGCTTTTCCAGCAATATGTTCTGATTCATTAAAATGACAGAACATAGCAGCGTGTTCTTTTCAAACAAAATGCATGTACAGTTTTATCCTGCATCAGATATGATTTACCACCAGGGAAAAATCCTGTTTTTTACATTTAGTTAAGTAAATGCTTCCAGTGTAGTTCACTATTAACAGAGAAGAAAAACAGACTTTTAGGCTTTTTATTCTGTAGCTATGTTTAAGTTTTGTGCAAAATATCTAAAAGAGACTGTTTTTCTGAATAACTACATCATTTGAGATTGTCATGCAATGCAGGGAGCCATGGTTCAGCAACAGCTTGAGAGGCACAATCTGGAGGCCCTTGAGTTAAGTTTTTAAGTTAAGTGTTCATGGAATAGAATAGAATAGAATTGTAGTTAACAGTAGTTAAATGTTTATAGAAATGGTACGAAAAGGCAACTTTCCCCCAATACATCCAAGAGATTTGCCTAGTTCTATCCATAGCTCTCATTAATAAACCTGGTGTCAGTTGATACCTTGGCATGAGGCATGTAAGTTCCAGGCAGAACCAGAATACCTCAGCATGACAAAGCTATTCATCAGACTAATGGGATTTGAACCTGGCAAGGATAAGTTGCTGATGATGCCTTGGGTGCATCTACTGACCTTCCTCGAACTTTGGCTGAAATCTGCAGGTCTCTAAATCATATGGAACATTGAGCTCTATTGTCTGATAAGTGACAGAAAAAAAATAATTGATGCCTGAACTGGGCGTTTTCATCTTCAAATGTTTAATGTGTTTCTTTTTACCACAGAGATGGTCAGTTTCCTGTGTTAGGACCAGATTGAATTTACCGGTTGGTGGGAGTGCTTTTAGTTTTTAAATATAAGAGCATATAGAATGGCCTAACTGTAACTCTCACTCTGCTGTTAAACTACATATACCTTTAGCCTTTGGAGATGCTGTGTAAGTTTAGTGTAACTACATTCATCAGTTACAGTAAACTTGTGTATTAGTAGATGTTGCTGTAGTACTAAAGTACTACTCAGCTTGGTCACAAATACAAACAATAACATACAGAAGTTATCATGTTTAAATAAACTTTTTACTTTCATATAATACAAATAATGCTTAATTTTTAATTGTTTTATGTTTTTTTTATCAGCTTTTTTTAATGTATGTCTTAATTTCTTTTTAATCCTTGTTTCCTGGTAGCAGTTCAGTCTAAGCTGGTGCAGATGCAGCTCAGTGAGCATGGTGGACTCCTTGCATAGAAAGCATCAAATTGTTGTTTAAAAGAAAACTAAACCACATTAAAGAAGTAGGTTAAAAATGCTGCAAATTAGGGATCATTTACTTTAATAAAGCAAGCTACTACAACAAACAGGCCCACCTGGCAATCTATGGATTCAGGGTCCCGTCCTCTAATGGGTACCAGAATGTTCTTTATCTGGAAAAAGGTGCAGACCACAACTGGACCAAGGAAAGTGCTTGCTGATGAGCACTCTAGCAATATTAGGCTAACTAGAAATTAATTCTCATGTACATTATATGGCAGCTCAGAAGCCAGTGCATTGTACATCAGAAATGACTTATCAGCCCTGTCGCATCAGCTTCTATAACAGACAAAGCCTCATTTTCCACTTGATGATTTCTAATGAGCTTAGCTTTTCAGCAGCTTTCATAGCATAGCGAGCATGTGCAGCGTCACTGACGCTCCAAAAGATATGGCACCCTGCTGTCTATCATCCTTGCTGAGCTGCAGCTGGGAAACAAGAAAGAGCCAATGACTGTACACATTTATTTATAACCAGTTGCAACTAGTCATTATTTGTGTGATACTATTTCAAAACCAAAAAGAGATGATTTATTATTGCTCGGTCAGATTTCCAAAACAAATAACAATATTACAGTTCAGTAAAACTTAATAAAATAAAGTTTTTTATTATGGGGCCCATTCATTAAATATGAATCCGAATCACAAAATCTGATAATTTCAGATAATTGCAAAAGTCGTGAAAATTCAGTTTGTTTGAATACAAAGATTTCGTACATACAAACTGAAATTTTCATATTGAAACGATCGTTTTAGGCTAACTACTTTAATGAATGTGCCCCTATGTGTGTTAAGGCATCAGACATATATAGCAAATTTCCGTTATTGGCTGTTGTAGATGAGAATCATTCATACACACCAGTCCCATATTTGTTTCTTCAGCACATGTAGTGTACATTGGCTTTCAGATCTCTGACCTTGCCATGATGTTGCTCTTTAACTATAAGTGCCAGTTTTTGGAAACCAGTTGACAAAGTAAAGAAGACCAAATTACTGTTAAGTGGTAGGTTTGATTAGAATAGCTTTTTTTTTTACATAATGTAAGAATGGTCTTGTCAGAATAAGCTGCTTTAGTAATGTTTTATCAAAATACCTGCTCTGAAACTACAAAGGCATTTACTTAGATTAAAGGAAGGGAAGTTTAAGATGAAACAAAGGAATTTTAGTATTTATTTTCTACTTGAGTGAGTGAAAACATGGAGTTGGTAGCTAGAAGTATTGGCTGATACACTGCACCTGTTAAAGATAATTACATTGTGATCCTCTTTAAGTGTCATTCCTAAATCTTTTTACTAAAGCATAATACACAAGATCTCTTTTTGCACTTTCATTCCTGCCTCTCAATTTTGTTTACATTTTTATTTACATGAATTAACTGTGCAAGGTGTGTAAAGTCCAGTTTAATTAAGGCAAACTGCAAAATGATTCACATGGGAATTGCCACAATTTCTACTGATGGATAGTTTGAAAGACTCTTCTTTCCATTTAGGACTCTTTGCCATTTAGGTAGACACAGATGTAATGTGGCAATAACAGGTATGTTTTACTGTGTCCCTTAAGAGTAAATTTCATATAGAGCTGAATGCTTTTTTGCTAGCAGCTGTAGTAGTGTTGACCTGGCTGTGTTCAGAACCTGAAGATATAGAGCAAAAACCCACAACCAGTTTAAGTGGTATAGGGAGGGGCCCTGGCCTAAAGGGTTTACTATCTAAAAGGTTAAAAACCTTTTAGTAACTAGGTTGAAAACAAGCATTTTGGTTAGAAAAACAAGCCCAAGTTAGGACAAGTAAAAAAAAAAAATTAAATATCTAGACTTTTCATACATGGGAAACTTATTTGAACTTAAGGGAAAATGTTGTCTGACTTATGCGCTCAGGGGAAATAAACTTGACATTAGATAAATATGTGCCTATATGTAGTCATTGCCATAGCCAATTCCCATTAAACCATATGGCCAGCTAATACTCTGCTTACAATATAGACTGTCTGCTTTTAAAGGCAAAGTAGCTGCTAAATGATTGCTTTCACCATCGTTATCAGTTTATGCTCTAATGTTTTAGTATGTTTAACAAAAATTTACAGATAGGGTCTTCGTTGTCTATTAAATGCTAATGTCACCAGCATTAAATCTGCTTTAGGCACTATGGGGCAGATTCATCAAAGTACAGGTTAGAATCACGAAAATGCTTACGAAAAAATCGTAATAGTCACAATAATATCATATTGGAAAACCTTTCTGACTTTGATCCTTCAGTGCATGATTTTGGAAGCCTCCCATAGGACTCAATGGCACTCTGTAGCTCCAACCTGGCCCAAGGAAAGTCACGATACTGAAGCTTGAATGAATCCAAAACTTTCATACTTGGCGCGACAAATATGATTTTGTAGCACAAATTATCGCAAGGTACGAAAAAGTTGAAAAAAAATACGATTTTTTTTTTGTATTCGGATTCACTCGTACTTTAATGAATGTGACCCTATGTGTTTTTGAAATAGCAGACTGGCAAATCCAGGCAAAGGCGTTGAGTTTACTAAAGTGCATGTGTGTTTTCATTCAGCTTTGTAGCCATACGTTTGAAATTATTGTAAATATGTACAGTTAAATGCATTATAGAAACGTTCACAGCATTATTTGCACTCTAAGCTCTCTTATAATTTAATAGTTAAATGTGAAAGGGTTAATAAATCCCTGCAAGATTAGGGCTGTCTGGTTCATCTTACACATTTTGAACTGTGTGTGATTCACATAGTTGTTAATACCGCATGTAAATGAGCTGGTTATGCATAGTAAACTAGACATATTTATGCCCCTTGAGGAACAGATGTTGGTAAATGAGAGAAGATCTCCATGACAGCGTGCATCCCTTATCATTTAGTTTTAACTCACATTCATGTTTAATCCATTGCTAACTGTTTCAGCACCAGTTCCTCCCTGTTGCATGCACTGTCTGGGATTGTTATAGTTCTGGTACCACAGAACCCCCTGCTGTGAACACTTGAAAAGTACTTAATATCTGATCAATAAACAATCTTGGCACATGTAGCACAGCTTAAACATGCATGCAAATACTTGCAAATGGTTGTGTCTAAGGTGTGTCTAACACTAACCAGGATATCAAGGAGACCAATAGGCCAACTACTAAGCAGTTGACATCAGTATTGTGCCACGTAGCTCCTAATTACTATCAGCATCAAAGGGCCATTTATATTGGCCAAGCATGGATATATACTTAAATGTTTTAGAAGTCAATTGGGTTCATTTACTAACCCATTTAAAAACTGTGTGTGTGAGTGTAATAACCAATTAGCTATTTGCATTCAGTAGTCTACCTGCAGAAGACAGACAAAGCCGAATGCTGATTGGTTTATACTGGTAACTGCACTTGGGCAGTTTTTCCCAAAGTAAAAAAAAAAATGAACCTCAATATTTTGTAAAATCAATCGTATAATTTTTAATAACATTTTATCACTGGTGGACCCATTAAATCCTTTGGCAGGAGTTTCTTTGTTGTAAACGGCAGCCATGTTTTAGTACCAGTACAGGTATAGGACCCATTATCCAGAATGCTCGGGACCAAGGGTATTCCGGATAAGGGGTCTTTCCGTAATTTGGATCTCCATACCTTAAGTCTACTAAAAAAATAATAAAACATTAATTAAACCCAATAGGATTGTTTTGCATCCAATAAGGATTATTTATATCTTAGTTGGGATCAATTACAAGGAACTGTTTTATTTCTACATAAAAAAAGGAAATCAGTTTTAAAATTCTGAATTATTTGCTTATAATGGAGTCTATGGGAGACAGGCTTTCCGTAATTTGGAGCTTTCTGGATAACGGGTTTCCGGGTAAGGGGTCCGATACCTGTACTACATTTTGTGCTTAGTATTTTTATTCCCTTGGTATAAAGCATTGCTCACCATCACTGTGTCTTACAAGGTAGCAGATGGTTCATCATTTGTTTGAAATTCTAAATAGCTGACTAAATAACCTAGAGAACATTTGTTACATGGAAAAATCATTTGGGCTTCAACCGGCTTCTTTAACCTCTCTACTACCAGCCGCTGTAACATGTATGTCTCAAAGCAGGCAATGGAATGTGGAAACACAGATTCTGGGGCACATGGGATAGAGTCGATTCCACATTCTGTGGCAGGCAAGCCCAATATTGGCAATCTATTTACAGCTACAATTGTTTTTTTTGTAATCCACAACTTGACATCACAATCGGTGGGTCAGTGAGATTTTTTTTTTTTTATACTGCATGGTGGTTATGTGCTATGAACCACATGCCTAACAGTGCTCAAAACATCTGGCAACTGACAGATACACTGAATCTGGTATCTGTGGCTCAAACCAGCTTAAAGGGATACTGTCATGATTTTTATGGTGTTATTTCTAAATTACACAGCAGCTCTTTACACAGCAAATAATTCTCTCTAGCATTTAAAATTTTATTCTTGAACTAACAAATTATTTTTTTTGAATTTTGAGCTTTCAGAAAGAGCCAGCGCTACACATTAGAACTGCTTTCAGGTAATTGTTTCTCCTACTTCAGGTTATTGTTTCTCCTACTCCCATGTAACTGAAAGAGTCACAAGCTGGACTTGGATTTCTTACTATTGCGTGCTAATCTGATATCTACTGGGAGCTGCTATCTTGCTCCCTTCCCATTGTTCTGCTTATCGGCTGTTGGGAGGGGGTGATAGCACTGCAACTTGCAGCTCAGCAGTAAAGTGTGGCTGAGGTTTATCATAGCACAGGGCACATGCTGTTGTGGCTGTAGGAACCAGGGAAATTAAGAAAATGGCTAGCACCATGTGAAATTTTAAAAATGAAATATAAAAAAAATCTGGTTGTGTTTTTGAAAAAACAGATTTCAATGCAGGATTCTGCTGGAGACAGTATTAATTTAAATTATTAAACCTATTTATTGTAAAATCTTAAAATTAACATAATATAATATATTAAAAAAATGCATTTGTATCAGCTGAGCTTAAGCCAGAATCTCTGGTTTACTAAAACTGAGGACACAGTTGTACAGACCATTTAATGAGTGATTATGGGGAAACTATAGCCATGCAGGGTGCCTAAACAAGCTTGCTGCCTCTTCTGGACATCTGATGATTTAGAGCTTTTAATAGACAGCCTTTGCTCCAAGCACAGAGCAGCTGCAGGCAGAGATGCCGCTTTAGAAGACCAGACTTTCTAGGATCAATGCCAGCCAGCAGGCATAGCCACCTTCTGCGAGAGCCCTGCAAGCAGTCCTGCTGTTGCAGCAGCGTTTTATTCCTTTGCAGACATTTGGTGGGCTAATTTTGTTCTCTGAATCAGTAATCTGATTATAAATTAGCCTGCTCTAAGCAGTTGGAGGTATACAAAGAATCGTGGCACAGTATGCCCCATTAAACACACGAGGGCAGTGTTACGTGTGACTTCTGTTAAACAAAGAAGTCTGTGCTAAAACAGGACAAAGAGGCACATATGTAGTACTGCTATGCTGCTGCTCTTAGCTGTCTTTATGCTTTTTAACATTCTAATTTCTGCAAAATATAATTTTTATCAGTTAAAATCTGTAATCACAAATGGCGGTCTCCTAAAATATACACCAGGGATGTCAATACCGCCCCCGGTGATCATAAGCACCATATCCAACCGTTACCCAGTTGCTGATGCGGTCGTAGTTCAACAGCAGCTGAAGGATTGTAGTTTGAATGTCAGAATGTTTGAAACTTATTTCCAAGTGTTGATCTACAGTTATGTTTGTCTTTACTGCCATTGCTTGTTTTAGTCTCGTAAATTATGACTTAGCATACAAAAGACCTGCGCAAATGCTTAGAGGTTGTATGACATTTGAAATATATGAGCCAATAAAGTCTTGTTTAGGTGTTTATTTCCCTTTAAGATCTTGCACATTCCAGCTCTGCTTTCTTAAAGTTCCATTTATCATAATCACACTACATGTAAGGCTGGATATCATTAAAAAGCCTTTCCTTTCCTTGGCTAGCTTCAGGGTTGGGCTGGCCTTTCAGAACACCAGAGAATCTTGTAGTGGGCCTCAAGATAGTTACATTTCTGTGAACCCTTTTCTGTTTCCACAAAAGATATTTTCAGCACAAATACCATTTACTCTCGGCTGTATTCTATAAAGCATGCATATCCTTCGTATTTGGGCACAAAACCAGTATATATTTTGAGAGGCACAATAATATGGCAATATTTGCGCCTAGCAAATCTGAATTAAATATACCACTGTCTTCTGTTCTTCTGCTACAGTGTGTACTTGCCTCTATATACGCAGTGATATAGACATGTGTTCAACCAACATGCAGAAATCTATATTTAAATAAATAAAATAGAAAGAGTGCCGCACACACAAAAAATTCTAACGTTTTGAGCACAAGCAGTGCTCTTCCTCAGGGACAAACTGCATATAAAGTCCCTTCATAGAAGGTATGGAGGGCAGAGCCAGTATTTATAGGGCAAAACATCTCTTTCTATAGACACTGCACTAGCAGAAGCTATAGGTACAGAGCTATAGCATAAAACCGTGTTAGTATAGATGTAAGCACAATTGCTGCAGGAGATTTGTAGGAGCTAATAGCACATCTCAGTGGAATGGAGATATCTTACCTTCTTTCCTCCCTTACTTGCTGCTTGGCTCTCACCCACATATGTTGGGAGTGTAAAAGTCTGCTCCACTTGTAGTTTAAAGTGCAAATTGCTCCCAGACATTAAAGGAACAGTAACACCAAAAAATGAAAGTGTATAAAAGTAACTAAAATATAATGTGCTGCTGCCCTGCACTGGGAAAGTTGTGTGTTTACTTCAGAAAGTCTACTATAATTTATATAAATAAACTGCTATGTAGCCATGGAGGCAGCCATTCAAAGGAGAAAAGGGTCAGGCACATAGCAGATAACAGATAAAACACTATTGTATTCTACAGAACTTATCTGTTATCTGCTATATAACCTGTGCCTTTTCTCCTTTTTTCCAGCTTGAATGGCTGCCCCCGTGGCTACCCAGCAGCTTATTATATAAACTATAGTAGTGTTACTGTAGCAAACACACCAGTTTTACCAGTGCAGGGCAACAGTGCATTATATTTTTATTACTTTAAAGCTCTTTCATTATTTGGTGTTACTGTTCCTTTAACACCACAAAGGTGTATTGTCCAGGTAATCTCTGTATAATACCCTGACTCACACTTCCTTTGTGTACACACACTTTAGCAGTAGCAAAGACCATCCTAATAATGGTATATTCTTTCTTATAAACATCTATGTGAGAAGGGCGAATATTGTCTCTGTGACATTGCATGGCAGCCAGATAAGTAGCCTAGGCAGCACGTAAGGACATTTATTGCTAAATAAATGATGCGCAAAACTTCTCTGACCCAAGCAATTGATAGTTATACACAATTAGAGGTATGTTTATCATGCTGTGTAAAAAGTGGAGTGAAGCATTACCGGTGATGTTGCCCAGGGCAACTAATCAGCAATTATATTTCAATAGTTAGAAAACCAAAGCAATGCATCTGATTGGCTGCTATGATCAACATCGCCAGTGATGTTTTTTACACAGCATGACAAATATACCCCCTAATCCGTGTCAGTCTCACTCCCAATCAGCACAACTGTCATAATCCAAATTCAAAGAAAGTGCTATTGAAAAGCTCCAAAAGGGAACCGTGTAAGAAAAACAAGATATTAATAAAATTAAATAATTTAATAATAATTTTGATCAAAATACACACCCTTTAGTGATGTGCGGGTTGAGAAAATCACGACCCACACCTGACCTGACCTGGCTTCTCCCCTATATTTATAGACCCCTATATTTATAGACTTTTCATTGCCTTTTCATTTTACATGTGTATTATCCTATAGTATTGTGATAAGCTGCTTCTCCTTCTTTAAGTTTGTGAGTATAATGTAAAACTGGAGTTGGGATTGATTTTTGCATTGATTCCTATATTAGTTTTCAGTTAATTTACACTACACTGGCATATGATTAATGTGTGGCACACTTTGAGTATTTTGGTTGTTGATATACTTGGGTGTTGGTGATGCACTCTGTTTTAGTGGGATTATTCTGACACCAGGGTGTGTATTTTGAACAAAACTGCTATACTATATTATTATCTTATTTTATATCTTGTTTTTCTCACATGGTTCCTTTTTGGAGCTTTCCAGTAGCACTTTTTTTGATTTGAAGTGATAGCTACCTGTGTGGTTGTTTTGCATACCATCAGTCAAAAATCAAAAAAAAACACTTAATCAACTTTAATTAATGAATTTGCTCTTAAAGGAGAAGGAAAGGCTAAGTCACTTGGGGGTGCCAAAATGTTAGGCATCCCCAAGTGACTTAGATCGCTTACCTTGTACCCCGGGCTGGTGCCCCTGTTAGGAGAAAACAGCACCAGCCCGGGGTACCTGCAGCGAGCCTTCCTCCTTCCTACTTCGCGCTGCCGGCGAAATCCATGGGCCGGCGCATGCGCAGTAGAGTGGAGAGCCGACTTCTATGTTTAAGTTCGGCTTTTTCACTCTACTGCGCATGCGCGCGCAGCGAATACGGAAGAGGAAGCGATCGCTGCTACCCCGGGCTGGTGCTGTTCTCTCTGAACAGGGGCACCAGCCCGAGGTAAAAATTGTGCGATTTAAGTCACTTGGGGGTGCCAACATTTTGGCACCCCCAAGTGACTTAACCTTTCCTTCTCCTTTTAGAGAATGTATGCTGCCAGGCTGATTCGCACCTGCAGTTAATGTATTATTTTGTTCTGTCCTTTTTCCTACATAGGAAAAGACCCCATTGTTCTTGTGATTCTGAACATTAATTGTCAAATTTACTCTTCCTGCCCGTAGTTTCCTTTCACTTATGCAAAATGTTAGCCTGTTTATTTTCATGATTGTTGTCCCCAGGGGAAGTGAAGCATAGTGTTTGGGGACATACAAACTATGTCGGAAATCAATCCAGTTGCTATTTAAAAAGCAGCAAATTAGAAGCTAAGCAGGCTTGTTATGCTGTTTGTCTGTGATTTTTTTTTTAAGCGAGAACAATGATTTATGATATACTCAATGATATATTCAAGAATACAACTTTTATTGCTTTGTGAAGCCATCTTTTCAGCAGTGGAAGGTTAGCGCAAGTCACATCACAATAACAAGGTAATGATTTTTATTCAACTACAATATGAACATGTTGTACCTGACTGACTTACAATTTCGTGGATAATACCCTGGGCCACTAACAGACCTTGCCATCATTCACCTTTACAAGTCACAGATGAGGTGTGTTTTGTACTGATTTGACCTTGTGATCAAAACCTGGCAGAAGAGAGGATCTGCTATTATTTCTAGAAGCCATGAGTACACAGAAAAGATGTCTTTCAGCAACAATTTACTTATTACTGTTTGCCTGAAACGTATCTATTATCTGGAATACTTTCAACCAGGGGATTTTCTAGATAAGGGATCTTTCTTTAAGTTAGATCTTCATACTTTATGTCTGCTAAAATCATATACATATTAAATTAATTGTTTTGCCATCAATATGGATTTATGTAGCATTGTTATCATCAAGTACATAGCACTGTTTTATTATCGCAAAGAGAAAGAAAATCATCCCTAGAAATTAGAATTATTTGTTTAAATAGGAGTCTGTGGGAGATGGTATTCCTGTAATTCAGAGCTTTCTGAATACCAGGTTTCTGTATAAGGGATTCCATACCTGTGCAGGCAGTATGAATATCATGTTGTTTAGGATTTATATGCCATATAGACTCTTTCATCATGCAAATAAAAGCATGCCAACCTAAGCACTGGATCCATATGTGACTCTGGAGACTAATACATGTTATGAAGCAGTTCATAGGGATACTGTCCCTGCCCCAGTGGAACTTTTTTAAGGTCCCTATCACGTTAATACATGCACTATGATCAAATGTATCCATGGGCTATTAAACTGCTTGTATGTTTTTGGTGTGTGGAAGGACCTACAGGAAGCCCACATAGACATGGGAAAATGTGCTTTTGAACTGTATAGGTGTACTCTTTACTAAAGGAAGAAACACAACTTTTTAGGTAAAGCGTAGTCATTTTTAATAGCTCTTCTATTTCTGCTGGCCAGCCATCCCCAAAGCACATCACTGTTTTTCAAAATAAGGATACTAATGGTGTAAAACTGCTAATATTGAAGAAATGATATAATGTCTAATTTATATGGCTTTTTAAATTCTACGAGAGACAGACTCATACATTTTAAATGTCTGCACCAGTTATATATTAAACCAGTCAAACTGGCTAAGATTTGCAGGCTGGACTTAGCTGTAGGATGTGGGGCGCTAGGGTTGATTTCCTGCATCTGTTCTGGCCATGCCCAACAATTTACAGGTTTTAAGAACAAGGATTGAATATAATGGGGAGACATATATCCGTCCTGATGGCCATGGACCCCAAAGTTACGCTTCAAATTCAACTATTTTGATGAGTTAACTTGTTTAATAAATTGCTCCCCTTACTAAACTCGCAGTCTAATCAGGGGTACTGGTTATAAAATCTGGGACCTCTGGGTTGATACACAACAAGATAACAGTCCTTTACACATCATTTCTCCTCTTTCCTAAAGGTGGCCATACATGAGCTGATGAAAGCTGCAGGCAGTCTGAATTGGCAGTGTATAAGGCCTACAGGTGGGCGATCCAACCAATATGTGGGGGAAAAAAATCAGCTAGGTGTTGATTGGCCAGGCTTAAAAATGTGTACAAGGAGCACAGTGGCGCTTTGATGTGATCCTCATATGAATGGCTTTTGTCCCAGTAGTGTGATCCCATAGTTTTGCCAAACAGATTAATCCGATATCGCCCACCTGAAGGTGGGCAAATCAGGGAAAGATCCACTCATCTGGTGACCTCGCCAAACAACCGGATCTTTTGCGGTAAGGCCACCTTAGCTAGTTTTGCAAATTGTCTCAAATAATACTGCTGATCCTTAGTTTATTCTTAAATAAACCATTCTTAGGGGCACATTTACTAACCCACGAACGGGTCGAAATGAGTCCGATTGCGTTTTTTTCGTAATGATCAGTATTTTGCGATTTTTTCGGCGTCTTTACGAATTTTTCGTTACCAATACGATTTTTGCGTAAAAACGCGAGTTTTTCGTAGCCATTACAAAAGTTGCGTAAAATCGCCCGATTTTTCGTAGCGTTAAAACTTACGCGAAAAGTTACGCCTTTTTCGTAGCGTTAAAACTTAAAAGGTGCAAAGTTTCGCGTAAGTTTTAACGCTACGAAAAAAGCGCAACTTTTTGCGCAAGTTTTAACGCTACGGAAAAATCGCCAGATTTTACGCAACTTTCGTAATGGCTACGAAAAACTCGCGTTTTTACGCAAAAATCGTATTGGTAACGAAAAATTCGTAAGGACGCCGAAAAAATCGCAAAAAATACGAAAAAGTCGCAAAATGTTCGTTTTCAAGTCGGAACTTTTCCAATTCGGGTCGGATTCGTGGGTTAGTAAATCAGCCCCTTAGTCTTCTGTATCTATTCTAATAGCAAACTAGCTGGGGCTATGTAATAGTTTTGGCCAATATAACATTTTATTGTGCATTTTTTGTTAATGCAAAGTTACACACTCATTTATTTGAAAAAAGTGCAGTTTGTAAAGTAATGACTGATGTGTTGTTTTCATATCCAAATATGATGATTGTCTCCTTTGATTTTAGCCCAAGCAGCTATATTCATTTTAAATGCACAACTGAAAGTCATGGTGCATCATGTACTTATATTATCTGCTATAGAGCAAACATGGACAACCGGACAGGGCTAGTTTGTATAGTTCAACAACATCTGGTGTTTCCTAGGTTGTACATTCCTGTTCCAGAGTTGCTCTAAATGCCTGGAAGCTGAAGTTCTCCTAATGGCTTTATGAAGGGGCAAGCAGATGTTTCTCTCTACAGAGAAATGTAAATTCACAGCTCAGTTTAGATTTAATAGAAGGGAAACCTCATTAGTTACTGTATTACAAGCTTTATATTTAATCAGAGAGATTTCACAATTAGTTCTCTTATTAAAAGGCTTTTCATGTTCTTGGTGGAAACCAGTATTGCCACCAACTAATGAGCATGCTGTAGCTATGATTCATAATGTTCTAACAATATTCATGCCAAAAGCAAGACGTCATTGGTTAAAAAGAGTTTACTAAGTATATACTGTGTCCTTCAGAGGGGTTATGTCTAAAATGGAAGATGGACAAGAAAGTGAGATACAACCTGCCCTAAATCTGTGTTTTTCATTATCCCCTCTTACAGCAATGGAATCCTCTAATTTTACAAAGATTTGCTGCTAGTTTTTGCATTGTGTGCTCTGCCTTTGTTTCCATGAAATTAGGAAGAACTTGCATTGGCAAGTTCAACCCTCAGGGCCCTAGGGCCAATGATCGAATTAGCCCAATATCGTCCACCTTAGCTGAGCATATCAGGAGGAGATCCGCTGGCCAAACGAGCAGATCTTAACATGTATGGCCACCTTTACCCTGTAAATGCCCTTTCTGGTTCTATGTAAGGAAATAACAAGGAAAATATTGTTTTATTCACTCAAATGTTTGTTTAATAGTAAACCTTGCCGACTGTGGGATCAGAGCCTATGTGACATGGCAGTGTATGCTAGCTGGGTTATATTAATAGTAATATTGTATTCTATGGTGCAGTTTAGATGCCCTTGGATGCCTGCTTTAGGGCCTGTGCCACAGTATGGGCAGATCTGTAACAAAGTACGGGTATCGGACCCCTTATCCAGAAACTCATTATCCAGAAAGTTCCGAATTACAGAAAGGCCATCTCCCGTAGACTTCAAATAATTCACATTTTTAAAAATGGTTTCCTTTTTCTCTGTAATAATAAAACAGAACCTTGTACTTGATCCCAACTAATATATAATTAATCCTTATTGGAGCCAAAACAATCCTAGTTGGTTTAATTACTGTTTAAATAATTTTTTTTTTTTAGCAAACTTAAGGTAGGAGAGACCCCTTATCCGGAAAGCCCCAGGTCCTGAGCATTCTGGATAACGGGTCCCATACCTGTACTCTGTACTTGCTGAGCTGAGCTTCCTGCCAGTGAATATGCTTGATGTTCAGACAAAGTGATTAGGAGCTTTCAAGGCAAATGAAAAAGACACAAGGGAGTTTTAGATTTCCCATTTATGGCTGAAGAGACTTAATGCCCTTACATCAGGAAGCAGTGACCCATGGCCATTCTTACCTGCTGTACAGGACACCGAGGAAGCTTTGCTATGAGTCATTTTTACATGTCTGTGTGTAGGCGGCCAAAATGTACTTTTATGCTTATATTTTAAGCTCATTTCATTAAGTAGCAAATAGAGGTCAGGTTTCCAAGCAGCTGACATTCTTCCTTTCTTTTGTCTGTGTGCTTTCCTCTGTCTCTGAAGGAGGCAGCACAGTTGTTGCTTCGAATGTAGGAGATACATGATATCTTCCTTCTGCAGCATTTGGTTTAGTCAGCAAATTACCAGCCAGACCAATTTAGTAGGTAGCAAGGCCCTTGGTGCCAGGGAGTCACAAAGGCAAGGGAACATGGTTTAGTTTTAAAAGGTGTTTTACTGTGCCAATTAAATCAATTATTTTTTGTTGTTTAAACTAAAAGTATATGTGTTTGTGTATAATGCTGCACTAAATGTGTGACATGAATTCATGGGCCCTATCCGTCTGTCTGTTTATCCGTCTCTCTTTTTATACAATTTTTGTGTTTGAAAATATCTGCTAAAAAGCGATTCCGGTGAAATATTTGTTAGGGATGCACCAAATCCACTATTTTGTGATTTTGCTACATTTTTCATGAAGCATTTGGCCGAATTATGAACCTAGGACATGGAAGGGTTAAAAAGAACCTCTCACAGAGAAGAATTACAGATTTCATTGTTCTTGTGACCAAAAGTCACATGATTTTAGGGGTTTGGATTCAGTTTGGCCAGGCACTTGGAGTCCAAATCCTGTTAAAAAGGCTTGTATTTAGCTGAATTCCAAACCAAATCAGGACTTCTGGGCATTCCTAATATTTTTGTATTTACTGGACTCTACAATTACATAGAAGAAACCTCATATAGGCTAAATTCAAATCAGTTATATTAAAGTTATAGTAAAATTATCATGGCCTATCATGGAAAAAAAACCCTCTTATGTCTTATGGAAGAAGGTCAGGGCAAAAATATGTCCTGGGCTTCATAACTGGATACAAATTAATTACAAGTAGGGGTTTAAATGTGTACTATGCTTATAATGGTATTTAGTATAGTATGTATAAAGGTGGCCATACACGAGCCGATTGTAGCTGCCGATATCAGTCCCTTGGACCGATTCGGCAGCTTATCAGTGTGTGTAAGGGCAGGAACGAGGGGCATGCCCAACCGATATCTGGCCTTAAATTGGCCAGATATCGATCAGGCAGGTTAAAAGATTTCGTCGGATCGGGGACCGCATTGGCTCGTTGATGCGGCCCCTGAACTAACTGCCCCATTGCCGCCATTATAACCTCGCCAAGAATCCAAGTTATTGGGAATTTTCATGCTCATTTACCTTTAGACTTTGCTTGGTGTAAATTTCAGGTGCTTTGTCGTCATTATTTGTTTTAGGTGTAAGAGTGATACATTTAAATTTCAATCATTCTTTGAAAAGTGAGACTATTTGAAACACACTAGATCATACCTTCCAACATTTCGCAAACGGAAAGAGGGACAAAAAGAAATGCATTCGCGTCAAAGTGAAATTCCTTTTCGCCATATAATCACACTGATACTGTTGCCTTATAAAGTGGGAAAGAAATACTTGCTACAAATGTAGCAAGTAACTATAACATTTGTAATTGAGAAACAGTTGCAAGTGAGCTGGACACCTTTGTATATATAGTTTAACCCACTGCAAGGAAAACACCGACTATTCATTTGTGGCCAAGGTTTAGAAATAATCTGTTTATTAATGGCCACTAACTAATTACTAGCTCTAATTAGAGAATTTAACAGGTACAAGATCTGTGATTTTAAATGTCCTACTGTCTCTTTTCTTTTTAGTGATCTCACTATTATGATTTTAAAGTAATGGTAATAAAGGTGTTTTTAAAGTAGGTGTGCCACCTAAATGTGTTGTCTTTACTAATTAACTTTCAATCTATTTACTACACAGTGAGCACCCAAAATTTATTATAGTGCAGGGTTTTCTTTGACTATATACAAAAAGAAATGCCGCATTCTTTGACCATGCCCATTTTTGCGACCATACCCCCTAAATACCACTCCTATTTGACTAAATTTGGCAGGTTATTTAAAGTTTGAAGGCATTTCTGGGGGTTTTGGAGTTTTGTTTTATGTGTTATTAAAGTTTTGCTAATGAAGGTGAAATTGCCCTTTAAGCTGTGAGTCTCAGTTCCCCCAAGAGACCTGTTTAGCTTATTAGTTACAATTGTATCTCAGTGCAGGTGTGGCTTGTTAACTTTCTGGGCTCTCTGCCAAAAGCCCACTTATCTAATTAAATGTGAGAAACAAGGTTTCTAAGTGCAGTTGAAACTTGTTTCACTTTCTGGGCTCTCTGCCAAAAGCTACTTTTTAAATTAATTTGTATCTTTTTTTAGCTTGAGTGCAGGAGATCAAAGGGAAATGAGGTACTTTTCTGTAAGAATCCGGGACTGCGGGTTGAGCTGTCAAAAGGGGGACTGTCCTGCGAAAATCACAGTTGGGAGCTATGCACTAGATTAGTATGGGCTCTAAATTTTATTTGGCCTAGTAAATATGCTGCAAGCTGCTGCTGAGCAGCACCATGTCAATAAAATATTTACAGTAAGTGCTTAAAAATATTATTTCATATCAGGCCAGTTTGTAATTTAGTTTTCCCTTAGGCATGAAAATCAATATTCTGTGCAGTTCAAAGTGTTATCTTACATGGGATCTAAGCTGACCTCTGAGAGCCTAGTTAGTGTAGTGTCCTGTCAAGTGCTGCCGGTATCTGGCTCAGCTTGTATGGAATTACTGAATTCTGTCCTTCTGCAGCTAGGGTAATGATGTCATTAAACAATCTTCCACTCTGAAGGAACATGAACCAGAAGATTATCGCCATCAGCTCCGGCAGCTGAAAATCAGTTGGGAATATGGGAAATGTGACATTGGGTCTAATGTCTGCACGACCCTTAGAATTTTGTCGCAAACCTTGAGCCTTAGGGTCAAATCCTGCAAGTTCTGAAGCATGGTTGTAAAGTACTAAAGTAATGAGCACTTTTAAGAGCTAGGAACGCGCTTTAATAATAGGAATGTGCAATTTGGTTCATAGGAGAAATTGTCAATATTGGATTTGTGCTCAATAGATGTTTAAGATGATATGGCTAATTAGATACGATACATTCATGTTTAGAAAATGTCTGCAGCACCAGTGGCCGCCCCATTCACCACACTGCACCCCCCCCCCCCCCCCCCCAATTGCGCACATGCGCATCTCCTTCTTACGGAGCACTGTGGACAAGACGTGCTTAAAATTATTGTGCTTCCAGTCCCCAGTACTCCATATGGGGCCCCTAAATGTATGCCCCCCAGGGCCACGGCCGGCCCTGAACATCTGTCCATTAACTCAAATTGCAAACGGATACCTTTTCTTTAGGTAATAATATATTCTGTCCCATATTATTACATAAACAATTAATAGCATTAATTACAAAAAGATTTTCTTTTCTGATATTTTTTTGGTTTTCCTGTTCCAATGAAAGTGGTAAAAATAGATGATATTACACAGTAACAAGACTAGCAAATTGTTTGGGGCAAATGCATATTTGTATACTTTTCTTCATTCTCAACAAAGTTATCATGATCATAAGGCTGATTGTCTAGTAGTGTACAAGATTTGCCAAATATCCATTATATCACATTCCACATGGTGGGCAGATTATGCTAATAGTATCAATATTTAGCTGAAGGTGCAAGTAAAGGCAAATTAGTGCAAGGCTACTATTTCAGGTTTTTAGTAGTGCAGTGCAATTAGTTGCATTAAGATTTTTCAGTATACCTAATTGTATCATAGCTAAGGTTTATAAATGCTGGTAAATATTGTAACTGTTTTAATGGATAGCACTTCTGCCATGCAGCCTTGGGTCCTGAGTTCAATCCCAGCACTATCTGCAAGGAGTTTGTATGTTCTCCTCGTGTCTGTGTGGGTTACCTCTAGGTATTCCCGTTTCCTCCCACACTCCAAAAACAAAGATAGGTTAATTGGCTTCTGACTAAATCGACCCTGCTGTGTGTAAATGTGATAGGGACCTCAGATCGTAAGCTCCTCTGGGGCAGGAACTGATGTGAATGATGTATTATCTCTGTAAAATGTGTTGGTGCTATATAAATACCAGGAAAAAAATAAAATATAAATATGTTTGTCCAAGGATGCATTTCTCCAAAAAGCCCAACTGTGTAATTTTAAAAAAAAAAAATGTTTTAATAATTTTAAGTGAGACTACAGTGGTGGAAATGAGGGGGGCCCTGAAGCACAAGGAGCAGAGAGGATGGATATTAGGGAAAGGAAATGTCGGGGGATTAAGGGGATAGAGTATGGACATCAGGGGAGGAGTGAGGTATGAGTAGGAGTGGTATTTTATGTGTGAATGTGAAAATCTTTTGTGTAGTTCTACATGATGTTGACATGATCTAGGCCAAGCTTAAACCTTACCCTTGCTCTGTAATAGATATGTTTTAGAACTCTTCACATGCAGTGCAATCCCACTTTAAAGAATATGAATCTTAAATAAAGGAATGTTTTGTAAACTCTGTAAGGCTGATGTTCTATGGAGATTTAGTCGCCCTCGATAGAGCTCATCTACCACAGATGACTAATCTCTCCAAAATGCCTTTCCACTGGCAACAATACAAATTGCTGGTAGAATTTGGTGTTCTGAAGTCGCGCAAAGTTGCCTGCAGGATGAAACTTTGCACAACTTCGAAAAAATGAAGCAATGTGCAGGCCTTTCCACCAGCAATTCCTATTGTTGCTGGTGAAAAGGCATTTTGGATAAATTTGTTGCCTTTGGTAGCAGAGACCTTTTGCAGGAGGTCTCCTTGGGATATCAGCCTTAAATGGAGATCTCTGCCTGCTCTGAATTTGTCCCACTGCCCATCAGAATTGACATGGTGTCTGTCCTTGGTCACCACTGTTTGTTGCCCAGTGCATTTTCTACATGTGCATTGATGTTATGGAAAGAAGTCAGCCAATGGGATGGAATACATAAAGTTATGAGATATCTATAATATTGGAACATACTTCCTAACTTCAAGGGTTATGCCTAACAGAAAGTTAGCAGGCAGACTGAGAATTTCCTAACTGTAGTATGTTTGCCTTTATATCAAGGCTTTTGGTAATAATATTTGGCATGTGTTTGAGGAGATGTTCCATAATCATTTACAGTAGCAATTTATAAATGGAGTCTCTTGTACCTATAGTTAATATGTGTTTGTGCTAGTATCAACCTTCTTGGCACTTTGACCTGTGGGGCACATACTACACCCCTTTAGAATCCAAGGCACATTACTATGTCTGTATATCTATCTGTATCTGTTTGTTTATTCTTGCGCATGATTCATTTGGGCAGGAACTCTGCACAGTCCTCAGCATGGTGAAAATCCCTTTTCTGTGTGGCTCAGCAGAAGTGCCTGCTATAAAAAAAAAATCTTCATTTGTTACCTCTTTTTTTAAGGTCAAGTGTTGGAAGGAGCCAAAAAGCTCCAGAAGAACACACTTGAACACCAGATCTTGGCTCCTTCCCCACATCAGTTGAAATGTTTGGAAATTTATTTGCAGAGCAAGTTAATTTAAACGGAATGATACCTCAACAAAACCATACTTGTGAATTTTAAAGGTTGCTGGCTGAAAAAATATTTGTAGTTCTTCTAAGTAATTACAGATATTGAACAGGACTGATGAGGTTACAAAGTACTTCTGGAAAGCAGAGTATGTAAGGGAACTAATGTGTAAGGTTAAATCAATAGCATTGATTTCCATATGGCACAGACTCAAAACGAACCACCCAAAACATATGCTGGTTGCTTCATTTTATTGTTGAGATCTTCTGCTAAAAATAGTTCAGATTAATACAAGTGAAAGATCTGCCCTTAAGTTCTGGGCGAGGTTTTAGGCAAAACAAATCTTTATCCCTGTTTAAGCACAAAGACTGGCATGCTCACATCTGAAGAGAGAAATCCACATTCACCACTTATAATCAACAGATGGCATTTAACAGATGCTACCTTTTCCTTTTTAATGTACAAATTGGGAAGGCAGTATGATCAGTATATGCAGTTCATGTTGGAGCACTACTCCACGGAAGCAGAGAAATCCCAGAAACAGTGTTTAAATCCATTCTTGCTTTTGATCTTATTTCCTAACTCCAGTGTAATGTCAAGTCATGTCAGTAATTCCTCTAGGAAATACTATTTTATTATTCTAAACTGGTGCTATTTTAATCTGTGGTTAAACAAACGTCTGTGCTATTAGTTCCGTTGCTACCTGTTGTTTAACCCATTTGGGTTGTGTTTGTGTGGGTCATCTGCTAATGTGTCCAACTGAAATGTTTTTGGCTTGTCAGTTTCTAGACATAGGGTTTCAATATGAAACTGCAGGCTTAATTTCCTACCTCTGTTGCACATTTTTGTATCTACCCTTGATAAAAGGCCATTCTTCATGTTCTGATCATAGGAAAATATTATTTCTTGTTTTAAGGTATTTTAAATAAATGAATTCTCATTTTTTCCTGTTAATTACATACGGTTCTCTCCTTTATATCTGGAGATATCTCGATAGTTCTACAGCCAAGACAAGACCATAACAAGCTGATAAAGCTGCCCACTAGGCCCATCAAGACAGCAGCTTATTGGCCTGGGGACCCATTGTCTGGATTAAAGCTGGCAAGATATGTATTAAATATAAAATCCTGCAGTCCAATGATCTGATCAGCCCAATTTTGACCAGCATGTGGGTGGCCACCTAACATATTGGTTGCATTTATGAATCCGACGTTCTTCTTTCTTTAACTTCTTAAGACCATCCACCTTGCCATCAGCTTGCCCATTGAGCAGTTTTTTTGCTTTAGGTTCTTGGCCTCTTATCTAGACTAGCACACATTAAGGTAGAAGTGCCTGTTTATATGTATGTTTTATCAAAGTATCAGGGATATAGTTTAGCAAATAGATTTTAAAATAATCATCACAACAGTTTATACACTAAAATTAACTTAATGATGGTTTCTAATGTGTAGTCTTTTATTTTCTATATTTCTTGTGTTTTACTTTTGTACTCTCCAGTTCAGAATTTAAGCTGTTATTTAGCTATTAGGGTCTCCTTGACTTGAGGAACCATGTAAAAGGCTAGTATAAAAGGCAAAAAGATAATTATGAGAAAGGTAAATAATAGTAAAAAATGAAAAGAATAAACTTACAGCCTTAGAATGACTTGTGGTTACAAGGCATTCTAGTCCCAGCAGCTAGATTACATTTTACATTTCAGATTAAACTATAGCAATAGCAAAAGTATTTTTTTTTTTTTTTTTTTTTAAAAAGCAAACAACCAAGTGAAAACTGTCTGAGAATTTGGAGGCCTAGTGTTAATAAAAGTTATATTGATATGTCCTTACCCTTTGAAACCACAATTGGCAATTCACAACACACTAATTGTGTTCAGCTTTAAATACCTATAATTTTGCTTGTTTGCAGAATGTGTGGCGCCTGTCTTGAAATTTGAGGCTCAGTGCTGTCCTCCTGTGCCATTTAGAATTTCAGAGAGTGGCTCTGCTGGGCAGCATTATCAGCAGAGACTGACATGTGTACATGTACTGCAGTACAAATGCTGCCAGGTATAAAATGCATGGCACTGCTGGGTTCCAAGGTAAAGAAGGTAAGCTCTATTACAATTAGTTGCAATTAACAGAATTTAGATTGCTGTCTTGCGTGGGCAGTATTGATATGCCAGGTCATTGAATGACAGTGCCACACTGAAACCTACTCAGGATTGAGTAGAGAAGTGCCAGTATCTATGTAGCTGAGCTAGTTCTGGAGAGTTAAAGCTCTTGTCAAGTGCAGTATGTAACAAACAAAGCTGTGCCACATTTCACAAGCTGTTTTCTGTACTGGAGTTGCGCTAATGCTTTTTTATAAGCCATCTTTAGTCAATTTCAAAAAACTGCCAAAGGGCCTCATTGTATTCCCACTGCTGCTGGTAGTCTGGCTTGCTTAGCCCACGTACGATCGCTTATAGGCTGAGAGAGATACACAAGTGGTTACAAAAGCAGCTTGTAAATTGAAAAGAGTGAACTTAAAAATGAGGATAGTTGCATGCCACATAACCAGAGAATTAGAAGACAGAATTAGCAGATTAAGTTGTTATAGCTGCACTGAAACTTGCTAGTGTATTGTCAAGCTTCATCTGCTGCTGACAAATGGCAGCAATTCATGTATTAAATTGTTACAGTTTGTAGAGTCAGAAACTGGGGTTACCAGGCCTACAAATTGGAAGCAAAATTAGTTTGTTTTTCAAACATTAGTAGTGTTGGCCAGTGAAAAGACAAAAGATAAAAAGCAATTGAAAAAAGTTGTGTTATATTTAAAAGTTGTAAGGGGCAAATATATTATAGATTGTGGTGGTGAAGCCAGGAGGATTCCCAGCAGTTTCATCTGTTTAATTCCACTGTCAGGTGTTTAATGAATTGTCTCATTTATCAGAGCAAATACCTGTCAATTCATCAGCATGTGTAAGGTTGCTTTGAGCAGTTAAAGAAAAACTACACCCCCAGACCAGTGTAGATCTCCATAAAAATATGTTGCATAAACTAAAACCCTGCTTCATCTAAATAAACCATTTTCATAAGAATATAAATTTTTTGTGGTATATGCCATTGGGGCATCCTTAATAAAAAAAAAATAGCCATTTTAAGTACTAAGGGCCCCCTTCTCGCGATCATACCACAGTACAAACTGTACAAAATGGTGGCTCAATGGAAAATGGTACAAAATGGTGGCTCAATGGAAAAGATGTAAAAGGTCTATATTTACTGATATATATTTCAGTTTGTTGCTTTAATAGTTTATATCATATTAAGTGGCCTATCTGCAGGTTACTGTATACACTCGAGTATAAGCCTATTTTTTCAGCACCCAAAATGTGCTGAAAAAGTCCCTCCAGACTAGCACCCTCTGTCCTTTGTGTGCAAATTAGGCCACCTGCAACCAGACCCTTCTTTTAAATAAATATTTAAAAACATATACCCCACTGATGCCTCAATTTATGTAATTTACTGGTTTTTATTGTGATTATTGAAACTTAGCAGTAGCTGCTGCATTTCCCGCCCTAGGCTTATACTCGAGTCAATAAGTTTTTCCAGTTTTCTTAGGCAAAATTAGGTACCTCGGCTTATATTCGGATCGGCTTATACTCGAGTATATACGGTAAGTATTTTTTCTGGGGTTACAGTTTTCCTTTAAACGTCATTCTTCTCCATGACGTAATACTGATCCTGGTAATACTGATCACCATAACTATTGTTAAATGTTGGCAACAGTCTACCAAGTAGGCTCTGTTTATAAACCAACATTTGTGAGGGTAAAACAAGGGGAGCTGCTGCATTTAGGCGACCTGAGAAACTCGTCCCCGATGCCCCCTGGTGACTTAAAGAGCAGAAATTAAAATAATTGAATCAAAATTTTGGCTCCTCCATTACACTTTCTGCACCAGCAATGCAGCCCCCCTCAAAAAACAGTGGAGGGTGGAGGGAGACGGCATCCCCTAGGCCACCTCAGGGTGGCACTAGAGGCCAAATGCCCCTGGGTAAAACTATCCTGTTTTGTATTGGGATTTGACATTAATAAAAATTATCATAAAGATTAAAAGAAAAATTATCAGTATTTGAAAAAAAATCATGGTAATTCTTAGACAACATGGAGAAAGGGGCAAGTATGAAAATTATAAAAAGTCTAAATAAAAAAAACATTGCCAGATTATCTAGCTTGTCACCTACTTCCTTCTAGTCACACATCACAGATGGTTAGGATACCAATGGGACACTAGCTTTTTTTTTTTTTTTTTTTTTTATATAGATCTTGCCCTATTTACACGCATGTTGTTATACCTGGAAGAGATCTTCTATCTGCTGTATAGTAAGAAAAAACTCAAATGTCTGTAGGAGCTTAATGACAGGGAGAAGAAAATGATTTAAATATTAAACAGAACTTGGCTTCCTTCTTACACACATTCAGTCTTATGTAAATTCAACTTGTACAATACAACTTAATAAATAGTACTCTAGGCTCTTGCAGACCAGTTCTTTGTGAAAACCCTTTGCCCGACTGATACCTGTCCTAATTGTAATGAACAAGCAATTTTATTAGCCATATAATCAGTCACATTATATAATTCATTGCAGGAAAGGATAATAATGAAGATGAACAATCAAAGGCTTATTTACAAAGCTCCATACAGTGGGCAAAGTGCAAAAAAAAAAAGACCCCAAAGGTGGGCAGCATGCATAGAAATAGCTGTGCCTCCTGATTCTGCACTCATTGCTGAGCGCTGAAGTGCTTATTGCAGAGCACTGGGGAGGGTCTGAAGGGCTTTAGGAATGGGTGATAAGGGCGCTTTTGCACCCCTTATGTTTCTAAGGATCGCTGTGCTAGAAGAAGTGAGGGTAGAGACACAAGCCCCCCCCCATATGTAATAAAAGGCACAAAGTTTGCCCAGTAGTAGTAACCCATAGAAACCAATAATATGTTTGCTTTTAAACAGGTGACCAGTACACTCTACCTGCTGATTGGTAGCTAAGGGTTACAGCTCCTGGGCAAACTTAGTGTCTTTTATTAAATAACCCCCAATGAGTAATAACATAGAAGCAGTCAGGAAAAGTGCTGAATTTTAGTTTGTGGCAGGGTGGTATGGTTTATCTAGGAAGCTCAAACATAGCTAAACTAATGAGGGTATGCTTCCTGAGAGAATTGTTCATAAGAGTTTGAAATTGGGGAAATGTCTCATGACGATTAGGAGGAAATGTGTCACTGCTCCAGAGAATGAGATGATGCGAGATGATGCGAGATGATGCGAGAAGTGCTGAGTAAGTAAATCATAATTATGTGTTAGGACCAGTTGAAGAAATTTGGGTCTCTGCAGTCTCTGAGACTGTAGGAAAGGCAACACTGTCCAAGTAAATGCTGTTACAGGTAAAGGCCCCACCTTTCTTACTCCAGAACAACATTTAAATATAAAAAAATGTTGGGGAGCAACACAAGCATGAATAAATTACATTGAGGTGCCCAAAAAGAGCTGTGATTGGTTATTTAGTAGCCCAATGTGGACTGGCAGACTAGAGGAGGCTCTTGTTTGCAGTACACATGGTTTTGTGCCCCCGAGCCAGAAATTCAAAAATGGGCACCTGCTTTGAGGCCAGTGGGAGCAACATCCAAGGGATTGGTAAGCAACATGTTGCTTGCAAGCCACTGGTTGGGGATCACTGGGTAAAGAGGACCATCAAGAATCTGTGGCCTAATGTGATGTAAGTATAAAAAAAAATGTTTTTACAACAGCAAAAAGAAACATTCTTATACAATGTATTTCACAACCCTTCTAATATTAAATGATAGGAACAAGATGGTTTCTTTTTTTCTCTAACAAGCCTTTACTTTTATGATGGTGTAACCTCATTTCCTAGACCAAAGGGATTCTGGGAACTAATTCCTTAAGGCTCCTAAAAAAAATCCAATTTACATGGGTTTATCCTATAGACTAAAGCTCACCCACTGGGTTTTTGAAGCAAAAGCCAGGATAATAGCTGATCAGGTTCCCAGAATCCCTTTGGTCTATTTGCATAGGTATGAGGCGGTCTCCTCAACCCTTTTAACTTGTTCGTGAAACCTCACTTCCCACTAATAGTTTAATGCTTAGCTTCCCAATAGCAGCCCAGGGTACACTGAGTATGTGCAGTGTCACTGACACTCAGTGGGAGTATCATAGCCAATGAGGTCCAACCGAGGCATGGTTATTGCTTTGTGCTGAAGCAGAAGCTTGATAAAAGCGGAGGAGCTGTGTTCCCATTAGGGAAGAGCTGCTGGCCTATTTTTTGTTGGGGGATTCGCACATGCACCTTCTGCCCAATCATGCTTCACTTCCTTCGCCCCAGCCATTAGGTGGGCGGGAGGTATTTTTCTTTTTTACCTTCCAGATGGAGCCTTAACAAGGCAATTAATGTCATTGCACCCGCACACTTCAGCGCCCTTTTGTGTTTGATTTGTGCACCCTGGATAGGTGGCATAGTCCTCTGGGCTTGGCCCTAGGCCAAGACTTGGTGGTTCTCACCCTAGCTTCGGCGAAGGTGGATCTGCCCGCACATGCTGTTCATTGGCGAAAGCCTTGGACACATGAGCATCGGAGACCATGCCTTCGGGTTGTTCTTACAGGCAATGATTGAAACATCATCACTGACACTCAAAAGATGGTGATCCTAGAGCTGCTGTGGATAGAGTTTACTGTTGTGAGACTACTGGACCTCTGAGTGGTTACTTTTATCGTATAATATTTGGCATTTCTAGCTATTTTTTTAAGCTTTAGTTCTCCTTTAAACTGGCAACTCCTACTTGAGAGAACTGGCACCGTCGTCCTAGGTATGGTCTAATGAATGTGGTTGTCTATATATGATAATAATTGACTTTCCCCTTCCTTCCAAACGTTCAAACACTTCCTAAAGACCCATTTATTTAGAGAAGCATATTCAGTGTGTCTTGATTAATCGGACATTTATCATAATCACAAACAAACATAACTGTTTTGCTCATCCTATGCAAGATAATTCTTCTATTCGTTGTTTTTGATACTCTTGCCTATGGAACATGTTAACCACATGGCAACTCCCAGTTACACATAAATGCAATGCAAATGTTCTTTGTAAGCAGTGAACAATATATCTTATGTTAAGAAATAGAAATACAGTACCCTCTGCCAGGTTAACTTGTGAAATTGGAGGATATGGGGCCCTGGGAGCATGTATGAGCTCGTACATCATGAAGAAATGAAATATGCGTCAGATTAAGACAGTGTTTGAGATAAGGGTGTAGAAATGAGGAAATCTGAAGATGACTAACAGTGAGGAAAAATCTATAGCATGTACTTCTAACTGACCTTGTTATTGACTGAGGCAATTGTAAGAATGTTCCTTGCTTTTTCAACAACACATACAAGGGAGAAGAAATATAAAGGGAAGAATGTTTGCATGTGTAAAAGATGTCTCCTTATAATCATTCATTACGAAACAGGCATGACTGCAGAAAGCATGTTTGGCACTGAAGCCAGGAACAACTGCGGCGCAGCTGTAATTTGGCATTGTGATATAGTCAGGCGTCCAAAAATATATAGAGCTATCAACAGTGGCATGTCATTCATTACTAATACATGTTGATAGAGTTGTGTAAAGGTGAATATTGCTACCTCCTATTGCTCTGCCTCCTGTTCATGTAATTGTATGGTTTTCTAACTTTTGGGAACACACTGCAACTGCCTTTTTATTTCCTGTCTTTGGAAATCAGCTTTTTTTTTTTATTATTAACTATTCCCATCCCAATATCTAGCACCCCAAGGGCAAGGAAGACAGTAGGATAAGGTGGAAACTTTAGACTAGGTATAGGGTTTGGTGTAGCTAAAAAGAGAAGGAGTCGAGAGTTAGTAAAGTCTAAATATACAAGTGGGCAGACAGCACAGAGATGAGACAGAGGGTGGCAGCACCCAAGAAGAGAGGCCTAGGGAAACTAAAAAATAACCAAATAACTGGTTAGAATCTATGCTTTCTTTATCATCCCACCTCAGTCAGCATGTTATTTACCAAGGATACCTAATTTAAAATGTTTTTACCGATCTGCATTTGTGGTAGAGATCCCTAAGCTGAAGTATACCAGAAGATCCTTAAATCGGCTCATGGGCCAGCACAGATACTAAGATCCATGGTACCCCTTAGCATTTTTAGGGCATCACCAATTTATATTGCATTCTGATATTTTCATGATCTTCTATAGCAGTGAAAAACAGATGTCTTTGTTTCATTTGGGCATTTTATATGGGAAACAGATTGTAGAGCAAGCTGTCCCATTGCAAGCAATGAAGCCTATTTTTAGCCTGCAATAAGTATTTCACTCCAAGACGTTCACAGTGGGATTATTTTGTACCAACGCACGGCTCTATACATTTACATCTGTTTGTGTTCATTGTGCAATGCTCGGTTACATTTTGTTTTTGTGTCTCTAGTAGTAAATACAGTCGTGTGTAATCTTATAGGCTTATCAATTAATACGCATTACCTAGGAATGTAGAGTAAATGACCCACAGCTGGCAAAAGTTTGCATAGTACCATTTCTGAGAAATGCGGGATCAGCTGTGTTGTGCAGGAAATATTTGACTTTTCACAAGGGGAGTTTTTTTACTAATCCTTACACATGCAATTGCTGCATGTTTTTTCTTTATAATTCTATTTATTTATGTATGTGTTAGGAGGTTTAAACTACTCAGAAAAATATTCCAGCAGTATATTAAAGGCATTTGAAAGGAACCAGCTCTAAACAGTTTATTCCAATGCACTGTGTGCAAAGCTGTCTCTGCCATGAGGCAAGCTGAAAATAAACCAAGAAGCACTTTACCAGGGGTAACGCCTGCATATGTATCTGTTGTAGCAGCCATGGCCACCAACAGGGGGAATTGTAGTTGTGTATTGTGAGGGCCCTCAAGATGGAAAGAGGTAATTCATGGGTCATGAGGAGCAGAGCTTGCAGGGAAATTGGATGGCGGTTAAGGCATATTAGGGTCATTGCTGGTCCTGTTAGGGGCATTTTTTTTTCATTGGGACCCCATTTTAATTGTTGACAGGACCCTCCACCCAGGAGGCTCAGGTGATTAATAAATACAGGGTGACACAAAATTTGGGATCCCTAGTGGGAGTGACCTGCTAAATGAGCCATAGTATATGGCTCAGTGATTACTGATGGCAGCTCTGATAGCAGCTTATGCCACAGGGCTCATTATTAAATGATTCTGATGCAGAATGCACTGTATTTCTCTTCTTCCATGTAATGTAAATCTGAGTTCATATAACATTCACTTAGGGTGAATTGTATTTATATTGTGCATTGTTAGTTGGGCCCTAAGCGTAGGTATCTGCCAGCAGCCCAGACATGTGCTGTGAATGAGCAGAAAACAATATAGGGACCTATACCTGAGGGTATATTTGAAGACACAGAGCTTCATTGTTTTGGCTGGTAAAGAAGCCCAAAACATTTGGTGTATAATGTCTAGACTCATTCTTTATTTTGTTTTAGTTCTTTTTTAAAGTAATGAAAACACAGAGCTAGGACTGAACTAAAAACACAACTACTGTTTTATCACAAATTCACATGTTAACTACCAAGTTTTGGAGGGTGGGACAGATATGATAGGAGATCTTTTAATCAATTTTCGTTTAAAGGAAAACGAAAGGCAAAATCACTTGGGGGTGCCAAAATGTTAGGCACCCCCAAGTGACTTTAACTGCTTACCTTGTACCCCGGGCTGGTGCCCCTGTTAGGAGAAAACAGCACCAGCCCGGGGCACCTGGAGCGGATCGCTTCCTTCTTCCTGCTTCCGTTGCTGAAATGCCAGCGGTGGGCGCATGCGCAGTAGAATGAAAAGCCGACTTTAATGTTTAAAGTTCGGCTTTTCACTCTACTGCGCATGCGCGCGCAGCGAGTCAGGAAGAAGTAAGCGCCGGCAGCTACCCCGGGCTGGTGCTGTTCTCTCCAAACAGGGGCACCAGCCCGGGGTAAAAGGTAGGTGGTCAAAGTCACTTGGGGGTGCCTAACATTTTGGCACCCCCAAGTGACTTTGACTTTCTTTTTCCTTTAACAGTGTTTTGTTTATATCAGTATTGGGATTATCAGTTTATACACTGTAAATTTTCATCAATTCAGTAAATGTATAAGCCATGAACCACCTATTGTAATTATTCACATTCTCCCTTGTCCAATTAATGTTGTTATATATTGATTCTATAAAGCCGTCCAGTGCTTTTTTGAGACATTGGGTGATGGGAAACTCAATTAGATATCAGTAGATTTTCCTCTAACTTGCTACACACACACTAGCTGTTGCTGCTGGTTGTCAATCACATAATAATGGAGCCGCAATGACTGTAGTATACTAGTTCTAACTGTGCTGTAAGAGTCCTTCCTGTTCAGCCATATTTTGCTTTCTTGGTGCTACAATTTTCATTTTCATGTTTTATCCTGTGGTCATGCAGCATGATGTTTTCAATACTTGGTGATTTTTGATTATCTACATTACAAAGGTACTTCTTACAGTTAAAGGAATACTGTTATTGGAAAACATGTTTTTTTCAAAACACAGCAGTTAATAGAGCTTCTCTATCACCCCCCTCCCAGCAGCCGATCAGCAGAACAATGGGAAGGGTGCAAGAAAGCAGTTCCCAGTAGGTATCAGAATATCACTCAATAGTAAGGAATTCAAGTCCAGCTTGGGACTCCTCCAGTTACATGGGAGTAGGAGAAACAATAGGTTACCTGAAAGCAGTTCTAATGTGTTGCGCTGGCTCCTTCTGAAAGCTCAGACTCAGGCACAATGCACTGAGATGGCACCCACCCACCAATATTACAACTAAAAAAAATACATTTGTTAGTTCAAGAATAACATTTTAAATGGTAGAGTGAATTATTTGCTATGTAGTGTAATTTAGAATTAAAAATACACCATAAAAATCATGACAGTATCCCTTTAAACATACACCTTAGAAACTGTACCCAGTCCTTTTCAGTTCTGTGAAATAGTACAGTAGGAAATTGGCAGCCAGTTACATCACTGCGTGGAAACTGGCACTTGCCCTCCTACTTCATTTCTTCTTGTACAGTGGCATGTGAATCAGAACTTGCACATAAGCTCAGGTTTCAGTAAGTTATTTTCTGCCGTTGTTGATAATTAATTGGTTCTAAGATAAATGGTGTATACCCTTAGTCATGTACTGCAGTAAAGGGGAGCTGTCACTATTATAGACATTTCACTAAACTTTATTGGATGTTTACCGATTCTCACAGGTTTTTTTTATTTTTTTATTTTTACATTGTTTATACATTAGAATATATTATTGAATTCTTTAATTTAGTATGGGTATTTGTTTTTTTGGCTGCAACTAACACACTCATGCAGTAAGTCAATTACATATTTCCTTTGCTCTAACTGCCAGATTCCAGATTGAGACAGCAATGGGCAGTGCATTAATGACAGATAGCATGGTTGAGTTGGCTGCAGTTTTTTAATGTTTAGTTTAGTGGTGCTATTAGTTAGGCATAATCGTATAAATTCAGCATAAATGAAATACCCAGCTGGAGCTGGATACATTTAATTGGCTACATGTAACTGGTGCTTCATTTTAAATCGTAAATATAAGGTTGATGGCTCATGTGATATTTTGGTTGCTTGAGAAGTGCCTAAAACTGTAATTTCCTTCCATTTTACATCCTAACTTCAGTGCAAACTATTTGCCACCTCTGATAAATGATGGTTCTCACCCTGGAAGAGCCCGTTAGAGCCTTTGAAATCCACCTGTACTAGCAGTGTAAGCAGCAACGTTTCGCCACCCCCTCCATGCAAAAAAATCTTTGTTGGGGCCCAGCACGCACAACAATTCATCATGTCCTGCCCTCCGGTCCACTCATGTCCCCCCACTCCCCACCCACTCTCAGTTAGGAGTTTGGCTAGGGACAGGGGAATTTCCATACTATGGAGAAAACAGATGGTCCAGGCCCCCTTGTGCCCTGGGCCTCCCATTAGCATGGAATCTGTTTCCTAATTACACCACTGGGTGTAGATGGTTCCTTTTAGGCTGTAGTAGCTTGTTCATCCATAAACTATATATTTCATATTTATTTCACATTTGAAAAAAATCTGGTTAATATATATATATATATATATATCGATGAAAAGGAAGCCGCTCTCACAGGACTTATATTCAAAAAAGTATGTAGTTTATTCAACTGGTGAACTGACGTTTCGGCTGAACCTCAGCCTTTCTCAAAGTTGCCAAACAGAGTGAGAGCAAATCACTCTGTTTGGCAACTTTGAGAAAGGCTGAGGTTCAGCCGAAATGTCAGTTCACCAGTTGAATAAACTACATACTTTTTTGAATATAAGTCCTGTGAGAGCGGCTTCCTTTTCATCGATGTTCCCCTGGTTTTGATTGCTGCACCCAGGCATCTTTTTGAGAATTTTCACGTGAGTGCCAGTGACTCCTTATTTTTATTTTATATATATATATATATATATATATATATATATATATATATATATATATATAATATAATATATAAAAATCTAGTGAACATTGGTGCACACCGGGAATCATTTAAAACATAACTTTTATTATAATAAATACATTACACGACAGGCCAACGTTTCGGTCTGTATCTGAGACCTTTATCAAGACCATAGTCACTTTAAAACCAATTCAAATATAAATAGTAAAAACAAGACAGACACACCCCCCAGAGACAGGGTTCCACCCAATCCCATGACTGAAACAGACACCAAAGAGACAGAAACCCTGTACCGAGGAGAAACCATATTAAAACACATAAGGAGGAAAATTAGGAGAGTTAACCCTCAAGTGCAGAGTGCAAGTTAAAGTGAACTGACAATATAGCATAGAACATTACAAAAAAATACAATGTAGATTTGCCACAACATGCAAACAAACGTGCATATGTCTTACTAAACACTGTAAAATAGCATTATCAGAAACAAATTAATCAAAAAATATATACCACAGGCCACTTGGAGCATACTTTAACGTTGCTTCAGAAAACATGTGTAGGAACAATACTCGTTCAGTCCAAAGGGGGATAATGTATATAGCGTTTTGATCCAAAAAACTTCTCTCTGCATAAGCAATTGAGACCTATCGCCCCCCCTCCTAATGGGGGGAACATGGTCTATCGCAATAAACCTGAACGTGGGTAACCTGTGCCCTCTCTCAAGAAAGTGCTTAGCCACTGGTTTATTTGTAGTGCCATCCCTGAATGCCGTACTGATGGCTGAACGATGGCCATCCATCCGTAACCTAAGGGTCTTATCGGTTTTGCCTACATATGACAGACCGCAAGGACAAGTTATAAGATAAATAACGTGCGTAGTAGTGCAGGTAATGTGATGTCTAATAAGCAGGCGTTTGCCAGTCTGTGGGTGTAAAAAAGATTCACCCGGAGTCATATATCTGCAAGATGTACAACTAGGACACTTAAAACATCCCTTTTTGTCTTCCCGTAACCGTTTTTTTCTGATAGCATGCAATAGGATCACTGTGTACCAGCAAGTTACGCAAACTCGTGCCTCTCCTGTAGCTCACCAAGGGGGACCGGGGCAATACTCGCTTAAATTCATCATCAGCCTGGAGAATATTCCAATTTTTATTTATGACTTTCCTAACATGGTCTGATCTGTCATTGAAAGCTGTACTAAACACAATACCGGGATGGGGCTTAGGAGCCCTATCAGTTACAATACTCCGGGTGCGAGCAGTAGATAACGCAGCCGACAATACCGCGGCCGGGTAACCCCTAGCCTCAAAGCGCGCCCACATCTCCCCAATTTGTAGTTCAGCGATCTGTTCATCAGAATTGTTCCGCAATACCCTACAGAACTGAGAAAAAGGTAAAGATCTCTTTAAAGATGGAGGGTGACCACTACTGAAGTGGAGGAGCACATTTTTATCTGTAGGCTTGTGGAACAGAGAATAGCCAATCCGATTATCAGACACCCACAATTCGATATCTAAAAAATGTAAACGCTCTCTATGTATTTCGGTCGTGAATTTAACAGGAGTATCTAATTCGTTTAAATCCTGAATCATACTGTAAAACTCTATTTCCGTACCACACCACAACATTATCATGTCGTCAATGTAGCGACGAAAAAATATACAGTTAGAGCCATATTTGGGAACAATATGTTCTTGTTCAAAACAATGCATGTACAGATTTGCGTAAGATGGTGCCATCGCAGCACCCATCGCCGTGCCGGACACCTGCAAAAAGAAATCGTACTCAAAACGGAAATAATTCATAGTTAATGCCAACTCCAACAGTTCAATCAAAAATGGAACTGGGGGGCCATCGTAACTCTCTAGTGCTTCAAGTGTGCGACGTGTTGCATCCAAACCTCCTTCGTGGGGGATGCAAGTATATAAGCTAACTACATCCAGGCTAGCAAAAAAACAAGGTTTCCCAATGGGCAAAGTTAAATCCTTGAGACAATCCAAAAGGTGTGGGGTGTCCCTCAAATATGTGGGAATCTTTTGTACAGCCGGCTGTAAAATAGTGTCAAGGTACAGACAAATAGGATGTAATAGAGAGTTGCGTCCCGAAACAATAGGCCGCCCAGGTGGATGTGTAAATTTTTTATGTATTTTTGGCAGCGTATTATATATATATATATATATATATATATATATATATATATATACTGTCACTTATATTGTAGTGTCACCCACTGTGACCTACAGCACTTATATTTGCCTATTTGTTTCTGTTAGTTACCCTCCCATATAGATTGTAAGCTCTACGGGGCAGGGACCTCCTTCCTCTTGTGTCCTCGACTCTTAACTTATTGCTGCTGTATTTATCTGTATTTATTATTATACTTTGTATTTATCTATTATCTTATTAACACCCTGTTTGTATTAATGTATTCTACTGTACAGCGCTGCGTACATAAGTAGCGCTTTATAAATAAAGATATACATACATACATACACACATATATATATATATATATATATATATAATTTTTTTTTTTTTTTTTACAATGATAACAAATACCCATTACAGAACTGGTTGTTATTCACACTAAGTTGTACTATGCAAACATTAAAATTCACTGGAAACCTTGTTTTTTTTAGAGAATCACTTGTATTTACTTTACATAAAATGCTTTGTCCCTGGAATAGTACAATGAACACATGGGCAGAGGGGGACTGTTTACAAATGGTAGCTAAAGATCATAATACACTAAATGGACTCTTACCAGTTATGGTCTTGGCTGAGTGAGTGGAAAGCCTTGAATTGTTCCTTTCAGCTGGGTGACAGCTTGTTATGCTAGCTTCTCATTATCACATGACTATTAGTATGTCATTTTAGACGCAACATCTGCTTTTGAATAGGATCCAATGTTTACAAATGGTCAACAGATGGGTGGACTAAAGCTCAAACAGGTCAGACAACTTGCCCAAGGTCAAAGAGGAGTATAAGAAAGGAAACAGCAGCAACTCTTGTAGTCTGAACACAAGCCCCCCTTGTTTGGTAAAATATAATGCTCCCATTTAGTAGAACAAAAAGGTTCCACTTAGAAAAGAAATGTGCAATATTTAAAAGCATGGTTTATCATATATTACTATTACCCTAAATTAGGAGACTAGGCCCTACAGGCGCAAAAATCTATTTAAATTGTTTCCCTGCCAGAGATGTGGTCTAATAGAGACCATACTACAGTTGGAGGTTGGATTGGGCCTGTGGGGCACCGGTAAAAAACCTGATGGGCGCTGCCAACCCATACCCAACCTCACTGGCACTCCCCAGCTGAGCTCCCTCAACCGATCGCGCCTAAGATAAGTATAATGTACGCGCTTTCGAGAAGGGAGTGTTGCACCGGTGACAGTGCACCCCTCAATCCGACCCTGGGAAACAATACTATTTTGCCCAAACATGGGAGCTGTTAAAATTTTGTACAGCTAATAAGGGGTTTGAACCTTAAAGGTACCAAATCCTCTGTTTTCATAAAAATATTTTGTATTTGTATTTTTTTTTTAAATAGAAATATTTATTATCATTTATATATCTTTGTATTTATGTCTGAACAAGAGAGTATAATATTTAGTAAAGTGATAAGTGAAGTGATTCGAGAACAAAAGCTTGTGTATCCTTGTATATTAGGGCAGTGTGCTTCCTCTTACTCATATAGCTTTGTTTCCTTTCTCTTACAAAGCACAGTGATTAGGGTGGTGTATAGTACTGGTGCTTTCCTGAACAGGAGTTATGGGTTTGGTTTTAACCATGGCACTTTCTGCATGTTAGCATGTTCTACTTCTTCCTGCTTGGGTCTTTTCTTGGTACTCCTGAGAAAGTTGCTCATTTATGTATGTATATGTGCAACAGCAGAAGTAGAAACATTATAGATCTTTTATAGAGTCTAGTAACAGTAATGCTGTTTGGATAGTACATGTGCAGTATCAGGCCTACTCTGTGCAGTTCCAGAATGCAAGCTTTCCTGCTAGTGGCTTTCTGCTGCTGGGTGCCTGTGATTCTGTTGGTTTCTTTATTTTAAAGCATATGCTGGGTATGCATCTTAGCTTTGCCAGGAGTAGCTCTGCTGATGACAGATCTGGCACTTTTTAAAATCTGCTGTGGGGTGGACAGGGCAGCATGCTTTACTGCTCCCTAACTTGTGCCTCTGAATGATGCCTATGTGCATCCCTCCCCCACCCCCACTCTTGAATAGAGCTCTGGCAAACACAGAAAGGACTTGGTCATTTATCAACACTGGCCAAATTTGCCTGTGGGCAGTAACCAATAGCAACCAATCAAATTGTTTCATTCATTGTTCTGCCTGAAGCTGACCAAAAAAGCCAATCACTGGTAGCTTCCTAAGGGTTATGGTGTTGATAAATGAGCCCAGTGTAAGGGAGTATTCTGCAATAGCAGAAGGCAGTGTGCAAAAATTAACCTGTTTTTTGAACTTTGCACAATGCCCTGGAAGTTTTTGGACTAAACAAGATTGTTATCCTAATCCTATATTTAGTTATTTAGTGGAACCCAGGTATTCTTTATAACAAGCAAAACTGAGAGGAGTGTGGACCTGGAAATCTATTGTAATATTATTTTAATAGTGTAAGTTCACACACACACACACACACACACACTGCAGTGCGTGCAAGTTTGTATGTGCTCCATGTGCTCCTTCTGTTTCCTCCAACACTACAAAACATACAGGTCGGTTAATAGGGTTCTAATAAAATTGGCCCTAGTGTGTGTGAGTCTAATAGGGACCTTAGATTGTAACTTTGAGGCAAGGTCTGATTTAAATGATGTATAATCTCTGTAAAGCGCTGTGGAAATGTCAGAGCTATATAAATAGTGGCATAACTGTGGGCAGTGTCAATAATGGTTTGTGACATAATCTAGTTGGCACAGAATTGAATAGTCTGGTTTATGTTTGAAATTGTATTTTTTGCTAGAGGAGAAAGGAAATGCATACTGTAGCTATCTGATTATATTGCTTTATATTAGGGTTCAAATCAAAACGTGTAAAGAAAGGTATTTTTACAAGGGGTTTGGAACCCTTCCAAGGAAAATATTTTAATTAACATATGTTCTTTGGATCCTAGAGTAAATTTAATTTTTAAGCATTATTTTCTTTGATGCAGACATGAATTTTGAAAGTTTAGTTGTAATGAACCATAAATGTGCTAATAGGTTGTGTTAAGGTAAGAAATCTATAAAATAATGTAAAACATACATACTTTTTACAACAGCTAAAAAGGTCACGTCTTTTCTTTATAATTACTAGATTATTAAACCAAGAACATTTGCACTGGTAAATGAGAACTGTTGTGAACACCTGTGTTTTATTTAGAATGTGACGGAACAGTATAAGTATCAAATAGAAGGAGCTGTAAGCTCTGCAGGACAGGGTCTTTCTAAGAGAATCCCTATTGTTTCCAGATCTTTTTTTTTTGTTTGTTTTTTGTATAATAATTGATTAAAAGTGAAGGTGCTCCTGTTAGCTAATCACTGACCCAGCCCCCGCAGAATTACAATATAGCAATATGAAGATATGCTCCAAATAGCCCCCTATAACATTGACTTTAAAGGGGTCCCCACAAACTGTTTTTTGAATAGTTAAAGCAAATATAGTTCTAAGCAACTTTCTATTATACATTAATGGAAATGTCCAGTAGTTAAAAAGTTATGAAAATTCAATACTTATACGACTTTTTTTCAAAAAGAAGCTACCTTAAAGAGTTAAGGTGGCCATATACCTTCAGATCTGCTCGCTTGCCTATGTCCCAAGCGAGCGGATCTTCTCCCGAAGATCCAGGCTAATTCGATCGTTTGACCCCAGGGCCAAATTAAAACGACGAGTATAGGAGAAGTCTGATCGGGGACCACATCAACGAGCTGATGCGGTCCCTGATCCGACTAAATTTTTTAACCTGCCCGATCGTTATCTGCCCGATTTCAGGCCAGATGTCTGTAGAGCAGGCCTGTCCTTTGTGCCCCTACATGGGCCGATTAGCTGCCGAATCAGTCTAAGTGACCAATATCGGCAGCTAGAATCGGCCCGTGTATGGCCACCTTTAGTTATACCCTTTTATTTTATTACAACTGTCATAGTTATAGTGTAAAATAACTTTTCGTCATGAAAATAGTTTTGACTAATAAAAATGATAGTACAGGTACAAAAAAAAGTTATTTGTAACTGTGATTGCTGGTGAAAGAAGTGTTTGTTTAGGATTTTCTCTGGGTCTGACTTTTAAGGCTAATGGCACACAGGAGATATTTAAGTCAGCCTTGGTTAAATCTGGGCTTTCCCAACTGAAAATAAGACAATTTACTCTTCATTATTTTTAGTGTCATTTTATTTGCTCATGCATAATTTAAGCAACATAAATGAAGATGATATAGTTACATGTCACAGTTGCTGTAGAATTTAAAAAAAAAAGTTATATAAAAAAAGCTATAAATTATGTCACTGACTTGTCACTATGTCCTGATCTTAATTTTTAAGTAGCATTAAAACTGGTGACCAATAAGAACCACTGACCTCCTGAGGTTTTTGTTTATTGATTCAAGCTGAGACTTATAGAGAAATGCAATTAAAGTCATAAACTTAATGACTATTGTTCATTAGACAGTTATTACATTGGTACATGTAACAAAGAAAGAAAGCACCAGAGCTTGGTTTAACCCTCATTGTAGCATTACCCAGCTGCAAGAGCCACCCAAAGGCTAGCACTATACAGCCTAAATGCTCATAAAAAGAAATATTTACCTAAGTAAATAAAGTAAATTTTAGATTGCATTGAAATCATTTATCCTCCAGCAGTAATATGCAGCTAAGATTTAAAACAACGTTTAGTTACCCTTTACTTAGGAGCTGTATTAAGACAACCAGTGAAGGTGGTTTATTATTATTGTTATACTTTATATAAGGCCAATGTATTCCGCAGCACTTTATAGAGGTTATACATTATTCACATCAGTCCCTGCCCCAGTGGAGCTTACAATTTAAGATGCCTGTTTTAAAAATATGGGTGGAAACCCCATTCAAACATTGGGAAAACATACCAACTCCTTGATGATAATCAAAGCTACAAAGCTAGTGCAAGGCAGCAGTGTTAGACAATGTGCCACAATGCTGCCCATGCACTGGCACAAACTACATGTGTGTGGCATTATTTTAGCTGGAGGGTGAGGCCCTATAGATATGCAACAATTGTATTGAATATGTGCAATTCAAAACTCATTGTGTGCATTTTGTCCATCAACTGCACGCCTATGACTCTTTACTCCTAAATGTTTTAAGGAATTCTGTCATAAGAAAACATGTTTTTACTATATGCATCAGTTAATAGAGCTCCTCCAGAAGAATCCTGTACTGAAATCCATTTTTTAAAAGAGCAAACAGGTTTATTGGTCCAATTCATTTATTGGCCCAAGAATAACATTTTAAATGTTAGAGTGAATTATTTCGCAAAGCACACCTTGTAATATAGTAATGAAAGCTGCACAGTAAAAATCATGACCGAATTCCTTTAAAAGAGAAGGAAAGGCCAATAAAGAGTTAATCTCAAGCTGCAGGCATACCTTTAGTTCTCTCAGTAGTGCCCTTAAGTCTCCCCATATTTCTCTTGTTCAGTTGATCAGGAGCCTCATAGGGAGAAAAACGCTGAACTCTGTAAAGAAAGTTCCCATAATGCCTCACTCCTGCACCATGACCAAGACCAGTGTAAATGCTCAGTTAGTAATACTATAAGGAAGCTTCCTGCTGATTGGCTCAGATCCACATTCCTAAGGGGGGGGGGAATTCTTAGCATTCTTGAGGGAGGGGGGAGCAGGAGAGAGGAGAGAGCTGCGTGTCTCTGGCACAGGAAACCAAAGAGACAACAAATCCTGTTTCTTTTGACAGAGAACTCAGTGCAGCGTTTCTGTGAGTGTTTATGGATGTATTTACATAGACCTTTCTTATAAAGCTTACTTAGTTTTTACCTTATTTTTTAACCAGGAATATTTTGTACTTGGGATGCTTGTACAGCCTTATTCTTTTCCATTTGGTAAGTAAAGCAAAAATCATGGTGCATGCTTGCCAAAACCCAGTGGTATGCTGTCTTTGAAAGAGCCCAAAGAAGAGAAGATCTCTCTGGGATAAAAGTAACTATAATTCATATTGCATGGCTAAAAGCTGTGTTTTAGAGGCTATTCTCTCCAGTATATGGTAGCAGACTGTGAAATACTGTTTCATCGTGTGCACTTGGTGATCTTGTTTTATGTGCCAACTGCATTTTTTTGGCACTAGCCTGGATTCCCATCTATCAACCAGAAGCACATAAAAGAAGTTATGTTGGAAGGCAGTAAAAAAAACATTCTTGTAGCATAATGTTGTAAAAAATTGAAATAGAAATTGATTTTTAATGCTTATTATGCTTCCTGTTATTGGACTGCTTTTATCCTATTAAACCCAGTCTACTTCATCTTATGACTGAGATGCCAAATAAGTAGATACAAACGACATACAGGCCATACAAAGGGCAGTGTGCACCTACCTGCATTGCATAATAGGGCAAGATCTGCATGAAGTGCTTGAAATTACCCTTCTGCTCCTTATCTGCTTACATGGGAAATGCCTGTCTTAATGCTGAAAATGACCATTGCTGACAAGTCTTGTTTATATGATGTGTAGCTAGCCATCACTAACATTTGACTGCAGTTCCCACATTTCCATGGTTTTAGAATAAATGTAGCAATAAAGATATAGGCTAAAACAATGCAAATGTGGGAACAACAATGCCTACTGGAGACATAACATGCTTGCCTGTATAGCTACAAAGCAGCTGGTTTCTATAAACTATCAGAGCTTCTGATGCAAATGGACTTTGGCAGCATCCAGTAGAAGTTTCAGATGACACAAAGCTTCTTCACACAAACAGTTAAAAATATTATATCTGTAATATTCATTCAAATAAGTTGTCTTGAAAGCTCAGGGGATTTGCAGCTGTACCATTACTGTCATTTCTTGTCACCATCAAGTCTCTATGGCCAAAATAAGTATTTTAACAGTTAGCAAACATCCCAAGTTTCTTTTAAATATTCTAAATACCCATTGTGGGGTTCAGCACTGTCCCAATAGAGGAGGGGATCATAGGCCCCCATCAGTAGCCTGTAACAAGAATACAGAACACCGCCAGTCCTGCACGTAAACCATCTTTTCCTTCCTTATTAGCTTAGCATGAATCAAATCACCAGCCAATAGGATTCCTGCTATACTTATAAGCAGCAATAGGGACTTGATGACAGACTTACCTAAATTGCATTCTTCCTTATTTTGTTTGTTTGACTTATAGAAGGTTTTACTAACAGTGGAGGACCGGGGCCACTTATAATGCATATTATAGGGTGAATTTCTCCTAAACCTTTAGATTCAGAGGGGAGCAAATGAGGACCTTGTTAGGAGACTTGTTTATGCAGTTAATAGAAACTGCAATCCACAGAATTGCTTTATGGGATCTTTAGAATTAATTATGATATGATGAGTGAGAGCTTAAGTAGCAGGAAAACCGTTAAAAATGTTTAATCAAAATCATAACAAGTTCTTAATCGAGGTGAGTCATAAAAATTGCCATCATTTAAGCCATTAAAGGATGTCTATTCTTGCTTTGCCTAATCTTCCACTAATTATTCCTCAGCAAAGGAAAATGATTAGAAAATTGTTCAGGACAAAATGTAAATACACAGATACACAAATCAGCAGCCATTTCCTTTTTGCAGGATAAACACAGGGCTTATTTTGCATAACCAAAAAATAGAGTTATAATAATTATAGTGATTTGTATTAGGGAATTACCAGAAACATTGCCAGGGATAATATTGCAAAAATGTCATGTCTATTAAAGCAGCTTTTTAGGGATCCGCAAAGCATTTCTCACTTTGCCACACTGAACTCTACATCTCAACAGTTGTAATGAGACTCCCTGATTCAGTTAAGCCTTCAGACTCCTGCACTTACTGTTTGAGTTCATTATATGTGTGCATAACAGATTATCTGCCCCAAAGTTTGGAGCAGTGGGATAATCTTAGCAACACCATTGAACCATAAAGTTGTGTATTTGGTTTAAATTCTTGGGTTACCTGTTGGAAAAAATGGCCCAGCGGTCAAAATCAAGGACCCACCTTTTAAGATCGCCTTTATGTTTAGAAATGTTATATCAGTCCCCACTGTAAATTTATTTTCAGATACCAAACACCGACTGTACAAATTCATTTGCTGCTTGTGGGGCTGTAGTACAAAGGTCATTTTGACCTTTCTATTGGTAAATTTCAATTGATAGTTGTGGGCATCACACAACCTAGAGTCTGCACATCCCTAGTTCTCTGTGGTCTTTATAGTTAAAGGAAAACTAAAACCTAACTAAAGAAGTAGTTCACAAATGTTGTACAAAGATGCCCCAGTAGCTCCCCATTTCCTTTTCTGCTGATTCACTGCCCATGCTCCATGCTGCTGTCACTTACAGAGCTTAGGGACCCACTCACACGATACTGTATATATAGGATATAAATGTCACAATATAAGGCTGATGTTATGATCAGCCCTGTAGTATCAGCTTCTTTGATGGGCAAATCTCTTTTTCTGCTTGGTAATTTGTGACAACTCCTAAGCTTAGCTTCTCAACAGCTGCCCATAGCACACTGAGCATGTACAGTGTCACTGACACTCCTAACAGAATCCAAGATGGTGACCCCTTGTGCACTCCTTTGAAGTACCCAATCATTGCTATTATGGAGATTCTGAAACTTAAGTCTGGTACAGTAAATTCAGTTTATAAAATATTGCATTTCTACCCATATTTGGTTTAGTACTCATTTAAGAAAAGTAATAGAAAACGTAACCCTTTTAAAATGTAACATTTTATAAACATAGGATACATTAAAGGACAAAAACAATTTCAGCATGTCTAAATTCATAAATCAGATTGTTCAAAATGGGGATGGTGTAAAATGTGAGTAAGCTTGTTTCTTCTTCCCTCTCTTTTAATAAACCAGATACCATGTCTTAGGGCTATTTGTATTCACAAAACCATTTAGAGGGCTATAGAGGTCACTTTTGTGAACATAAACTGACTTCATTATACAAATGCAGTGTCTGGTAAATGCCAGAAGATTCTAGAGCTAAAGTCAAATTCCAGGGGGGAAACATATGTTTGCCTTATTTTCGTTATAGATGCATATGTGTTTATATGTACATGTATGTATGTATGTATGTATGTATATATGGGATACATGGGATCTTTTATGTGGAAAACTATTATCCAGAAAGCTCTAAATTGACATTTTCACATAGTGTCTTCTTTAAACTTTCCACTCCCTATTTCTGATTTGTTTTGGATGGTATCTAAGTTAGCATAAGTTTGTGATAATGGCAAAACAATCCTATTGGGTAACGTGGGAAAATACTGTTATAGAGATAAATCTACTCAAGCCATCACAGTTTTGCATCCTACTGAACAGGCCAAGGGACCCAATACTTTTTAATAGCTAGTCACTGGACATCCCCCAGCTCTCTCAGGAACTGTGGAATGACTTCCTATAAATGCATAGTGCTATGTCAATTAGCTCTAGGTACAATTATACAATTCTGCTACCTGCATCTCCATAAAGACTTTATATGATTTATAATATTCCTGATATCTCTCTCAAATATTCTCATTCACCAGCAGATGCATTTTGTCTAAAACTCTCCTAGCTTGAAGTGGTTCCAGACAAAAGTGAAATTGGGCTTATATTAGCACTTTTTCCTCTTACTACCAAAACGTTATTACTGAATCAAGTAGCCCCTAATATAGCAGAACAAACCCTCCTCAACTTTCTCTTTACACAGTTGCCTTGAAGTGGAAGTCAAACTATCCACCCCTTAAAAAGTGAATGAATCCAAAAGGTCAATAATACCTTTATACAATAATACCTTTGTATTAACTAATGTACCTGCAAAAAGGTGATAATGTGTGGTCTCCCTGGATACCAGAACACCCGCCTGCTCTAGCATCTCAAACTGCACCCCACCCCTTAGACCACCCCCAGGTAGCCAGGGAAAAACAAGACATAGTATGTTGGGAATATATGTTTATTTATTGATTTGTTTTTGTGTCTTAGTTGTCATACAGCTCTCAATATGTATAAAGGTTGTTACCCAAAAGTGTGAATAAGACATTTTACAGGATATGCCGTGGATTTAACATACCAACCCAAGTAACGCTCAACTATAACTGATAACTGATTAAGATACTGTTACATCTGTTTATTTTAAAAGAAAATATAAAAAAACAATAAAAATAATTTAAAAAAAAAAAAGCTGCAGCTAAAGGAGGCTATACACAGGCTAATAAAAGCTTCTGACTTGGATTCTCCATACTGAAATAGAGTGACCAATTGGCCTGCTGACCAACTGCTTGAAGACAGCATATTTTGCTTTTTATTATAATTAAAAACATTTTCCAAAAATGTGACAATACTCATTTTAAGTTTAAGTGTGTTGGCATGCCTCTGAAAACTGATATGTCATTAGGCAGTTTGCCAAATAACCGTTTCCAATGTGAAAGCTACAAATTTATGCTAACCCATTAGTTGTTTCTTGCTTCTAGTTAATGTTACGTCATTTCTGTGCCATGATTAGTTATCTTTTTCACTCAATAAAATAGCAGGTTGGTTGTTTTGTGTTGCCTTTTTGTGATCATCATTGCAAATCATTTGTCACCCAAAGTCACTGTTTTCTCACTTGTTAATCGTTGGTGGCAAAGACTTCTCTGAAGTCATGGCAGGCTACAAGCCCCAAATAGCATTGTATCTGTGCCAGAATTATAAGAATCTGACGCATGGAAAGTACAAATGGAGTACAAATACAGTGTGCAGTCGTAGCAAATTGCCCCACTTAAAAATTGCCTGATATGACCTAGAGGGGGTGCAAACTAAAGTACTGTAAAGTAAAGTTCAACTGCACTACAGTCAAATGACTATGCTGCTTCTGTATATGTCTCCTGACTGGTTTCTGTGATAACTGGTTGTATGACCCTAGTAGAGATTTGAAGTTAAGGTCAGTCAAACCAACTATATATGTTTTAAGGATTTGTCGTTGTTTATATAATTTATTCTACAATAACATTTAAAGATGGTGTTTATTTCAGATTCATTTATGGTTTAAAACCTTTGTGTTTTACTGCAAACAGTACAGAAATGCTTATTTTTCTTTAACAGTTTTGGGCTGAAAAAAATAACTAAAAAATCAGGGGCCTGTTGGAAGAGTTATCTTATCTGCAGTGTGTTTATATAAAGTTTTCTATTCAACACTCCTGGTGTTTTCCAACTGGCTTAAACAGTTATGTCTGGAGCACTTCAACTCTAGGCCTTCTGTAGGGTAGAGCGCCCTAATCTCTCTAAACAAACAGTATTGATAAGTGGTGATAAATCTGAGTGCAGACAGTCTCATTTGACAGCTTAGTTCAATTACTCTAACCCTCACCGACAGCCCTCCATTCCACTGAATGCTTAAGTGTTGATGTCATCGGTTTCATAAGATAACCATCCTGAGGATTGATTTGCTTTTCTTCCTTCACAATGTGCCAGAAGTTAAAATTTAAACAGTTTCTAATATTGTTTGCTTCTGGTTTTCTATTATGGGACAAAATGTGTCCTCAAGTCTTTTCTGGCTTGGTTGGGTCTATAGCAACCTAACTATGAAAGCAGGGCTAGGGAATGATGATAAATGATATAGATAGGGTTACTTTAAAATATATCTACATGTGTATGCCGTTATTGTTCAATGTAATTGTTCGGTATGTTGTTATTCTGCACATAGAGCGTTAGTCATCATTTATATATGCATATGTGAATCAGTCCACAGGCCCCCCAAGTATGGGCCAGGCAACACCCAGCACTCTTTCAGGGGTCTTGGGTGGGTTTGGGCCAAACATTCCTTCCGCCCACCCCACCAACAGCCAGGGTCAGACTGGGTTGGCAGGACACTGGGGAAAACCCAATGGGTCCAGGCCTTCACGTACCCCGGTGACCAAGGCCCGTTCCCCATGGCACTGCAGACACTCCTCTCACCTGCTTTTGCCAGATCACAGCTGCAAGTTGAGAAAGGTGGTAAACCGAATGTGATGGGGGGGAAGGGTTGGGCAGATGTCTGGAGGGAGGGCTCTTCATTTCTCAAGGGGGGCTCCCTTGTGCCACAGCCCCGGTGGGCCCTGGACACCCTTGTCCAGTGCTGCCCATAACCAACTTCCTTCTCTGGCAGTTGGTATTTATAGACTCGCTTCTCTTTCACCCCACCACTTCAGTGATGTTAGCAATAAGCAGGTTGGACACGGATTTTTAAATGACTTTACTGATGGCTTGCCATGTCGGGAGCAGGCTGGTGGTTTAGGTTCGGGAGCAGCTTGTCCTTATTATTGTCTATTAGTATGGATTACTGACTTCATCAATTTCTTAAGATTATGATTTTAGGAACTGATTTGCTTTTCTTGCAGTCAATCATAAGAAAAAGTTTTTTCATTTTTAAGGCATTTTAAAGATTTTTATCTCAATCTGTTAAAAAAAAAAATACTTAATAGTAAGTGAATAAGTGGTAAACTCTTGCCTCTCCACAGCAACTGTTTAGATCTCTTCCTACCGTTCTCTGTGTGGGATTTCTCACTAAGGAGAGAGTACAGGTATGGGACCTGTTATCCAGAACGCATGGCCCTTGGGGTCTTTCCATAATTTGGAACTCTATACCTTAAGCCTAAACTTAGTCATTTCAACATTAAATAAACCCAACAGGATTGTTTGCCTCCAATAAAGATTAAATATCTTAGCTGGGATTTAAGTAAAATGTACTGTTTTATTATAAAGAAAAAGGAAATAATTCTAACAAAAACTGAATTATTTAATTAAAATGGTTGATGGCCTTCCCATAATTTGGAGCTTTCTGGATCATGGGTTTCCTTTGTAATGGATCCCATAACTGCACTGTTTTCTGTGTAAGTGCTTTAGTATCAAGAACTATGATTGCTGTACCAATCTGGATAAAATCCCACTTCATTTCAGGACAGAATATGATTGTGACTGTAGCTGAAGTCAGGTTTTGGCCAGATGGAAAGATTAAGCAATTTATTTATGTTTACTCCCAAAGGAACTGCATAGGAGACAGTGCTATAGCATTGGGCCTGTAGCTGAAGTCAGGTTTTGGCTTGGAGCGGAGTATAATTGGGGCCGAGGACATTGAAGATAAATGGGCCAAGTATTTTCAGTGTAAATTAAAAATGTATTTTCATGATGTGAATTCATGATTCATCTTGTGACAGTTTGTAGATCATGCCAATTAATAGCGCACTTCTAGGCCTGCTCAGCACAGAGCACATGTACATATTTTATAGTATTACTCTTTACATTGCAAAGGAACTGGAAGTTGGGCAGATGCACAGTAAGGAAAAACTGTTCTCACAAGACTTTTTATAGCAACTGAGTTTTTCTTTAACATGTAATGATGATGTCAAGTACATATCCCAGGAGGACTGCAAATTTGACAATTCTGTTTTAAAGGAAAATATTCATTACAAAGCCAGTAAGCTTAAGAACAGTTACTCAGTATGCAGGAATCCACAATGCACAAGTCTTTGACTGATTGCTACTGAAGTGTTGTGGGGTGAAATATGAATTTTGGACAGAAGTAGAGCAGTGGCCTGTTGTTTACTGTCAGCAATCTCAGGCATTGCACAGAAGTCTATAGTGTTAGCATAATGTCTATCTAATATTTCTGTGCAACAATTTGCTAACCAGTGTAGTACAGGGGAAGGGAATCTTGCCTTTAATGAATACTGGCCAATCAGTTTATTAAACTGTGCTTAGCTTGTCTAGAGCTGAATTGCATACAGGATCGGCAGCAGGCTTTATCTTTTGTTGCTGGGTTACATTTATATTGTTTGACATATTGATGTGTGTTAAATCGCAGCTTTGCATTGCTTGATATTTTGTCAGTTTAGCATTAATAATGCTTAATTAAGTATGGTTAACTACAGACAGCAACCTCTTCCACAGTTTGCTAATACACATGGATTAGTTCTTAAATGACAAATAGAAACAGAGTGAATGAGCCCTATTGTCAGACAAATGAAAGGATATGACTGAACTGTTAAAACCTATCCGACTGCAGGAATGACTAGTATTTGTGCCACAATATCGGCCTGGTCAGTTACTAAAAAACACAGATTATTTTACAAAACCTTGCATATGATGCCAGTATCGGTATGGCCAACATATATGCATTTTCCCTTCTGCCTCATAGCTCCTGGCTCCCTTGGCTTGGATTCTGGCCACTGTCTGAATGGAGTTTGTATGTTTTCCCTGTGTTTGTGTGGGTTACCTCAGATTTTATGTTTTATTCCACAACAATACTGGTCAGGCCCTAATATGGGTTTGTAACACACATATAAGGACACTGTGGGACTCATTTATAAAGTTCACACATCGCAGAATAATTTGCACAGTTAACATATTTATGAAGCTTGATAAGATTGATGCATTAAATGTGCAAAATTAATTGCAAATTTTTATTTGCAGTGCAATTGTCGTTAAGAGTTTTTAAGTATTTCATAATGGCAAAAAAGCACAACTTTTTATGCGCACCAAATTAAGCCACAACTTTGGTGACGTAAAAGAGACAGGCACAGCAGTGCAAAATGTAATTGTTTAGGGGAATACATGTGCAAACCAACCATGTGAGAATTAAATATGTGCTGTGTAAACGTTATAATTATTATTATTATATATTATTATATTATATATTATTAATTAGATACAGGTACAATTTGTATCTGTGAAATGAAAGAACAGGTACTAAGATATTAAAGGGGTTGTTCACCTTTGAGTGATATTCTGAGACAATTTGCAGTTGGTTTTCATTTGTTATTATTTGTTGTTTTTCCAATATTTCACAGTTGTTCAGCAACTCTCCAGTATGGAATTTCAGCAGTTATCTGGTTGCTAGGGTTCAAATTACCTTAGCAACCAGGCAATAATTTGAAAAAGAGACAGGAATATAAATAGAGGAGGGCCTAAATAGTGAGATGAGTAATAAAAACTAACAATAACATTGCAGCCTCACAGAGCAATAGTTTTTTTGTTGCTGGGGTCAGTGACCCCCATTTAAAAGCTGGAAAGAGTTGAAAGAAGAAGGCAAATAATTCAAAAACTTTGCAAAATAAATAATTCTTTAACACACTAAAAGGTGAATCACCCCTTAAAGGACAAGGAAAGGCTAAGTCACTTGGGGGTGGCAAAATGTTAGGCACCCCCAAGTGACTTTAATCGCTTACCTTGTACCCCGGGCTGGTGCCCCTGTTAGGAGAAAACTGCACCAGCCCGGGGTACCTGGAGCGAGCGCTTCCTCCTTCCGGCTTCGTTTTGCCGGGACCCCACGACCGGCGCATGCGCAGTAAAGTGAAAGGTCCAGCTTTTTCACTCTACTGTGCATGCGCACGCGAGTGAAGTAGGAAGCGCTGCAGGTACCCCAGGGCTGGTGTAGTTCTCTCCCAACAGGGGCACCAGCCCAGGGTAAAAGGTAAGCGATTCAAGTCACTTGGGGGTGCCTAACATTTTGGCACCCCCAAGTGACTATGCCTTTCCTTGTCCTTTAAATATATAATAATTGTTGCTGGACTTTCCATTGTTCTCTAACTTTATTTTTAACTCTGTTTCCAGTTTTTGTGTTGTCAATAGAGGTTCCATAAACCTCCTTAATTTTTTCCAAAGCCCTCCTGTCACTCCTTGTATAATATTGTATGAATGATAAAATGGCCTAGAGGGATGGCCGTGGTCTGCCACTGAGAGCATGTCCTCAAACAAAGAGCTCTGAAGTGGCAGAAAGCAGATTATTATCAGAAGTGCAGTATCTATTTCAGCTCAGAATGCTTGGACTTTGTGACAAATAACTTGTCGTTTGCTCAAGTAACTCAGTACATTGTAGTGGGCCAGCAGGATGGGTTCAGTGATTGGATAATCTTTGCTTTCAAGCAGAAGTATTCTTGTAAACCAGAATGTTATTGTATGCGCTCATGCTGACTTCACATAATTCTTTTTATGAAAAGCCAAACTTTCTTAGGAATTGTTATGTGTGCAGTAATAACAAACAGTTGGAGGAATGTTTTGGCTATGTGTCTGCAATCACTTTTTACTTGACCTTTAGTGTCAGACGCGTCTCTGATTAACCTCTGAACTTGTGTGAATGTATGCTTCTGGATTAAAGCAAGTAAAATAAGAAGCTGTGTTCAACTATCAATGCAAACATTGTGTAAACCATGTCCATTTACAGACCTTACCCTATGTGCGTAAATTCACTCATAAATACCACTAAAATATAGAGATTCCGACTGATATGCTTGCACAGATTATTCGTATGTAATCTAAATAGAGGTGTGATGTGTGGCCTCATGTAGAGGCACATTTAGTTACTGTTATTAGCTTTGTTGTTTGGGAATCCCGATCCGATGCGGTGAGGCTACAGGTTTGTTCTAGTTCTGACCACTTCAAAGTTGCAGGTGTTGGGGAAATTGAGTTACCAGAGACCACTTGATGTGAAGGGTAAAGTTTATTTGACACAAGCTCAGTAGTTTCTGAACCCACGAAGAGTCAGAACAAACAATTCCCAGGATTTATATAGTCTTTTACTTGAGAAAGAAATGTCCAAGCATTTTCAGGGAGTAATACGGAGTCACTTCAAAGAGATATGAACTGCATTTACAGCCAAACAGGTGCTCTGCCCTCAAGGCCAGGGTAATAGTAACCAAGGCTAGCTAGACACAAGACCCAGGGGGGCTGCATGGGGGATTTTGCATACACAGAATTTTGTTCTATATTGAAGGCTGCAGACTAAAATTCCTTTACAGTAGGTACTCACAACCCAGCTACAATATTTAGAAACTACTATTAGAACTACTATTAAAGCTAATTTGTGTTTGGTTTATAAATAAACACAGCCACCCTTAAATGCCTTCAGCCCAGCCTCATTAACTGGTGTAATGCCAGAGGTGCCTTACTACCTCTGAAGAGACCAATTGCACATCTCATACATGGAGTTGCTGGTCATTTATTACAAGCACTGTTCCACTTCCACTGCACATTTCCCCACAATGATTTGCAGGTTTAACCCCCATTTATTAAAGGTCCTGGCATTAAAATGCACTCCTTGCACCTCCATTTAGTTGCACTTGACGCCACTATGTCCTTCTTGCCTTCCATTCTGAATTGAGAGCTGTTGCGCCTCCTGATACAGGGGAGTCCTAGAGCTACCGCCACCTCCTGAACAGGTGGTAGCTTTAGGGTTACCTTCATGCCCAAAAGCAGCAGTGCACTTGCACTTAAAGGAGTGGATGCCACTCACGTGCTGAACCCTGAATGATGGCAGGTGGACTTCCGCACAATGCCGCCAGAAGCAGGGGGCAAGTGCATCATACACAATGCGTTGTTGCAACTGCATTGATTGCCCTTGAAATTGCACTTTGCTTACTGCACTTGCAGACATAAATTACCTCTATAGGAACTTAGTAAACTACCCCTTTTGACTCCTCCCAGATTGTGAGCTCTTCCTCTAAGCAACAAAGAGGCGTTAAGTGTGTTTGAGAGAGAGACATTCTTAATACAGGGCCGGAATTAGAGTTAGACAGACGAGGCACCTGCCTAGGGCGCAACAATTGGGCAGGTACCTCTCCTGCCTACCCCTAATAAGCTCTCTTTTACCCGATGCTTGTCGAGCATGGCAAACCCTCCCCCCCCCCCCAGCACGCACTACTTCATACATTCGCATGCAGAGGTATTGGGCCGCCCCTGCTGGAAAGTTAAAGTTCTTATACACCAGCTGAATCTGGCTCTCTGTAAAATAAATTCTACAGTTCAAAATGTTTACATCTCTGATTACTAGATTCCCTGAGCCTGGCAGCCCAAATGACCCATCAGTTTATAAATGTCAGGTTATCTGCTTTGCTGTGGATGTCCTAAGGTTCATATTAAAGTGATAACCATCTCTGGAATGGTGCTGGGTTAGTATGGATCAAAAAGATCTCCAAAATGTCCCAGTTCTTTAGTCTGGAATGTTGGCAGTTCTGTCCTGCCCTACCTTTGACCCTGGCTGGTGTGGAATTATAGGAGTTCTACTTCACAACAATCCATGCCATGTGCTTGACATCCTTGTCTAAGCTAAATCTTATCTTCTCCCTGATGAACTGTTAAAAACATAAGATGTTAACATTACCCTTTTCCTTCTATGACCTTCAAAATGATATACATTCATTGAAAATGTTCAATGATTTTAGTTATTTTTTTTGTGCATGTAACTGCATCTAAGTGCAGTATTTGTCTTCATTTCTGCTTCTGCCGCTAAAAACAATGTAGCACAAATGCCAGTATAGAGAATAGAAGCTATAGACAGATACTGCTTTCAATGGCAATTTCATTTAATTTTCAAACCATTCAAAATATTTAATTCTAGACATTTTTGGAGGGTTTTACCCACTTTAAAGTGACTGAAACCTTTGAAATGTCTCTAAGTATAGTGCATTGGGGCAATTTCTAGAATTTGGCCACCCTGTTGTTAAGTATCCCAGACTTGCAATGCCAGTTAAACAGGTGAAATGGTATGTGTTTAAATTGCAAATAAAAATACAATTTATAAAGAATACAAATCCTAACAAAAATCAACTTCACACTTCTGCTACCTATATAAGTGCATTTGGCTTGTGATTTTGTGCTCTTTGTAGAGTTGCTCGCTATGTATTTCCCAATGACAACACAGTATTTATTATTTCTTGAATTCATTTACAATTAGTTACAATGTAACCTCATACAAACACTGATTTTATGTTTTCTCCCTCCCGCCAATATAAAATACATAATGCCATTACCTGACTGATTTTACATTTTTCCCGGATTTTGTGCCACTTAAAATGGGGTGTTCTACTGTATTTTTTTTCCAGTAAATTGTGTATTTAGAAATGACCAATAAAAAAACACCACAATGAGCTTTTAAATGTTTTAGAAATAGACAGTGGTGTAGGACATATCATAGCAGAAAGGGTGAATGCTCACAGGATTTTTTTTTTTGCTAATGCATTTGTTGCCTATGTGTAACGGTAAAGTAAAGAGGTACAGACTAGTCAGACATTTTGCTTAGTTTTTCTACTCTTCCTACATTGTTTGGGGGGGGGGGGGGGGGTATAGTTTTTCCTTTAACATGCAGGTAACATGCAGTTGACCTTTAGTATGTTCCTTAAACAGGTTAGCTGTAATTATAATGTTTATAATAATATAGTGCTACATGGATACACAGTACTGTACATTAAAGCAATGCAGAAAAGATGGGATACAATGTGGTAACAGAATAGCAATACAAAAATTCAACTGCCTTTAAGATTAAGAGTTAGAGAAAGCAGGTCCCTGGCCTATAGAAATTACAATCTTAGAAGAATTTATAACATCCTTATAATAATAAATTAAGCTGTTTTAGTAGTAGTATTTTTTGTTAGATTTCTTAGATGTGTAACATTTACTATTGATAGCCTTCAAACACTGCAAAAACTCCCTTATGCTGTATCAGTACCTGATTGGTTATGTAAGGTTGGTTATTTTAGGTTATCACCAAATAGCACATAATGCACTTGTTTAAACCAGTGGATCCAAAGGGATTCGATGTTGTAGGGTCAGTTTAAGGATGGTCTGCTTTTGTATAGCATTTTAATACTGTGAGAAAATGGCCTAAAATGCTGTAGAGAGCCACCAGCGGTTGCAGTCAGCCTTATGCCATAATGCTAAACCATCAGTGGCCAGGTGCCTCCTCTTCATATTGAAATTACTGGGTGATAGCATGAGAATATCGTGGAGCATCCTACTGCAAGAGCCTGCAACACAAATGTAGTACTTAGACTGGATAGTGTTGCTTCCCACAACAGCTAACTGCTGTCATAGAAGGCAATGGAGGGTAATTTAGTCACTGGTGTGGCCCTCTTTTAATGTCATGTATAGTGGTGGCTGAGTTTAAAGTTTATTGTGAAATCAAAACAAATTGTGAGATTGTGTGACCTTGGTGATTTACACTATTTGTATATTTAATTTGTTGGAAATCTATTTACACAAAAGTGTGTCACAATGCTGCTCCCTGTATATGGCTGTTATGTGTTTTGTTGTGGTTGAGTAAATAATGACCGCTAAAGTAGCTGCCACAGTTTGGAGAGTTTCCCGCATACCCAATATGAACTAGCCTTGAAGACACTAAATAAACTTGTCTGAGCTGATATTTACGAGGCCAGTCTTCCTGCAGAGTTCATAGCTGATTTTTTTCCTAAAAACTATTTCATAAAAATCATTAAACAGCGTTTGAGTGCGGCTATGAAGTGCGTTACTCAGCTTGTTCACTTTACAATATCTATTCCAGTCCATGTCAGTAGCTCATTCTACCTACAGCAGCGCACAGATAGATTTATGTGATACACGGCTCTCTGAATACTCCCTATGTTTCTTCTTAGAATGTACATTGATCGGAACACAGTATCCCAGCTGGAAAGGCCTCGCTTTGTTCTCAGATAATGGATTGTGCAGGTGTTTTCTCTTAGATTTGATACTAGACGGGAAGTACTGTCTGCTCACACTGTATACCAACAAACATATGTATATCCAGCTTGGAGTCAAACCAGGTTATTGGCTTAGTCTTTCTTCCGTGTATCCATCCCCTCCGGAAACAGAAATGTCTTGTCTAGCAGACAATAAGCAGATTCTGTTGCAGTGTGCTCAGGCAGGTAGCAATCTCGCTACTTAATACCCAGTTTATATCTCTTTACTCTGTATACAGACTTCTAACCATAAACACTACACATTGGTTTCTGCATCTGGGAAGTATCCCATGTTGAAGATTTAAAAAAAAAAAAAAAAAAAAAAAAATTACCAGGTTTATATAGTAAAGATTGAAACTGTGTTTGCACTCAGCTGGTAGTAGCTTAAGGTTACTCATTCCTTTTGTCTTATTGCAGTAAATGCTCCTCTCTAGGCAGCCAAAAGGATCATTAAAAAGCCACTAGAAGGCAGCCCAAAGGATCCATTTCAAATGATTTTAACTTTCTGGTAATAAATGTCTCTAACTGTAAGTGTCCCAGCACTTTTGCACCTTGCATCTCTATATGAAACAAGTGGTTTATGGGATGGACAAATCATTGATGTTCAGGGGTCCCTTTAAGCTATAAAAGCTCCTCCTGTTGGGTTCTCTTCCTTCTAGAATTGACTATATTTTGGTTTAGGGCTGCTCCAATATGAAGCTGCAAATCATTTATTTAGCTCTACTTCTATTCTCTTCGACATCAATTTTTATTTTACTTGAACATATATTTTTCTCTTCAAATGCCCAATATCCACTCTGAGTTTCTATTTTGTGCTTTTTTATTTTTTATACCAAAAACTGTATTTCTTCTGAGAAAGCTGCTTTGTAAGGAAACAAATGGCAGGCAAAGAAAATATTATGGCAGTTTCCTTTCAAGGAACTGACCTGAGTACTGGAGGCACAAAAATCAAGAAGAATTCTGCTTTTTGCAATCTATCTAATACAGTGATTAGTAAAATATTTTAATAGTATAATAGCTTAAAAATACTCTGCCAATGTCTCTACTTGTGTATGAGTTCAAGTGACATAGATAACATAGACAACTTAATCTACAGAACAGTGCGGAGCTCCATAGAACATGTTGGCAAATCCATTTGGCTGATTAGCTACCTGACCAATGCTAAGGTCAGTGCCTGTATTGGTCAATTTTGTTGACAAGTGTGTGTGTTTATTAATAAACCACCCACAATGCATTTGGGCCTGCCACATACACCGATTAAAACAGATGCCACCTTGGCTTTTCTTGTAGGCTAGAAGCTGATTTTGATGTGCTGGGAATGTATTTAACAGGGCTTGCACTTGATTGTTTCCTAAAGATTTATTCACCTATCCTTTCACCCATATGTTGCATACAGGCCACATACTCCATAGTGATTCACAATACTTCCTGTTGCCTTGTGTCCTATACTGCAATATTTCTATATTACATTACATTACATTAACATTTATTTATAAAGCGCCAACATATTCCGCAGCGCTGTACAATAAGTGGGTTACATACATTGGCCATTAAATGTATCACATTTATGTTGGGCACTACAGTGGCGCAATGGTTAGCATTGGTGCCTTATAATGCTAGGATCCTACATCAGGGCACTATCTGCAAAGAGTTTTAGGGCCGTGACACACAGGGAGATTAGTTGCGACAAATCTCAGTTGGCGCGGGCGACTAATCTCCCTGCAATGCCATCCCACCGGCTAGAATGTAAATTGCCGGTGGGATGGCATACACAGCGACGCGATTTGCTGAAGTCGCCTTGAGAGGAAACTTTGGTGACTTCGGCAAATTGCGGCAACGCGTATTCCATCCCACCGGTGATTTACATTCTAGCCAGTGGCATTGCGGGGAGATTAGTCACCTGCGACAACAGAGATTTGTTGCGGTGCGACTAATCTCCCGGTGTGTCATGGCCCTTAGGCCTTCTGATTAAAAATCGGCTACTTAGTGCTGTGAGTGATTATATGATTGTTGGGGAAAACATAAGCTGTGGTTATGAAATAGCAATAGTATAAAAATGTGCATATAGTGAATTGTTCCTCTGTGTAATGTGCATTTAGATCTTCAATCACTGCTCACAAGCAAACAAGAAAAGATAGTGAAAAAAAAAAAATTAGTGTAAAAAGGATTTGGCCAGTTTTATGCTAGTAGAAAATAAAGTGCAAAATCAATGAAAACGGATTATATTTAAACATAATTCATACCTGAGCTGCCACAATGATTGCAATTTGTAGGTATAAATTTAGCATGGGCTATAAATCAGCAGGCGTGTGTCTAATTGAATTCACCATGCTAGTGCAGAAAATGTAAATGTAATGCTCACAGAGAATGAAATGCAGATGTGCCACACACTACAGGCCCTTCATTCACTGCCAGTAAGTTCCCACAGTGTTAGCTGTATCAATTACAACAATTTAATTTCCCATTAAAAAGTCATTAGCATAAAAGCCTTACTTCATGGCAATGCTAGCAATGAATTTTAAAATTCAATGTCATAAAGATTTTGGTTTTGGGATTTTACTTTGCTATGTGTGGCTCAATGAAGTGACATTATATGGGAGGTATAGTGCACTGCTTTCAGTCTGTTTCTTAATGGAACCCCCACCTATGCCCCTGCCCAGAAGTAGCTGGGTTTAATGGTACGGCATCATTGTTTCATCGTTTGCCATGAGATACAGGCGATGGAACTGTTGGAAGTCATGGAAGCACATGCTTTATGCCCAATAGCATTATTTTACTTTACAAAATCTGTGGAGACTTGCATGCTGAAACCTTATGAAATTGCTCTGGGCTCGCACAACACTTGTGTTTGTTTTTTTTTTTTTTAATGCTGCCTTTTATAATGGGAAACCCACAGAAAAACATTTTCATTGCATTGCCTTGGTGCCAGCTTACTGTTATCCTTCACTTGTCATGAGAGTGTGTTTGTTTGTCTTCAGGTACTTCTTTAGCATCCATCTGCTATATGGGCAGCTAGAGATAACTCCTTGGGGAGGAGGCATTTTCTAGAAATCACCACATTATAGTGTAGCAAGAGCTTTTCTTTGCTAATGGCCCATTAAATTGTGTGACTCCATGTGCTCAGTACATTCCATTTAATGCAATTACCAAAACCTTTTCACATTTGTTTTGCTTGTACTTGTACCCTGTATAACATTCCAAAACTTTTAGTAGATTTGAATGGAATTTCCCTACTACTTTAACAGGCAAAGATTTCTATGCATGGCAGGCATTTAAAAATGTTCTATCTTGATTTTTTTTCCTTTTTTTTTTTTTTTTAAGGGATGGGGTGAATTTAAACAGCTAGTGGAAGAAATCCTTATTATGTTTGACACACTAGCAGTACAATGTAGGATGGTCCTGGTTGACAAAAACTTGCTTCTGCATTTCTTCTAAAGTCACCTAAGCCTTCTAAGTCAACAGATGATATAACATTAATAAAAAGTATGGAAAGCTGCCAGATTACATATAATAATTCACTACTATAGCAGAGATATATCCATATGATTGAGAAACTCTCAACCTCCCATACTAAAACAGTTTTATTCCTCTAAAGGCACCATACCCACATATAGCTCCCAACTTATTAGAATATAGAAAGCAGCAGACCATGGATGAAATTGTGAGTCGCCTGTGATAAATCTCTGCTAGCACGGGCGACTAATCCCTCCATAGGGCATTAGCCTAAAGGCCTAGATCATTATTGTTATTGGCCTGCTTGGCTGGTATAGTAAGTTCTGTATTATTATAAATTCAGAATTTATACCTATATTCCTTTAAGGGTAATGTCCCACAGAGAGATTAGTCGCCCAAGACAGATCTTTGCTACCCTGTGGGCGACTAATCTTGGCAACAAAGGAAATAATATAGAAAATAAAGGGTTCAGAAACTTTTAAGCACCACTGTATATGCCATAATTGTAACCTTATTCAAATTTAACTTACTTTACTTTTTTGCCTGTTCCATCCACTTTAATTAACCTTTTTTTCTTATTTTAATTTTTTTTTATTTCTTAGGTATTGGAGGTTTGGAAGAATTTGTTCTAAAGTCAGCAACACTGTCCACTTCACCAGCTTGTCCACCCTTTATTCCTCTTAATTTTGAAGCAACTCCAATTGTCCGGGTAGCTGTTGAACCAAAGCATCCAAGTAAGTTGTCTTCACGCTTATGGACCCTCAGCACCAGATTCTCTTACTTTGCACTGACTCCCTTTAAATCTATGTCTATACCCTGTTTCTGCCTGTGCATGCTTCCCTCTGCCTAGTCACGCTATGCCACAATCAGGAGCTTTAATCTGTTCCTGTGTTGCCAGGCTAGTTACTGTGTCACATTATAGTGGCTTTCAGATCAGTTTTCATCTGCCCATATACTACATGCTGGTATGTCTGCAACCTACATACTGCAACCCCATGCTTCCCAGGGCAGCTGTGTTGCACTTACCACTAAATACCAATCTAAGTAGAAAAAAAAATACTTTGTTTTTTTAATAAAGCAGTTTTTTTTTCTTTTTACTTTCTCAACTAAAATAGCTTCTGACCTTCCCATGTTAGACTGATATGCAAGTGCCAGAAGCTGTTTGATGAGGAACAGAAGGTGCACTACAGGTCTCTTCATTCACTTTTGCAATGAAACCTGAGAAAGAACACATTTTAGATTCTTTGTATTAAAGAGTGAGGGGGAAGAGATTATGACATGGCTTTATGGAAATATGAACTATAAACTGAATTTTATGGTATGAAATATGATTTATGGAAGTGTCAGATTTCTTTAGAGTAACCAACATGAAAGAGAGTCTGCAGACTCTTTTATCAGAAGGCTGTAAGAGCTGACAAAATATGTCAGTGTCATTTTAGGCCTCAAAAGGATATGCACATAGATGTTGGGTATTGAGATTTGAGAGAGCTGGATATCCGCAAAGTTTTAGATGCAGAACGATTTAACCATGACTTAAGTGAAGAGGAGTGAAACTGCTGTGGTTATATACAGTACTATACTATGAAAGGTCAAATTACTGTGGGGAGCCCCCAATTAGTGATTCTACTTACTGGTTAGCCAGTGCTGTGCCACCATCTTCTGGTGTCCACATCAGGTTTGGGCAAGCATGTATCATAGAACTATTTTCGAAATATCTGTGCATTCTCTGGAGTGATGAATCGCACATGCTTCCACATTTGGCCCTTTCATGGACAATTCTGTGTTTGGCAGATGCCAGGAGAACACTGCCTTCCTAAATGTGTAACGATGCGTAACAATTCTGTGTTTTTGCTTTGTGGCAACTATTTGGGGAAGGTCTTTCCTGTTTCACAAAATAAAGTCCATACAGAATGGGTTTGCAAAGCTTGGAGAGTAAGAACTTGACTGGCCTGCACAGAGCCCCAGCCATCAACCCAGCTGAACACTTGTTGGATAATTTGGAACTCTGACTCTGAGCCCGGCCTGATCTACATCATCAGTGTTCATTCTAATAATGATTGTGTCCTGAACGAAAGCAAATACTGCCAGAAATGTCCCAGAATTTGGTGCAAAGCCTTCCCTAAGGTGTAAGAGTAGGAAGGAGAAGACCAATCATATACTAATACCATTAGTTTTGGAATGGAAAAGGCAGGTGCTCAGATACCCTTATCTATATAGTGTAGTTCAAATACTATATATAATCAGCCTCCCTAAAGTTTGTATTACTTTTGTTTTACTTAAATGCAAACAAGATTTCTGGCATTTTAGCTAAAAATTATTAGGGGAACTCAAACGCAACTTAAGCTTTTGAAAAGTTAACATAATTTCTAGCAACTTTGCAATATACAACAATTTAAAAAATGCAGCCTTTTCATGATTTGTGTTGTAATAATATGGTTTTAAACAGTTACCTAAGCCTGGCCCCCTGTTATCCTGCTGATCTGGCTGACTACTTAAAGGACATGTAAACCCCCCACACAAAAATTGAATCAGTGAACAGCCTCTTTAAAATCTTTCAATACCTGCCACTCTGGTTGTTCAGAGGTTAATAGTAAGGCTGTGACATCTCCTTAATCACTTGGATTTGCTTCTCCTCCTGTAACCCACTCGCACCCCTCCCTCAGGAATTTGCTTTGGCTGTTGGCTTGTGGGCATGCTCAGTTGTTCTAAGCTCACATTACTAAACACACCCCCAGTATAGCAGCCAGTGAAGAGATGCCATTGCTGGTTCCCATAGAAACTCAGCTCTAGCTGTCTGCTTCAATTTTTTTTCTCCTGAGCTCAGCTTTATCATTACAGTGCTCAAACAAAGCAGAACTTTTATCAGAGACAGTTGTGCCTGTGTGAGCCTCTTTATCCTTGATGAAATGTATGCTTAATAAGGGTCTGTGTGTGTATGCTGTTTGCAGATTTAAACGTAACTGATTATGTATCAGAGAAAAAATGGCCACCGGGTGAAAGCTGCTATTTGGTTTAGGAAAATGTGATGGTGCTGGCAAATGGAGGGGAAATATGCAGTACAAATTATGCCATTTGGGTGGGGGAGACGTGCCGAGCTGATATACATTGTAGGCAAATGTAGGCTTTACATGTCCTTTAAGGCTCAAAAAAATGTAACAGTAGTTGACCTCAGCCTGCCTTCAGCCTGCATCCTCCAGATCTCACAATCCCCTGCACACGTGATGTCGATAAGGACAGTGCAGTGCATTGTGGTTTATGTAGTTTCTGCCTGCTGTCTGTAAGCTGTAAAGTTGTTACAATTTGTAACATCAATGTTTTAGGCCCTCCTTCCCTTCCAGGATTTCAAATGATGCAGGAAGAGAAGAACTGTTTTGCAGCTGGATTTCAGCATATTAAAATGGTTTTCTGTAGATCAGCCTGAAACGCAGCTTTTCTCGGCACATTCCCTATATATTTAGAGGAGTATAATGCGCCAACGTCATCTTATTTTTTACACAGTATATCCCCTTTAAATCAAATGGGTTATTAAAATATTATAATAATTATTATAATAATATTATTATAATAATATTATAATAATAATTATTTATTTTATGTGAACATTATGATTGTACTTAGCACAATGTAATAATGCACTCATTAGAGTAGGTAAAGGCCTAGCACAAGCGCAATTTTATATACTGGATAAAGTGGTGGAACCTGAGTAGATTTTACTTTATTAAATAATGTTTCAAACACTAAATGTTTAATTTACACAGCTAAACATTTATGAATGTTTCTCCCTCCCACTCTTTTATCATCCCAAATCCTTTTATATGACTAATCTCCTTCCCTATGCTAGCCAGCCTCATGCTAACTCTTGTCAGTCTTTTCTCTACATTATTGATACTGTTAGGTGTTCAGCTCCTGTTTCTTTCTCCAAATCCACTTCAACCTCAGTTCCCCTTCAAGAGGGAATGCTATTAGTTTCTGGAGTGAATCTAATCCCGGGGCTACTTAATACCTGCTAAGTACTATTCACCATGGGCACATTCATGCCAGCTGCTTCCACTTCCAATTACTTGCTGGCTTGCTCTAAATTCTAAACAAGGTGTTTTTGTGCTCACAATGGAGTGGAAGAGAAAGTGGAAACATATCTGATCCAAAACAGTTAAATGAATGAAAGCTGAAAATGTAAAATCTGTTTAATATACTGTAGTTGTCAAGCAAAGAGAATGTACACCTTATTGGATTAATATAAGTAAGTGATGATGTATGGAAGACCCATGGGTGGGTTGTGACTCTCGTCATGCTCGTTAAACATATTTGCATGACACCATCACTTTAATATAATTGTCCCATGAACATGCAGTATGAGAAATAATCAACCCAATACATGTACAAAGCTGAACAGCATAGATGTAAGGCAACTGACCTTATTGTCTGTGGTAGTGTTATTATGTGTTACAGGTATAGAATCCGGAAACCCGTCCAAAAATGTCCGAATTATGGGAAGGTCATCTCCCCATTATAATAAAATAATTCAAAGTTTTAAAACATATTTCCTTTTTCTTTGTGATAAAAATCAGTACCTTGTACTTGATCCCAACTAAGGTATAATTAATCCTTATTGGAGGCAAAACAATCCTATTGGGTTTATTTAAGGTCTAAAATATTTTTTAGTAGATTTAAGGTATAAAGATCCAAATTACAGAAAGACCCCTTATCCAAAAAACTCCAGGTCCCGAGCATTCTGGATAACTGGTCCCATAACTGTATTATGTGTTATACTGGTGTTATGTTATGTTCAAGTCAAAAGGGTTGAGGAGACCGCCTGATACGTATGCAAATAAGTCAAAGGGATTCTGGGAACAAATTCCTTTAGGCTCCTAGAAAAATCCCATTAACATGGGTTTATCCTATAAGCTAACGCTCACCCACTGGGTTTTTAAAGCAAAAGCCAGGATAATAGCTGATCAGATTCCCAACTACAAACTGGTTTTGCCCTTCTTGGGGCTCATCAGTGTAGCGCAGGGTTTTCTGATCAGCTTAGGTAGAGCCAGGAGTGGGGATTCACAAAGAAGTCAAAAGAGTTGAGGAGACCGCCTCATACATATGCAATTAAGTCTTTATGTGTTAGGTCTTATTGTATGTGTTAGTGTCTAAAGGTCTCCAGATTCACTAAAAGCATCTCGTTGCTATAGTGACAGTGCCATAGTGGTTTACATGCAAGACTGCACTGTGCCTGGGACACTCATGTGCCAACTGTATCTCACTCCTACTAAACACAGGCAGTGACATGTACAGAGCAAGGGGCAACTTTATGAGCTAAGTAATTACTAGTTATTGAATATTGACTGCAGTTTAGAAACAGCTGAATAGCAATTGGTGAAAGTTCCAGCACACTGAATAAGATGACATAAAAAGTTCTCTGTCTTGCACTGGCTGGGGCGATATATATATAAATATTTTATATACTGTATCTGTTGCCTGAGAAAGTTAGACTGGGTCATCCAAGCATCCAATTTAGAGCTCTATGGGACAAGGATTTTCTGAATAATGATATGTACTCCATATGAAATGTAATACATGATTAAACCCCCCCCCCCCCCCCACCATTATGTATTTTTTCTAGGTGAAATGCCCCAGCTGGTAAAAGGAATGAAGCTTTTAAACCAGGCTGACCCTTGCGTGGAGGTTTTAATACAAGAAACTGGAGAGCATGTCCTGATCACTGCTGGAGAAGTTCACCTACAGCGCTGCTTGGATGATTTAAGAGAGAGGTTGAAAAATACATATATTTCTGTAATCAGATAGTAACTGGCCTTGAATCCTCACTAATTTATGTTGGTTACTGTAATATTTTCCCTTTGCAGAGGGAGTTTTAGTTGGACATCACTGATAGAAATATGAAAAATACATATTGTTTATTAAACAATATCATTTGTCATTTTACCCAGGACAGTATTTAAGCCAGCCCCTCCCCAACACTAACCAAGCTTCCAAAGTGTCTGCGGATTCAGTTACAAAGGCCTAATTCCTTTTTGACAACACTTTTCCATTTAACACAGTTGCTTCTGATCATTCCTCTGCTATGCATACAAATTGTTAGCACGTGTTAGAGACTCCGAATTGCTTGCTAGCTATTTTAATTTGCTAGGGCAAAATAGATTTGTTACTGTTTTCTTCGGGTTAGGAGGGTCATGGTTTGGAATTCTGTTATGTCTTTGATTAACTGTTTTGCTTAATGACATCTATCTATCCATCTATATTCATTCATGTATATACTTTTAAACAATGGACTGTACTTATACAATGTTAGTAACTGTAGCTTCCATGTTGGCCACACAGTAAGGGGCAGATTTTTTTTATGTAGTGTAAAAAATGGGTCTCTACACATCATAATTTTTTTCTTCTGCCAGAACTTACGTGAAATAATGGCGGAAAATCTAATGTTCAGACTGCAAACTTCTCTGTTTATTTAGCACAGCTTTTAACACCGTTTTTCAGCGAATTTCATTTTACACAGCATAATAAATAGGCATTTTTAAGCCCCCCAACTCATTAGGAGGCTCTAGTTTAAACAAAGGCCTTTTCTACCACATCATTTATTAAATCTTATTGTAGTTTCATTATCACTCTGTTTTTGTGTTTACAATTACCTGCAAGAATAATTACTTTCCCAGGCTGCTAATAAATTAAATGAACATACTGTATTATAAGATGTCCAATTTAAAGAAAATGAATGTCTTCCTCACTTGCCAATAACTCAATTAAATCTGTCTAAACACACTTCCATATCTTCCTGCTACCCTAATTAGCCTAGAATTACTACAGAAAATATTAAGGGTCAATTTTCACGCCTCTTGTTGTGTTTGAATACGGTTACATTCTAAAAGCAGCCCATCACAATATTTCTTTCAAATAGTACTAGGCTTAGGAAACTAGTTGGGGCATGTTCCAAAATGCACATTTTGTTTCCCATTTAGAATTTAGTGCATTAGCTGGTCACTGCTTCATAACTAGCAGTTTAGCTTTTAGTTCATTTCACAGCCACTTTTGTTAGGAGCTAGACCACTTAAACTGATCTTAGTGAAATGTGATGCAGCACCAAGTGTAACCAACCTCATCCATCAGTCTGAAACAGGAGTGTCAGGTTCCTTTCCTCAAAGGCATAGCAGGTGCTGGGAATATTCCTTGTGCAGGGGGAGATTATTTCCTGAAATTTCACTCTGTTTTGGTTCTTTAAGAATGCAACTTGAAAGTTTAAAGTAAGGCTGACCATCCCGATATTGGCACAGATGTTTGCAAATTGTGCAGTCATTTGGCCTTTTGCAGTAAGATTTCCATTTGCTAATAATGTTTGGGCTTTTTCCTACTTATATCCCATCCTTCTGTTCTCTTTGTGATGCTTAATGATTTAGAGATAAACCAGATCATACCTTTTCTAACTGTACAACCCTGTTTTCAAAAAAGTTAGGACACTCTGTAAAGTATAAATAGAGAATGGGATAATTTGCAGATAATTTAAACCCTATATTTAATTGCACTGAATACAAATACAACATATCAAATGTTGAAACTCAGGAATTTTATTGCTTTCTAAAAAATATGTGCTCATTTTGAATTTGATGTCAACAACACATTTCAAAAAAGGGCATGAAAAGACTGAAAATGTTATATAATAAAAAGAGCAAGTAAAGATGGGGAGGGGGACCCCACTCTGTGAAAGACTGCATGGACAAATATTTTAACAATTTAAGAATAATGTTCCTCAATGTTAAATTCTAAAGAATTCTGGGACTTCATCATCTACAGTACATACCGTATATACTCGAGTATAAGCCGATCCGAATATAAGCCGAGGGACCTAATTTTACCTAAGAAAACTGGAAAAACCTATTGACTCGAGTATAAGCCTAGGGGGGGAAATGCAGCAGCTTCTGCTAAGATTCAATAATCAAAATAAATATCAATAAAATCAGGATCTGTCAATCTTACTGAACAAATACAGTAGAAGTCACTAAAGTCTGTCCCATGAGACAATCTGTAGTGACCAGATCACTTTGTGCACTTTACTTCTAATATAGTCAGGCCCATCTTCTGGAGACCATCAATAGGAATGCTGAGAGATTCAAAAGAGACTGTATGCTTATAATGCACAGTGCCCTCTAAATAGGCCATGCAAAATAGCAAACCTAAATGAACCTTCACTATCAGCACCTCTGCATAGTGACATAGACAATATCTGATGTAATTCTATACAAGTATGTATATTATTAGTTTATACAAAAAGCAATTTATTCAACATAATTTTCTATGCGTGATAAAATCACTTGAAAGAATAATTTCTGTCTTTTAATTCTTTGCCCCGGGTTCTAAGAAATCAAAGCTCTGTATTTTAAATGGAGTAACCTAGCTGATAAAAGTATAAAACTTACTTTTTCAGTTTTTATACAAATAGTGCATGTTCCATAGATCCCAATGATCAAATGTACACCGTAGCTCTGCAAACCAGGATTGACATGTAGGGAGCGTGTGATGTCACGCTGGGGGGCGGAGCAAGGAGTCAGGAAGGTTAAAAGATTCAGAGAATCCTAACAAATCTCTGTGCACAAGAGACATAGACATGGTCTGTGTGCCCTCAGGTGGCACTGCATAAAAACAGATTCAATTCTGTAGTGGGAATCACTGCATGGGCTCAGGAATACTTCAGAATCCACACATGTAAGTTACAACTCCATGCAAAGAAGAAACCATATATAAACGTGATCCAGAAACACTGCCTCCTTTTTTGGGCCCAATTGGTCTCCTCAGTTCCCACATGTTACAGAGGGCTGTTAATAGGAGAAGTGATGCAACACAGCAGGAAACATGCCCATGTCCCAACTTTTTTAGAAACAAGCATATCATTTTCAGAAAATAACATTTCTCAGTTTCAGCATGTAATATGTTGTCTTTGTACTATTTGCAATTATATAGGGCAAATCATCCCATTCTCTTTTTATTTCTATTTTACACAGTGTCCCAGCTTTTTTGAAGAACAGAGTTGTAATAATGTATGCACTGCTAAAATATTGTGCTAGTAATTGTTTTGTCTTAGCAGTACATATATAAGTATTATTGCTACATTAAATTTCTGCTTGGTTGGAGTCACAATACTGTATGCTATGTCTAGCAAAGATATATTCTCACTCAGTTATTTTTCCTTTTCTGCCTGTTTAGGTTTGCTAAGATTCAGGTCAGTTCGTCTGCTCCTATAATACCGTTTAGAGAAACTATCATAAGGCCACCTAAAGTTGATATGGTGAATGAAGAGATTGGAAAGCAACAGAAGATTGCGGTCATACATCAAGTCAAAGAAGAGCAGAGCAAGTGTCCTGAAGGAGTCCAGGTTGACCCTGATGGCTTAGTCACCTTGACTACACCAAATAAGCTAGCTACACTGAGTGTCAGGGCCATGCCCCTTCCAGAAGAAGTGACGCAGCTTCTGGAAAAAAACAGTGATTTAATAAGAACAATGGAGCAAATAAATATGGCTTTAAATGAAGGTAGCTACACCATTCATTTTAATGAGTCAGCCATTGAAAGGATAACCGCATTCAAAAGTAATCTCCAGCAACTCCTGCAAGGAAGAAGGTGGAGGAATGCTGTGGACCAGATATGGTCCTTTGGCCCAAGACGTTATGGCCCAAATATCTTATTGAACCGAATTGAAGGTTATGACAGGCCATCAGTTTGGCAGTGCCTTGAAAAAAGTATTAGAGAGGGGAAATATAGAAATTTTGACAACAGCATTGTTAGTGGATTTCAGCTAGCAACTCTTGCTGGCCCCATGTGCGAGGAACCACTAATGGGTGTGTGCTTTATTGTGGAAAAGCTGGATCTGAGCAGGCCTTTGCTTGCTAAAGATAGTGCTAGCCAAGATTCAGAAGTGGATACCAGAACAGAGCCAGAACATAGTGAAACTGGGACAACTGGGACAACTGGGGCCTTAATCAATAATATCTCAACATCAGCCACTGAGGAAACAGAGTTAATTCCTGAAAATGGTGCAAGACCTTTCAGCAAACGAAAAGGTGACTTATTGACAGATTGCTATGGGCCTTTTTCTGGACAACTTATAGCCACTATGAAGGAAGCTTGTCGTTATGCATTCCAAGTTAAACCCCAGAGACTCATGGCTGCCATGTACACGTGTGAAATAATGGCAACTGCTGAAGTGTTAGGTGAGTAGGGATCCTGACTGAAATGTGAGTTGTTATGAACATATTGTCAGTGATACAGCTATGTGACAGGGTCTCTGTGTAATAACTGTAATCCCCCCTAAAAAATGGAATCATGGGGATGTGCAGCTTTTTCCTTTGAAGCAAGTTCTGATGATGGGTGCCTTACTGAGCAGATAAATCAGAATCACTTGAGGCATCAAGCTTATGTCAGGCCTTGTCACTGAGCTGTGTAGATCAGGCTAGGTTGACTGAAACCACTCCTAAAAACATACTAGATATAATTAAAAAACTTCTAAGTTTAGCATCCTTGACCCCAAGCAAATTTCTGCTTCAGGCTTTCCACTGCTATTAAATTAGACAGGTTTCACTGGGACAAAAGGTTGACAGAACTTGATGGATATATATTTTTTTAAGTCGTCTGCCAATACATGCTGCTGCATTTATAATAGTTATAATTATGTATCCCTCCATTCATATTTATGTTGCAAGCTTCAAACAGGTTATAAATTCATAAATGGGCTGAGTTTTTGTAATGGATGAGCAATGCCTGGTGCAGTATTACTGTAGGTAAGCCAATCAGTAATATCAGTTGTGTACCTGACAGCACACAATCTGTTGGGAGCATCCCGGTATTTCATTGAGTAAATCCAAAATTAAACAGAATTAACTATTAAATATACCTGTGGTGTTAGAGAAAAAAAAAGATTAACCCTTGGCCACCAACTACATAGTAAGCCTAGAGGCTTGGCATGCACTTTGACATTATGTGGGTCATTTACAAGATCCAGGGGAGCAAGGGGGACAAGAGCACACTCTTTTAGAGAGCACTTTTGCCCCAGCCTGTCACTACCTTCTCTGTGGACAGGACCCAACTGTGGCCTGCATTTGCTTACTTGAAAGTTACCAGGAGCAGCTTTTTGTCACTCCTGGTGACATTGGGGGTGCTGCCACCTTAGGTGAGTTTCTATCACTACCTTCTGCCTATGGGGAAGAGGGCCCCGCTGTGGCCTGCATTTGCTAACTTGAATGTTACCAGGAGCAGCTTTTTTTCACTCCTGGTGACATTGGGGGTGCTGCCACCTTAGGTGAGTTTCTGTCACTACCTTCTGCCCTCGGGGAAGAGGGCCCCACTGTGGCCTGCATTTGCTAACTTGAATGTTACTAGGAGCAGCTTTTTGTCACTCCTGGTGACATTGGGGGTGCTGCCACCTTAGGTGAGTTTCTGTCACTACCTTCTGCCTTCTGGGGACAGGGCCCCACTGTGGCCTGCATTTGCTAACTTGAAAGTTACCAGGAGCAGCTTTTTGTCCCTCCTGGTGACTTTGGGGGTGCTGCCACCTTAGGTGAGTTTCTCAACTTGCCTTATGGCAGCAGCACCCCTGCAGTTGGGGGTGGGGAGGGGGTTGCCTACTTGCGTCTCCCCACTCCAATTCCTCATGAGTATAAAAGGTACAAAATGCAGGCAAACACTGTATTCATGGAACATCTGCAGGTCTCTGTGCTCAGAAATGGACATTGTGAAATATGCAAACAGAAAAAACCATAGATTTGCGGGTTTGCAGAACAATTCCTAACATTATGTGTGTGAAGAATTTAACAAATACTCCTAAGTCCCTTTGTAGCCCATCATTTTTATGATGGGGGAAGGTTAAAACACAGGTTTCTGTTTCTGTCCTTTGCAGTGAAATCTCACCTCTATAAACAATAAATATGTATTCTGCCTTTATTTACAGACAAGCACTTAAAAAGGTTGTATTCTTATCTTTGTCATTTATAAATTGGCAAAGTCAGACATTTCAAAGGTGCCCTCCATCTAAATCACTTACTGATCAAACATTCAGCATGTAAATACCATACATGTCCAGTTTTAAAATGATGCAGTAGTAACGTCGTCTAGGGCTCAGCCTGTGGGCTCTAACGGGCTTTGTGCTAGTTTATAATGGCACTTACCAGTAAGCAAGTACTCCTGGCATTATGCACCCATTTCCAGTTAAGTCTATGTTCACTCCCCAACCCATGCTTATCAGCTGTATGCACTGGGAGGTACCGTTCAACCACAGCCGGATAGCTGCAGGTTTGACATGTCTGTTCTGTTATATAAAACACAGCCTTGATGCTTGATGCAGTGCTAATGAAATATGCAGACAAACTGAGAAAGCTGCTGTGTTACACTTAAAAAATCCTGTTCTTCCATTAAATCTTAATTGACCAAAAAGAAATATCTTTTTATCTTTTTTCAAGTGCAAAAGAAGCCATTCTGTTACATTACTGCATGGAAAATGCATTTTTCACTGTGAACTTAAAGGCCCAAGGCAAACACTCTTCATCAGCCTTTCTTTTAAATTCTTCCTTCTGAAAGCGCACTATCTGGCAGGCTCTGAGCTGTCTCTCCAAGGTTCACTTGGTAGATTGCAAACCTCAAAGTGCATGTCATTAAAATTCCCCAAAATATTCTTTATCTCATGATTTTGTAATGCATTCATCATAAGGAGTAACACAAACTGAAGATAAAGAATGTCTGGCTGGAGTATAAATATCCACTGGCGGCTCCCTTTTACTTAAAAACAATGATTTCATTCTCTTTATATTTATTTATTGTGCTTTTGAAGCAAATGCTGCCTTGTAACTAAAGTTAATTTAGGACACTCACTTAATCTAATGTTTAAGTAACAAGTGTAGGTCCTGCAAAAAAAGGCAAGCAAAAATTGCTTCTAAATCAGGGTAAAGGAATATGCTGTAGCTTTAAGGGTTAGAGAAGAATAATTTACAGGTGTTCGTACCACACTTTTGCCAAAATATGTAAGCTCGCTTTGTAGTAACAAATCAGTGATGGGACCTCATATACAGCTGCACTGAAAATTACTAAACAGTTATAACAATGGGTGCAGTATATTTGCTGTAGCACATACAAGCCAAACAATCTAGCTCACAAGCAGCTAGACGGCACAGTACCAAATGTGCTTATGGGAATGGGGATATTTTGGCAGACAAATGGTTGGAGCAGGAATCATTGCGGCTCAAGTCACACTATCAGTGGGAATGGCAGCGTGTCTGGCACACATGTGAGATAAATGGCACCTGACAGTCACAACTGTGTGATCTCTAGCTATACAGAGCCAAAAGCACGTGTTAAAATAAAATGCACCCTGGGAAGCAATTACCATAATATTGTTACATTTAATGTGAATTACAAAAACAAATTGCACAGAGGGTTACCTAATGTATATAATATTTGAAGAAAGCTAATTTTACCATGTTTTGGGCTCTACTTTACCCTTTTACCCACCTTATCAATCATAGGTGGTTTGCACAGGATTGCACTTTGGGCAGGTTCAGAAATGGATGATATTCTGGTTTAAAAAAAAAAAATAAAAATAACCATTCATATTGAGTTAAGGGTAAGTCTGTCTCTTTAAGGAGAATAAAGCTTAACCAAGAAGTAGGACATAAAGGCTATCCATTATGTTTCTTGCTTCTGTACCAGCCTTTAGCAGGGAAGATCTGTGCCTCCAAATATGCCCCAGTAGTTCCCGTGTGTAGTGCCGATTCACTGCATATGCTCTGTGCTGCTTTCAGTAACTGAGCGTAGGGACCGACGCACAATATACTGTATATATAGAATAGAAATGTCACAATATAAGGCTTAGTTATTAGATTAGTAATTTATTCATGTTCTAATAACAGGGCAGCTCTGAAACCAGTGAAATTAGCATCAGAATTTAATAATCAGCCCTGTAACATCAACATCTATGACAAACAAACCTGATTTTCTGCTTGATGATTTGCAGTGACCCCTAAGCTTAGCCTCTCAGAGCACACTGAGCGCATGAGAGTCACTGACACACAAAATACAAGATAACGACCCCCGTGTACAATGTTGAAGGCCTGGATCATTAGGGTTATAGGGATTCTGAAACTAAAGGCTAGTACAATAATTCAGTATATAAAGTTTGGCATTTCTACCTATGTCTGTAGGGGTTAGTTCTTCTTCAAAATGGTCTTGTTTAATGTGTTGTTCCTATATTAAATATCTTGCGTATGTCAGGACTCAAAACCTTTATTCCCATCTTTCCTCAGAATATTTATCCCTTTCAACTCCATTGTCTGGCACTTTTGGCTTTTTGGCTTAAGAATATTTATTAAAGGGGTCTTTCATAATGAAAGAAAATGTCATTCTAGGCAGCTTTCTAGTGTACAAAAAATTACATTTTCTCTGGGTCTGACTTCTTAGAATAATGTAATAGGAATTAGGTCTCCTCCAGGTCTTTTAATGGCATATAATCAGCTGGCTTGCAACATTGTTTTAGAAGTCAGAGCCAGGGGAGCAGAGGATATAAACATACAGACAAGCTGCTTTTAAATTGTTACATAACTGTAAAACCATTGGCCATTTAAATTAATGTATAATCTCAGAAATTTTTTAATTTTTTCACCTTTAAGAAACGGTAAATAATATAATTGTACCTATGTATGTAATGTATCTATAAATTAAATTTACAATGAAAAAGGCTGATAGGATTAAAGTACAGTTTAGTTCCATCCCATTGAGCAGGATGCCTCTCCACAATGTGTCCAGTAGATATAACATGAGCAACCGGCTTCTAAAAGAAATGGCAGGTACTTACGGGACTGCAAAATCAATTAAATCAATGTAGCACAAATGACTCTGACCTACTGATGTTGGTCTTATAGTTATGTGTTTGCACCAATTAAATCTGTATGTCTGGAGTACACTAGTATTTGTCTTTGTATCCATTAAACAGTGACAGCAGCAGTTTGGGTCCTAACATTATGTTAAAAGATAGTTAGGGGCAGGTTTATCAAAGTTTGAACTGGGGAGCCCAGAAGGTGTTAGTGCTCAGTACGTCTGTAAAATAATCTAAAGTTTAACACCTAAATGTTTAAACCCTAATGAAGTCATTCCAGCGTAGACAATAAATGTTTAAATATTAAATAATTGGTATTTTTCTGAGGAGTATAAAGTATCTATCATTGATAAATCAGGACTTTTGCCAGAGAAAACTTTCATCTCCTCTTTAAAAAAGCACAGTCCTTCACCATGGTATGCTCCAGGAGTACTGATGGGCAGGAGGTCCTATACCTTAGCCACACTAGAGATGAACTTGCATTGGATATTTTTGGGAGATGATTTATAGTTGAATCTCATGCTATAGCACCCTATGCCAGTCATGAACTGGACAAGCCAATCAAGCAGACTATAGCCCAGCAAATGAATAGAATAGTTAGGTTTGTTGTACACAAGCATTCACATAGTGCATAGCTAAGGGCAGTCTTATATGATTAATTAGTGCAAGTGGGTTTAAAGAGCCCTGCAGCCTAGCAGCCCTGCTTTTGTGCCTTGTGTTGCCAAAATATATCAGTCTGTATGGCAGAAATACAATACAACAAAATGCCATTATTGCAGAACTTACACAGACAGTTTAGGCCCTAAGCCGTAAGGAGAGGGATGTGTGTCTGTAAAATTCAGTGGGGCGGATTTATTAAGAGCACAAATGTAAGTTACATACACATAATGTATGCAACCAAAATAGTGAATGGAGGAAGAGACCAACACATGCTATGTTTATACTGTCTATGGCAATTGGAGATGGCTTTAGACAGGCCCAGATTTGTGTAAAGGTCACAAAGCCTGGGTGCAGGGCAGCAACATTTTAGGGGCAGCATGCTGCCTGGCTGCAGCCTAATTCAGTCTGAAGAACTGGGCATGCGTGGGAGATTTGATAATAAATCTCCCATGTGCCAATCCCCAGTGCTCTGGACATGAGGTAAAAAATAAAAATCCCTGTGCGTGTTTGCGTACGTTTAATGCTGGGAATAGGGTGGGACATTGGGGCTACAAGCAGGGGCGGAACAAGCCGACCGGGCACCCAACAATGATTTGTAAAAGGAATTTTATGGAGTCCTTGACCTGACTAAGGGGCCATATAAATCCATGGAAGGGTCATACCCGCAGCCCTCAAATTCAAGTGTCTGCCTTTGGATCACCAAGAAGTTCACCTGGACAATAATTGAACTTGATGAATATGCCTTTTTTATTACTTTATTTACAATATGTAATTATGTTTGAAGCTGCAGGATTAGGTTTAGCCTAGTGCCACATGGGGCTGATTCTCGTCCTGCAGAAAAACACATGCCGAGGATCAGACCCTACGTTGGCAGATATTGGCTGGAAATGGGAACTCCAGCGTTTTTTGGCTGATATCCATCACGTCTGTCTGCACCATGCTTCTCAGTGCAAGCAAGGTAGGAAGCTGGTGCCAGTGTAGGGGCTGAGTCTGAGACTGCATTTTTTTTGCAGGCCGAGGATCAGCCCCGTGTGGCACTAGCCTAAGCAAACATGTGAAGTTAAGAGACTGGCAGTTCTGGAAAGTATATACATAGGTGGTAATTAGTGCATTAACTCCTAGCACCCAGTTACACATTTCCTTTTCTTTTTGTTGTAGTACCTAAAATTCTTATGCTTTCTGGTTCTATTCCTGGGTATACAGGTTCAAATTTGCAGCAGTGCTGCTGAGACCTGATTGGATGACATAGTATTTGTTTGAGTTAAAATGAGCAAAAAAAATGCAGTAAAGTAAAACTATGTAGAAAACAAAGTGAAAATGTTTTTGTAAATTGACAAAGAAGCAAACAAACAACCCAAACCTCAATGCCCACTTTAGACACACAGGGCACTCTCAGTGTCCCTGCTGTTTGGCAGAAAGCATAGAGTGCCCCTATCCACCTGTCATGGCTGGTGATATTATAATAGGGCCCTGGCTGGCACACACAGAGCAGTGACAGGAGGCTTCACATAAACCACTTAAGCCAATGTTTTGGGAATAAAACACCTAAATGTAAATGCATAGGTATAATTATTATTATTCTTAGTGCTGACACATCAGATTTTGTTTGGTTTGGTAAAATATACACATTTTAAAACTAAAATGACAGCAGCATATAATACAAACCATTGTTGCTGCAGGGTTGCTTTGTGCTTTATGTGCTAATATAGGCTGCTGGTATGGCTGCTTTCTTGTTTTTCATTTGTTTTTCTGGTGAAGACATTCGAAACCAAGTCATTGTACTTAAGGCAGTTGACTGAATGAATAAAGCTGGCATGGGGATTTATGTTGTTTATTTTTCTAAACTTTTCACAGGTCGAGTCTATGGTGTCCTGTCAAAAAGAGAAGGCCGTGTTCTGTTGGAAGAGATGAAAGAAGGAACAGACATGTTCATTATCAAGGCAGTGCTGCCGGTGGCTGAAAGCTTTGGCTTTGCTGATGAAATAAGAAAGAGAACAAGTGGCCTGGCCAGCCCACAGCTGGTGTTCAGCCACTGGGAGGTAATGATATCAGTGTTAAAGACATGATACGTTAAAAAGTTTGTTTTGCTTTTTCGTGCCTGGTATGAAGGAAAGCACATCATAGAATTAAAATTATCCTGCAGGGTGTTCCCTCTTCTGCACATATCTGTACAAATGCCATATAGTAGTGCAATATGGCCACACACATGAATAGTTCACAGATACAGTGGTGTGAAAAACTATTTGCCCCCTTCCTGATTTCTTATTCTTTTGCATGTTTGTCGCAATTAAATGTTTCTGCTCATCAAAAACCGTTAACTATTAGTCAAAGATAACATAATTGAACACAAAATGCAGTTTTAAAATGAAGGTTTACGTTATTAAGGGAGAAAAAAAACTCCAAATCTACATGGCCCTGTGTGAAAAAGTGATTGCCCCCCTTGTTAAAAAATAACTTAACTGTGGTTTATCAATTTCAATTTTCAATTTCAATATCAATTTCTGTAGTCACCCCCAGGCCTGATTACTGCCACACCTGTTTCAATCAAGAAATCACTTAAATAGGAGCTACCTGACACAGAGAAGTAGACCAAAAGCACCTCAAAAGCTAGACATCATGCCAAGATCCAAAGAAATTCAGGAACAAATGAGAACAAAAGTAATTGGGATCTATCAGTCTGGTAAAGGTTATAAAGCCATTTCTAAAGCTTTGGGACTCCAGCGAACCACAGTGAGAGCCATTATCCACAAATGGCAAAAACATGGAACAGTGGTGAACCTTCCCAGGAGTGGCCGGCCGACCAAAATTACCCCAAGAGGGCAGAGACAACTCATCCGAGAGGCCACAAAAGACCCCAGGACAACATCTAAAGAACTGCAGGCCTCACTTGCCTCAATTAAGGTCAGTGTTCACGACTCCACCATAAGAAAGAGACTGGGCAAAAACGGCCTGCATGGCAGATTTCCAAGGCGCAAACCACTTTTAAGCAAAAAGAACATTATGGCTCGTCTCAATTTTGCTAAAAAACATCTCAATGATTGCCAAGACTTTTGAGAAAATACCTTGTGGACAGACGAGACAAAAGTTGAACTTTTTGGAAGGTGCGTGTCCCGTTACATCTGGCGTAAAAGTAACACAGCATTTCAGAAAAAGAACATCATACCAACAGTAAAATATGGTGGTGGTAGTGTGATGGTCTGGGGTTGTTTTGCTGCTTCAGGACCTGGAAGGCTTGCTGTGATAGATGGAACCATGAATTCTACTGTCTACCAAAAAATCCTGAAGGAGAATGTCCGGCCATCTGTTCGTCAACTCAAGCTGAAGCGATCTTGGGTGCTGCAGCAGGACACTGACCCAAAACACACCAGCAAATCCACCTCTGAATGGCTGAAGAAAAACAAAATGAAGACTTTGGAGTGGCCTAGTCAAAGTCCTGACCTGAATCCTATTGAGATGTTGTGGCATGACCTTAAAAAGGCGGTTCATGCTAGAAAACCCTCAAATAAAGCTGAATTACAACAATTCTGCAAAGATGAGTGGGCCAAAATTCCTCCAGAGCGCTGTAAAAGACTCGTTGCAAGTTATCGCAAACGCTTGATTGCAGTTATTGCTGCTAAGGGTGGCCCAACCAGTTATTAGGTTCAGGGGGCAATTACTTTTTCACACAGGGCCATGTAGGTTTGGATTTTTTTTCTCCCTTAATAATAAAAACCCTCATTTAAAAACTGCATTTTGTGTTTACTTGTGTTATCTTTGACTAATAGTTAAATGTGTTTGATGATCAGAAACATTTTGTGTGACAAACATGCAAAAGAATAAGAAATCAGGAAGGGGGCAAATAGTTTTTCACACCACTGTAGTTATACATGTGCTGAACCAGACTGGAATTCTCAAAATGTTTGAAAAATATCTCAATATGTGGCTAGCATTTGGGGTGACTTTTTGTACCTCGTTTGAAGTAAGACCACACTGACTGATATGCTATTCCCCCTCTCTACTAGAGGTTCATAGCAGAAGACTAAAGAGCATCATCTATCAAGTGCAAAGAACATGCAAAGGACCATGTTTTATGTGTATCATGCATTGACCCCCTGTTTATTCTGCCTGCCACTGTCAGAAGAAATTCTTTTGGGGTAAAAAGTGCAAATTAGCTACAGGTCTGATCACTTATTACAACCAGCTGGTAGCATTTATAAGTAACCTGTTTAAAAGCAATTGGTTGGTTGATATGGGTTATTGCACCTCAGCAAACTTTGCACTTTTTATTACATATACGGGTTTGTGTCCCCAGTATGGCGTGCAAAGAACTGCCATCTAGGGGACATTCACATAGGTGGTCCATGGCATCCACATGCACAGTGCGTGAACATCTCCTGCATGTACATCATTACTTTTGCCTTTATTTATTTATTTACTAGGTATGGTAGACTGTTCAAAACCTTTTCTGATTGGTTGTTATGGGAAACTTTCCTTGTGCAATTTATCATCTGTGGTTGTAAAGAGTGCAGTTTGAACTACTCTGTATGTTGGTAGGGGAAAGTGATTAGTGTATTGCATATTAAGGGGCGCAGTGTTGCACCCCTTAGCCCTCCATTGCCTACCCATAAGAAAACATATTTATAACTAAATGCATTCAGATTGTTTTTAAGTCACAACCTAAATGCAGAGTGATGGTACATGATGGTAACTAAACTGCATAAAAAAAACCCTTATCTGAAAAACCCTAGGCCCTAATGCATTATGCATAATAGATCCCATACCCTTATACAAAGGGAAAATACTGTACCTGTTTTCTAGAAGCTACAAGAACTGCATTCAGTGGAGAGACACTTGATACAAACTGTGTATAGCATGGCTATTGTTCATACTCATGGCTAGAATAAAGCAAAATTACAAAGATATCTGTACATGCCAGTAGAATGAGAAAATAATTTGATTTTACTTTATTTCTTCTGAAAATAGCGCCAATTAATTGGCATCTTGCAGGCTAATTGCAAAAAGGGAACAAAATGTATCTTGGCTTGGGCGCAAAGAATAGTAGTGCATTCTTGCTAAGGCTAAGTAAAGGAGAATTTTTTTTGTGGCGTTTATGACTAGTCAGGTAAGGCCAGTATAAATAATATAATAATAACATTTAGAATATAATATATACAGTGGTGTGAAAAACTATTTGCCCCCTTCCTGATTTCTTATTCTTTTGCATGTTTGTCACACTTAAATGTTTCTGCTCATAAAACACATTTAACTATTAGTCAAAGATAACACAAGTAAACACAAAATGCAGTTTTTAAATGAGGGTTTTTATTATTAAGGGAGAAAAAAAATCCAAACCTACATGGCCCTGTGTGAAAAAGTAATTGCCCCCTGAACCTAATAACTGGTTGGGCCACCCTTAGCAGCAATAACTGCAATCAAGCGTTTGCGATAACTTGCAACGAGTCTTTTACAGCGCTCTGGAGGCATTTCGGCCCACTCATCTTTGTTGTAATTCAGCTTTATTTGAGGGTTTTCTAGCATGAACCGCCTTTTTAAGGTCATGCCACAACATCTCAATAGGATTCAGGTCAGGACTTTGACTAGGCCACTCCAAAGTCTTCATTTTGTTTTTCTTCAGCCATTCAGAGGTGGATTTGCTGGTGTGTTTTGGGTCATTGTCCTGCTGCAGCACCCAAGATCGCTTCAGCTTGAGTTGACGAACAGATGGCCGGACATTCTCCTTCAGGATTTTTTGGTAGACAGTAGAATTCATGGTTCCATCTATCACAGCAAGCCTTCCAGGTCCTGAAGCAGCAAAACAACCCCAGACCATCACACTACCACCACCATATTTTACTGTTGGTATGATGTTCTTTTTCTGAAATGCTGTGTTACTTTTAAGCCAGATATAACGGGACACGCACCTTCCAAAAAGTTAAACTTTTGTCTCGTCGGTCCACAAGGTATTTTCCCAAAAGTCTTGGCAATCATTGAGGTGTTTTTTAGCAAAATTGAGACGAGCCTTAATGTTCTTTTTGCTTAAAAGTGGTTTGTGCCTTGGAAATCTGCCATGCATGGAGTCGTGAACACTGACCTTAATTGAGGCAAGTGAGGCCTGCAGTTCTTTAGATGTTGTCCTGGGGTCTTTTGTGGCCTCTCGGATGAGTTGTCTCTGCGCTCTTGGGGTAATTTTGGTCGGCCGGCCACTCCTGGGAAGGTTCACCACTGTTCCATGTTTTTGCCATTTGTGAATAATGGCTCTCACTGTGGTTCGCTGGAGTCCCAAAGCTTTAGAAATGGCTTTATAACCTTTACCAGACTGAAAGATCTCAATTACTGTTCTCATTTGTTGTTGTTCTCATTTGTTCCTCAATTTCTTTGGATCTTGGCATGATGTCTAGCTTTTGAGGTGCTTTTGGTCTACTTCTCTGTGTCAGGTAGCTCCTATTTAAGTGATTTCTTGATTGAAACAGGTGTGGCAGTAATCAGGCCTGGGGGTGACTACAGAAATTGAACTGGGGGTGTGATAAACCACAGTTAAGTTATTTTTTAACAAGGGGGGCAATCACTTTTTCACAGAGGGCCATGTAGATTTGGAGTTTTTTTTTCTCCCTTAATAACGTAAACCTTCATTTAAAAACTGCATTTTGTGTTCAATTATGTTATCTTTGACTAATAGTTAACGGTTTTTGATGAGCAGAAACATTTAATTGCGACAAACATGCAAAAGAATAAGAAATCAGGAAGGGGGCAAATAGTTTTTCACACCACTGTATGTGTGTGTTCCCTTTAGTCCAATGAGGAGTTGTGGGAAATCAGCTGGCAAGTTTTTTAAGTTTTAAAAAAACGTTTAGTGGCAAGCACACCTTTGGTTATTGGGGGTTTATATTCATTGCGCTATTTTTACAAACATAATGTTTAAGCAAACTTCTGTTTCTTTTCTCTCTAAACATCCCTACTAAAGCCTTGCTTTGGTTGAACCCCCCCCCCCCCCCAGTGCTTACTGTGGCTTGCATACATTGGCACATTCAGTGCCGGATACCATCCCCATAACACTACTCCCAAGGATGTTAATCACACTTTTCCTTTTTGCCAAGCACTTATACCAAGGCTTTAGTAACCCTTAACATGAGTTATTGATTTTGTTCCTTCCCAAGGGTGAGTGTGAAATCAGAAATATTATTTTGGTCTTTCTGTAGCTCAGCAGGCAACAGTGCTATACTGAGACCCAGGTTGCTCTTTGTGTATGACAACACTCTAATAAGACAAAATCATTCCGTAATAATCTTGGGCCATCAGTCCCTTTTAAAACCTAGACGTAAAAGAGGTTGCTGCTTTTCCTGTGTTTGTTTTACATATTAAAATGGGTCTCATCTGTCAGTTCAGGATAGTCATTAAACATCTTTTCAGTGACACGTGACATTTCAAAGGCTTATACATTTCCTTAATTAAATGGCTGATATTGTATGTACCAGGCCTGTCTTACAATGGTTTTGGCCAGAGAACGGTATGAGAGGATTTGTGTTATTAAATGTAACAATGCTTTGTTTGTGGCACAACATGAATCATCATTCCTCCTGATTGATGGCTATTGTATTACCTACCCAGGCCGAGGAATTGTCTTCAGGCTTCAGTGGATCAGCACTACGTAATGTTACGCAATGGATTCTTTAAAAGTCTTCATTCATTTTACAGCTATTAAAACCAGCATTTCTCTTGCCCTTTTCTATACTGTTGGTTCTGAGTCTGAACCAGCAGTGTAGAATGGGATAAAAAGATTTAATGTATATTGAATATCTGTGTGGAAGTACATTTTTTGCTATGCAAAACAAGCAATATTGCAGCACCTACTTATTTAATTTTTCAGATCTTTCATTCCTTTGGAATTCTAACAACAGATGATGGAGATGTTTTACTGCAAAACATAATCATTTAAACATTGTTTAGGAATGAAACTGCTCAGAATTTTCCCCAAATTGTGTTTTTCATTTTGGTTTAAGAAAGTGTCTTTTCCTTTTATGTAAAGGGTTGAGTTTTAAAGTAAAACTAGGGCCTTTTCATTCCTGGCTTTCTTTATGTAACAGCCTTCTCCTGAGAAACTTGGCAGCTGCATGGCAGGAGAGACCCTTCTCAGATTTGAGACACTCCTCCTTGATTTATGGGGTTGCTCTGCCCTGCTCTTTGCTCCATATCTTTCCACTTGACAAAGATTTACTGCTCCAGATGGAGTGGGTTTGCCATCAAGCACTCAACTGAGGAGGTTTTCTTAAATAAATATACACTTTCCCCTGAATTTCCTGCTTCTTGTGCTCTCTTCTACATATATAAGGAACAGGTTTATTTTTACCCTTTATTTGTAAAGCACTTTATCACTGGGTCCTTTTTTGCAAATATCGTATTTTTCGCCCTATAAGACGCTCCGGAATATAAGACGCACCCAATTTTAAAGAAAGAAAATCTAGAAGAAAAAGATTCTGAACCAAATACTGTAGTAAAATATTTTATATCAACTGTATAAAGTTAATTGTCTCTGGGCTCGCACATAATGAGGCTTCCCCCAGGGCCCCCCCAAGCATCCTTCAGCTTCCCCCAGGGCCCCCCCAAGTATCCTTCAGCTTCCCCCAGGCCCCCCCCAAGTATCCTTCAGCTTCCCCCAGGGCCCCCCCAAGTATCCTTCAGCTTCCCCCAGGGCCCCCCCAAGTATCCTTCAGCTTCCCCCAGGCCCCCCCCCCAAGTATCCCTCAGCTTCCCCCAGGGCCCCCCCCAAGTATCCTTCAGCTTCCCCCAGGGCCCCCCCCCCAAGTATCCTTCAGCGTCCCCCAGGGCCTCCAAGCATCCTCCAGCTCCCCCACGGCACCCGCAGAATTCTTCAGCTTCCCCTAGGGCCCCCAAGCACCTTCCATTTCCCCCCAGCGGCCTCCGGCTCCCGTGATGTCTTCCTCTCTCTGCCGCGGCTCCCAGCTGCTTCTGTGCTTTTATAAGGTTGCGCCCTGTGCGTGTGACGTCAGTACGCACGGGCGCAACCTTATAAAAGCAAGGATGCGGCAGAGAGCCGCGGCACATAGAGGAAGATGCAGTTCGCCGTATAAGACGCACCAACTTTTCCCCCCCAGTTTTGGGGAAGAAAAAGTGCGTCTTATACAACGAAAAATACGGTAGTTCTATTCCTATTCTAGCAATTTATATATGTAAATAAATAGTTTCTTGTGGCGCATCTCCATGGATCTGCAACAGGGTACAACCCTATCCAGGTTTGGAATCCATTATCCAGAATGTTTGGGACCTGTGGTTTTCTGGATAAGAGATATTTCCATTATTTGGATCACTACATCTTAAGTCTACTAAAAATCATTTAAACATTAGGTAACCCAACAGGATTGGTTTGTCACTAATATGTATTCATGCAGCTTAGTTACCATTAAGTACAATCTACTGTTGTATTATTACAGAGAAAAAATAAATCTGGGTTTCAGATAAGGGATCCCATACCTGTACTTTGTAGAGTTCTTAAGTACTTTACCTCTATCCATGCACAGATCAGTGTGGGTGGCAGAGCACCCCCTGCTGTCCGCACAGATCAGTGACTGATCCAAAATGAATGCATTTTTATTGTTAGCCAATATAGGTATTATTTCTGCAATACTCTTGTATTTATGATTTTTTTTTTATTATTATTGACACTGGCTAACACGGTACTACAGTTTTTGTTTTGTGACCAAAGGGAATGCAAAACTTGTCCCAAGTAGCATCATAAAGCGCAAGACTAATGACAGCAGGGCTCTGTTTCTGCATTTCTCCCACTCTTCTGCTTGTTCTGTATAGGGCTTTCCTGGTTGCAGTAGAAATCCTTATGAATATATAGTGTATAGTCTACCCTGCAAAATGGCAGGTTTTGTTTAATAAAAAAAGAAACCAAGCTAAATCACAACCCAATTTTATTGCAAAATTACAATCTATACAAAGAAGGTGAACACAAATCATTAACATTTTAGTGAAAGAAGGAAAACCATACAAAGATCTGGTTGCATTACTGTGCACAGCCTTTAATAAACAAACATGCGGCTGCATTTAGAATCAACCAATCACATTCAGTCTCATCTCAAGTAGTAGTTAGTATACACCTGACGTTGATTAAAGTGGCTCTAATAGAGCTCAGATAAAGTTTGTTTGTTCCTGTTGGATTCTTCCTCTTGGTCTCATACTCCAAAAGTCATGGTCCGCAAAGAACTTTCAAAACATGAGGGATCTCATCATTAAAAGGTATCAACCAGAACAGGGCCTACAGAAAGTATCCAGATCATTAAATATTCCATGGAACATGGTGAAGACAGTCATCAACAAGTGGAGAAAATATGACCCAACAGTTACTGTACCAAGATCAGGACGTCCTTCTAAGATTGATGAGAAGACAAGAAGAAAACTTGTCGGGAGGCCACCAAGAGGCCTACAGAAACAGTAAAGGAGCAGCAGAATTTCTTGGAAAGTACCAGTTGTTCCCTACATGTAACAACCGTATTCTTTATATGCATGGGTTCAAAATGCAAAATTCCAAAAGGTATCTTTGTTGCAAAAATAACACAGCACATCATCACAAGAACACCATACCCACAGTGAAGCACAGTTGGGGGCAGCATCATGGTTTGGGGCTGATTTTTATCAGCTGGAACTGGTGTTTTAGTCAAGATGGATGGAATCCACAACCCCTTCAAGCATTTGCTAGGAAGCACCTTTCAGCTTGACAACAACCCAAAGCATACATCTCAATCATCACCAAAGGAGGGTCAGTGTTCTGGAATGGCCCAGCCAGAGCACAGACCTTTATCTGATTAAAAAATTGTGGGGTGACTGATCTGGAAAATTTTTGCAAGGAGGAGTGGGCAAAAATTACCAAGTTGAGATGTGCAAACTCAACCAAAAAGACTGAGTGCTGTAATAAAATTAAAAGGTGCTTTAACCAAGTATTAGTTTAGGGGCTGTGCATACTAATGTAACCAGGTTGTGATTTAATCTCTTGTTAAAATAACTTAAATCTAAGATAGAATTTATAGCAGGGTTGCTGACAAAGGTAAAAATGATACATTATTAGGCAAAAAAAAAAATTAAACAAAAGGTAAGTTTTAAATAGTGTGTCCTTATGTATAGGGGAATTTTTTGTGGTTTAACTGATATTTTTTGTGGTTTAACTGATATTTTACCTGCCTTGGGCCTTATTCTTTAGAGCAAACTGGCACTGCAAGCCCTGGCATAGAAGGTGTTGTTATTGTAATAGGCAGTGATGGCACACACTCTTCAAACAGCTGCAAAATGTCAAACACATTAGTAAATGTAACAGCCGCTTCACCCAGAAGTACATTTAGTGCTTGTGATCTTATGCTGCCACCACATTGTCAGCCTGTACACGATTGCTAATCCATGGCGGAGTTTGTTCTGTCCCAGTGGAAGTCCCTGGAAGCTATTTTATTAAACACTTGCAAACAAGTCAGTGTATGCTCTAAATCACTCTTTCTGACAGTATTTTGGCTGGTCTTTAAATAGGGTTACAGAAATCTCCTTAACCCCTTTTATTTAGCTGCCAGACAAGCTGAGAACAGTGGTGTTAGAAATTCAGATTTTCAAAGCCAGATGGATGAAAAACCAGTGTTAGATGAAAACTGTTGCTAAATGGAGGCCATGGGCTAGTGGTTCCCATACTGTGGGGCTGTTCCCCCACGGGGGCCTGAAGCAGTGGCTTGGGGGCTCAGCCTAAAGGTCTTTTATTGTAAGATTTGAGGGAGAATGAAGATTTGCTTTCCAAAATATATCCAAAAGTTCACCTTTAAGGTTCAGTAGGGTGAGATTTGGGGTTAAAACATTTGCTCATATTCTTGAAACTGTGGGCAGTATTTCCTTTCTAGAGACAATGTAACACATTTGCTGTAAGCAAAGAGTAACAAAAATGTTTTCAAGAAACTTCCTGCTATGCAAAGCATGGCCCCAAAGGTGCAGCACAGACTCAGAGAGGAACATTACAATTCAAGACTGCCTTTGAGACCCTCCTCAAATATCTGAAAATGGCAAATGTCATTGGGAAAAAAAATGTTTAATTGCTCTAAAAATATAGCTCAAGAAACAGATGGGGTAATTATGCAATTACACACTGAAATTAACTTTTATTAAACAACATGCAGTCATCCTGGGAGGTTTTCTTTTTCTTCCTGGAAAAAAATACACAAGTATTCTTAGTCTGATAATGAACAGACTTGGTTTTCAGCTTGCCTAATTTCCATCACTACAATTCAAAGGTTTTGAGCCTCTGTATGTACATTATGTAAAGTTCCAGAAATAAGTAGCTAAAAAGTATTGTGGCAACAGTCCTAGGACAAGAAAATCCTGATTCACTTGGGGTCCACAATGTTAGGCACCCAGAGAAACCAATCGCTAAGTTTTCCCCCAGGCTGCTGCTCCTTGCTGCTTGCTTGTGCTTCTGCATGCTCAGTAGAGTAAAATGTCCCAAATCAGATCCTGTGCAAGTGTAATTCCTTGCTAGGAAATGGTAAGTAAAATGGCCTCTCTGCTCTGCATTAGTTTTTATTCCCGTGCCAGTATATAAAGGAAAGGAGCACTGGCCCAAGGATAAACATGGTTGAATACACTGGTGGGCGGTAAATATTTTTGGCACCCCCCAGTGCATATACTTTTCCTTGACATTTAGGTAGAAAGGAACTCCCTATGTATCTCACTGGACTGGATTTTCTTATGCCTACATAGAGGTAAAAGAGCATGTGATTGTCTGTATGGCTCAGGGCCAGAACTAGGGGTAGGCAGCTGCCTAGAGTGCAGTGATAGGGGGGGTGCCAGACAGGTACCTCTTCTGCCTACCCCTAGTCTGCACCCCCTTGTCATTGCTTGTGATCTTATGCTACCACCAAGCTGCTTGGCAATAACCCCTCACATGCACTCAAAGGGGGAGGGTGCAGGGGTGAGGACTTAAAGGAACAGTAACACCAAGAAATGAAAGTGTTTAAAAGTAATTACAATATAATTTACTGTTGCCCTGCATTGCTACAACTGGTGTGTTTGCCTCAGAAAGACTACTATAGTTTATATAAGTAAGCTGCTCTGTAGCCATGGGGGCAGCCATTCAAAGGAGAAAAGGCACAGGTTACTTAGCAGATAACAGATAAACCCCCATTAAATGGGGCTTATCTACTATTTATCGGCTATGTAACCTGTGCCTTTTCTCCTTTTTTCCAGCTTGAATGGCTGCCCCCATGGCTACACAGCAGCTTATTTATATAGTAGCTTTTCTGTAGCAAAAACACCAGTTTTTTGCAGAGCAACAGTGCATTATATTTTAATTACTTTGAAACACTTTAATTTTTTGATGTTACTGTTCCTTTAATAAAGCAGTTGTTCCAAGGCCAGACAAATAACTATTTAGAACCTGCCTAAACTGTGTGCTAAGCTGCACATATCCACACATCTGCTATAAGGCCTAGGTCCTAGTAAATGGTTAAGGGAAAGGGTAGTGTCTGGGGAATGTTTGCAGTAGCTGACAGCGGCTGATACAATAACTATGATTGGGCTATATCATGTCTCAGCAGCAGATGCACTGTGACATATTTCCCATTGGAGGCTTCTGGTGTTTTCACTCAGCAGACTAGAATCTGGATAGATGTTTACTTACTATTAAGATTCACTCCATCTGTCCTGCACTTAATGGTACCTGTCTGTCCACTAGAGACTGCAGAATTCCTTGCCAAGTTCCTTATTTAGTCCTGGGTAATTTGTCATTTTATGCTTTATTTTGTAGTCCTGTGTTTGAACACTCTGATAAGTAAGAAAGCTATTCTCATCAATCAGACCCACTTAAGGGAGGGGGTGGTCATGGATTGCGAGTTTAGCTTTGTTGTAGTCATTGGACATTTTTTCCAGTTCTCATGAGATTTAAAAACAAAATTTTTAACCACATCATTTTTTGCAGAAACAGAAGTTGAAATCTGCCTAGTTATATCAATAAAATAGGTATGTCTGGCCTCAACTTCAGAAAGAACAACTTTTAAGATCTGAAATAAACCCAGGCTGGGGAACTACTTTATTCACATCAAAATGCTTGTTTTATTATAAAATGCAAACTGGCACCTATCTTTATGTGTTATTGCATCTGCCTTATAACCCAGCTATAGATTCTACAGTTTAGTATGAGGTGCCTTAAAGGAGAAGGAAAGTTATAATCACTGCTGGATGCCAAATGTTAGGTAAAGAGTCGAATAGTTCTCATCAATAGTTTTAGGCTTTGCATTCTGGTTACGATTTTGATTGAGTTTTTTCTCCTGCAAATAAAGTTTTCCATGTGGTACTTCCTACCCAACTATGGTTTTTGCACCAAGCACAAAACAGAACAGACATTCATATCTAAACAAGCACAAAACACAGGCCCAGAAAAGAACACCAGCCACAGACATCTCCATGTCTAAAGAAAAAAGAGAACATAAATAAGAGGATAAATAAACCACATTGTAATAAGTAAACTTCCTTTTACTTAATCCAATTTTCCTTTTTCTCTTAATGTAGATTTTTCTGGTGCTTTCACCCGTTTATAACTGTGCATGTACAGACAGTGTATAAATACTAACCCCCAGTCATTTTAAAGGTCCCCATACACGGGCCGATAGTAGCTGCCGATATCTGTCCCTTGGACCGATTGGGCAGCTAATCGACCCGTATATGGGCACTTCCGACAGGCCTGCCCGACCATATCTGGCCTGAAATCGACCAGATATCGATCGGGCAGGTTAGAAAATCTAGTCGGATCGGGGACTGATGCGGTCCCCGGACCGACTTTACCTATGCCCGTCATTATAATTTGGCCCTGGGGCCAAACGATCAAATTACCCTGGATTCTCCCGATATCGCCCACCCGTAAAATAAGTATAAGTGTTAAAACCTTTAAAGAAGCAGTGGTACAAGTGGCTGTGTATCCATGAAACTGCAGAGTGTCCTACGGAGCAGAGCTAAACATTGTGCTATACAGGTATGGGATCCATTATCCAGAAACCTCCAAATTACAAAAGGACCATAAAATGATTTTATTTTTCTCTGTAATAATAAAACATTACCTTGCACCTGATCCCAAATAAGATATAATGAATCATTTTTATAGCAAACTAATCCTGTTGGGTTTATATAATGTTTAAATTATTTTTTTAGACTTAAGGTACTAAGATTCATATAACAGAAAGATTCCCTTTCCAGAAAACTCCAAGTCCCAAGCTTTGTGGATGACAGGTCCCATATCTGTATCAGATAAATGACTTTCTGTCTAAAATAATACTATATCCTCTGACAGTTAAAATTAGCATTTTTAATGTTATCTAGGATGCCATTGGTATATCTGGTTTATTTTATATGTGGTATATTTTCTAAGCAATGTTAAAGCCTTATTAAAAAAAAAATTTGAGGCCCTACATATTCTATGCAAAAACAATGCATTCCCAATTCTGTAGAAAACTCAATGCATCCTTTCTCCGTTATTGTTCCTAAAGTTTTTTTAATTATCCATCTGTTAGCAAGAGAACAAGGGCATTAGGGAGTAAGCAATCATAAGTATAACCATGTAGAGGGACATGATTTACAAAGGTCGGCCTGATATTATTGTATGGCTCATTATTCTGTGGGTGCATTATGGGATCTTTGTTACCCATAATAATGCAGTAAGTGTGCTGTCATTCTATGAAAAAGTAGGGACATTCTGTGAGTCTTCTAATCATTCAAGAAAAGAAGCTGCAGCAGGGCAGGTGTCATTATTGTTGGGACACATAAAGGCAAGGATTTGAAGCAGACACCCCCATTGAGCATTTAGTAGTTTGGGCATTAGAAGAACGAGCCCAGGGAACTGACAAAGAGATGCTTTAAAAACAGCTGTTTGTCATTTCATTTGTGTGCGTATTTGGCTATAGTTGAAAAAGTTAGATGAGCACTAGTGTTCCCTCTGAGATGTAGCCTATGTGCACTCAAGTTGTGGTTTTAGACAACAAATGTGGTTGGGTGTATTGTAATGCATACATATCTTATTAAAAATAATTTACATCATTACCCCATTAGGACACACGGGGCAATTAGTCCCCATGACTTTTTAAAAAGTTGTGGAAACTAATCTGCATAGCGAAAACTCGCGAGCAATTAGTTGGAGCGACTTCCATTATACCCTAGGGCAGAAAAGTTGCGGCAACTAATCGCCCCGTGTGTCTTCACCCGTAAATAAACAGAATTTTCAAACTCTTGTGCATAATTTTTGTAGGCACAGCTTCTATTCCTGTGTGACAGATCTTATAGCCCCCTTTGTCATACAGTATGGCAGATTGTCTGTTGATGGTAGTCTGGAAGGGAGTAAGGGCATATAAATATGAGGTAGATTCAATCAGAATAGACAGTTTTGCAGCAGTTCAGGACACATTCACTTACCCTGACTCAATGAGCAAATTGCAATAGCGGAAGCAGTCACTATGTTTTTTCCCCACAGTGCACTGCTTTTCCTTCGAATTCATGCAACATTGTGTGCTCAGTGTGGGTGCTGACTCTTGCGCACTGCTTTTGACGCAACTGCATCTGATTTCTCAAAATGGACATAACTACACTTGCGCTTAACCATAAATTTGTTGCAGTTGTGCCAATTATTTTTACAGTGTGGTGTCAGTTACAGTGTTGGCTAGTTTTAGTGTTCAGCATATGCGCCCTATTCTTGAGCTGCGAGTGCGCTGTATCTGTTGACTCAAGGTGCTAAGGGGTCCCAGGAGCTACAGCCTGGTCAGGAGGTGACTAGCACCAGGGTTTGAGCAATACTGTGAATCAATAGACACAGCAACTCTCAATTCAGAAGGGAAAGTAGGAAGGGCTCACCTTCGCTGAGTGTAACTATACAGGAATACGCAGAGCACTGTCAGATGCAAGTACCTTTAATGAAAGTGGTTTTAAATGCAACTCACTGCTGGGAAATGCTGAAATTGCCCACTGTGTCTGCTGATATAAATGAGCCCTAGGAACGTCAAACAACCAGTGAGCAGTAATCATTAGTTTGGGGTAATTAAATCAGGGTTCAGAATAAGTCTGGGAATCAGCATTGCTGGTTAAAAGCTGCACTTTAGTTTGAGACCCCCTAGCAGTGACTCCTGGAAAGGGAATGATGCTGGAAATAGAAGTGGGAACAGAGTGATGAAGGTTTATCTTGTTGTGTATTTTTTGTATTACATATAAGTATAATACAGAAATAATCTATTTGTATCACTAACCTGGTATGGATAAGATATGTCTGAATTAAAGAGAGGGGATTGTTACCATATATTGCATACTTCCAGGTTATTAAAGACATTTCTTATTCAGTTCTCCATTACAAGGTACTTCTAGCACAAATAATAGTCTTGTTCTAGCACTGGGGCTTAAAGGGCTCTGCAGAATGTTAGCAGGAGAGCTAGAGGCCAGGTCTGGATTTGAATAAGGATTAGATACGGGATGATATATAAACACATAAAACAAGTTTTTAAAATGCACACAGCCAATACATTGTTTTACTTGGTTTATTCAACTGCAATTTATTTGCCTTTTTCTGCAAGTATTTTACTACCATGACTGAATGGGAATGGTACTGCCTCTCCCAACCTTTGCATGTCTGCCCTGACTATACACGGGGGAAATGCCTTGAGAAAGGGCTTACATATTGTCCCGAAACATCTGATCCTGGGGGGAATATAATAAAAGTCTGTAATGGGAAAATGTATGCCTCTGTGCGAACAAATTTGCCTTTGCACAAATTTTATATGGACTTGGCAACCACGGAAACTGTTTAGCCACCACTTCCGTCAGTAAAAGAAAGTTTGGGAATTTTATTGTTTGTGACAGTTTGCGCAGTGTATGTAATAAAAATTTTTAATGAAAAAGTTATGTTTGCTCCAAAAGATTACGCCACCTTCAAGCATGCCTTGTAAAGCTTGCAATTCGCAATTAAAATTCACAATACAATAACAGTCTAATGAACAATATTACATCGCAAAATGCAAATTTTTATTCTTATTTGTGTGCATTTTTTTCTGTTTACGACTTTTATTATGTCTTGAGCACCACAATTAAGATCGGGAACATCCCATTGCAAATTATACAGGAATTATTGTTTCCATTTGCACGCCCTTAATGTTACTGTTCATGTGGAGAGTACGGCCATTTAATTTCCCTATGTTACTGCCCTGGCTAATTCAGGGGAAGGGGGGGGTACCCTTCTATCTGTTTATACTCAGTGTCCATTCTTTTGTGGGAACTTTTTAAAACCATGTGGTGCACAGGAAAGCGGGTGAACCATAATACAATAGTTACAAAATTAGGTGGTTTCACCCAATGTTTCCCTCAGAATGTGAGTGATCATAGCATAGAGGGAACACTGTTTATACTACTTCTCTGCTTCAGTATAAAGTGCGGTTACTCCCTCAGTGCTACTGTCCTAGCTAGTTTGGAACATTGCTATGGTTTTAGCATAGAAATAAATCTGTAGAATTGGTCAGTTCCACAAAACCTGAGCTATTTTCAGGGACATCCATTTCCTGTGCCAGACAGTGGCAGAAAGCTTACTGTCATGATGTTACAAAATGTCAGGCACAAAAGTGTTGTAAGACCACTGGCAGGGCACAAACTGCTGCTGTGCTCAACAGTCTTGGGGGCTCTGCCCTACCCCTTCAGTACAGGAGAACAGGTTGAAACAGGTTTAAACTGAAAATATCACATTACTAAGCTTACAAGTCTTGGTCACATGAGCCCCTTATCCAAACATAATATAAACAAACATCTGAAAGTTCTCAGTAGAGTTGCAAACTCAGGTGGGGGTGTTCCTTTCCCGCTTCCTCATCCCAGATGGAAAGTTCCCACCTAATTTTCTGATTTAGTTTAAACCTTTGGGTATTACTTCCCATTAGGCTTGGATAAAGGGCTAATGTGGCCTGATACATGTCTACTTTATTTGCAGTCCTGCGTGAACCTCTGCTCCTCTCTTTCTACTATTGTAACAAAAGTCCCAGGGCACAGTCAGAGCAATACATTCAGAACTGGACCATCACATCTCCCTAGCCTAAATTACCCAGGCATCATTGCTGTACATTGCACACAAAATGGCCATTCCAGTAAGTAACTGGAGCTCATTTATAAACACTGGGCAAATCTGATGTGTGTTTTCATTGTTCACCTTGAAGCTGGCTGACAAAAGCTAATCACTGATTGGTTGCTATTGGTTACTGCCCATGTGCAAATTTGCCTAATGTTTATAACTGATCCCCAGTATCCGGTGTTTCTGGGGACATTTGATACCCAGAGGTAACATGTCATAGGCAGAGAGAACTTTGGCTTGGGAATAGAAATGAATAACATAGAATTCTTGTGCTTAACCTGCAATTTATATAAACCACTGAATTCCATTATATAAAACACATAAGACTGAGACAAACTTTGCTTGTCCCATTGTTTGAGGATTGAAAGGATGAATCCAAAGCATCTGTGACATTAAACACTGCGAGTAGCCAATCAGCCTTTATTAGCTGCAAACCTTTAATTCATTTTGCACTGTATGAAAGCGCACCACCGAGGGACCTCCCGAAATAATGAGTAGATATAGTGGTGTGGAAGCATTACATTCCAATAGCAGTTGCACAGGGAAAAGAAGGGGATTAGTTTTGTTTTCACCATCTGTTGCGTGGCTGACACACTTGAAAGGGCTGTTAGAACTGTTTGTATTTAATTATAAAACTTAAAAATCCATAAATACTTTGTGGGCAGCAAATGTGTCTTTGCACCTCCAGTCTTATTTTCTAAGAAGCAGAAACTGGGTAATCATTTCTTTCCTTTCCCTTTTGTTTCTGTCCCCTGTGAGAAGTAAAGGTTCGAGACTGGTGTCAGTAGCGCTGAGTTGCACTGGAACAGCTGTAAGGCAGCAGGTCGGCAGCCATCATACACAGGGATAAAGGCATTCGATAAAAATGTGTTCTTAATGGTGATCTCCTGTCTGTTGGGCTTAACCCATTAGCAGGCATGACTATGATTTAGCCAAAGATTTAAATGCCAGAGTGTGGCTACTTATTGTGTCTCCGATAGCAGCAGCTGTTTATCCTTCTGATTTTGTCATTATTGTCTTTCCACAATTTCCAGTTATTTTGTTAACATAGAATTAGTCACATTGCACGTTCTTAGTTTTCCTTTATATTTGGTTTCCGCCACCACATGTATTTATTTATGTATATTTTTATTTATATAGCTCTACTTATGCATGCAGTACAGCAGAACAATAAATTAATGGAACAAATGGGGTTATTGCAGTAATAGATCAATAAATATAAGGTACAGGTATAGGACCCATTATCCAGAATGCTCGGGACCAAGGGTATTCCGGATAAGGGGTCTTTCCGTAATTTGGATCTCAATACCTTAAGTCAACTACAAATTCAATAAAACATTAATTAAACCCAATAGGACTGTTTTGCATCCAATAAGGATTAATTATATCTTAGTTGGAATCAATTACAAGGTTCTGTTTTATTTCTACATAGAAAAAGGAAATCGGTATTAAAATTCTGAATTATTTGATTCAAATGGAGTCTATGGGAGACGGGCATTCCGTAATTCGGAGCTTTCTGGATAACGGGTTTCCGGATAAGGGGTCTGATACCTGTACAATAATAAATGAGAGTGTAACTTACAGACACAAATAGGATGCAGGCAATATAACTGCACATGTCTGTAAATCTGGAGTGGAGAGGAGTGAGCCAGTGCTCCTGTTTGCTGAAAACTGCACCAGTGGGGGGTATTTCTGTACAAGTAGCACAATGCAATCCTTTTCTTATATTTATTCTTTTCTTTTGGCCCAGGCCAGCTTATGTGCAGTAGCCTTTTACTCTAAGCTCGACTTAAAACCCAGCCTTTTGCTTTAAGTTTGGCTTTTCATTCTGCCGCGCATGCACACCCAGGGAAAAGAAGGAGAATGGGAACCCGGTGGCACAGTGGTTAGCACTCCTGACTTGCAGCACAGGGGTCCTAGGATTGATTCCAGCCAGGGCACTAACTGCATGTTCTCCCACAATCCAAAAACATACAGGCTGGTTAACTGGCTTCTGACGACATTGGCCCTGGTGTGCATGATTGTTATAGGGAACTTAGAATGTAAGCTCCGCCGTGGTCTATATAAACATATAATATTAATTTATTTGTAATTATCATTGCTATTGAAAGCAGCATTTGCACTGCTGGTTCTGACTTTTGAAAGAATGTAGCAGAAGCAGCAGGTCTCCTCCAGCCACAAGTCCATATCCCAAAATAAACTCTCTAGTTTTCCTCAATTTATGAATGTTTCTCTCTCTTAGGTGATTTCTAGTGATCCATTCTGGGTACCAACCACAGAGGAAGAATACTTGCACTTTGGAGAAAAGGCAGACTCTGAAAACCAGGCCAGAAAATACATGAACTCTGTGAGGAAGAGGAAAGGACTTTATGTAGAAGAAAAGATTGTGGAACATGCCGAGAAACAGAGAACTCTTGGCAAGAACAAGTAATTATTTTAGAAGACATTGGACATACAGGCAGCCAATCTTCCTTACCTATCCACTTAGAATTAAGAGCTGTTTCTCTTATATCTCATAGGCTTGCAAAGTTTTTAATAAATCTGGTTGATCGTTGAGTTCTATCCATTTTTTCTTTGCCAGCCCCTGTTCTCTACACACTGATATTTTGCTTTTTCAGCCAAGTTTTGGATTTTAAAAACACAATGAATTTTATTGCTTAATAAAGCTATTTAAGAAATATACATTTATTTACTAATATTTGGGTCAATGAGTGTCTGGATGTTGACTGAGCAGAAGCAATATGGTAGTTTCTACTCCTACAAACATTCAGGTAAATGTTTCTCTTTTTTATAGAATAGCCTATGAAGATGCGGAACGGAACTTTTAGAAATAGGGGATTTGTATTTAATATTGCATAGCCAGAAATGCTTAATATATTTATTGGAGACCTTAAACACAGAACCAGATGTCACTCAGCCCCAGCAGTTTAGTCACTCAATGACCTCTGTGCACCTCTGCAATCATCAGCTGGCTTACTGTCTCTCGCTACATATCCTTACTGTCTCACACTACATATCCTTACTGTCTCTCACTACATATCCTTACTATCTCTCGCTACATATCCTTACTGTCTCTTGCTACATATCCTTACTGTCTCACACTACATATCCTTACTGTCTCTTGCTACATATCCTTACTGTTTCTCGCTACATATCCTTACTGTCTCACACTACATATACTTACTGTCTCTCGCTACATATCCTTACTGTCTCTCGCTACATATCCTTACTGTCTCACACTACATATCCTTACTGTCTCTTGCTACATATCCTTACTGTTTCTCGCTACATATCCTTACTGTCTCACACTACATATCCTTACTGTCTCTTGCTACATATCCTTACTGTTTCTCGCTACATATCCTTACTGTCTCACACTACATATCCTTACTGTTTCTTGCTACATATCCTTACTGTCTCTAGCTACATATCCTTTCTGTCTAATGTTACATATCCTTACTGCCTAGCTAATGCTATGCCAGCTCTCTAAGCGGTAACTGCTCTTAGCCGAGGTTACAAATACAAAACAGAAGAGGGTCAACAATTGGAGTGTAACCTTAAATAGCAGTGATAGGGCTGCAGCTACCCCTTGCAATACAAGACAAGGTTTCTTATGGATTAGAGCTGTGAACAGCTGCATTGTCTGTTGATTACAGAGAGCACAGAACCCTTGAAATTGCCTGGATAGTTTGTTTGGGAGATTGTGGTTTCAACAGATGCTGATTTCTTTCCTCCTGTTCATGGCGGGTGCTGTGCTTTGCTGTGCTGCTTTCATTTCTCAGGGAAGATGACCTTTAACCTTCTGTCTAATTCTTTGCAGATTTTTTTTTAGAAATTGTCTTGCATTAGGGCCGCTCCGAGTTACCATAATGATGTTCAGACAAAAGCTGAAAATCAATAGGATTTGCCATTACATCTGGAGAGAGCCAACAGCGCATACATAAACTGACCTCTGACTCTGTGAGTGTGTAACACAACAACCATGAAATTGCAAGAAAATTGCAGGGAAGATTTTTTTTTCCGTTTTTTTTTTAACTGAGAGCTTTGTTTGTTTGCTTTAGAAGCCTGTATGGATTATACAATGTCTGCAGTCCACAGCTAGTCTCCTTACAATACAAGCTGCAATCTTTATTGAAAGCTAAGCAGTTTGCCCATGACCTGTGGCACAGAGGCACATTTGCCCGATGCTGTAATCCTGAAGAAAACCCCAATCAATCAGAAGAACTGTGTCTGCCTGTCAGGTTTTACCATAGAGATATATGGGAAGTGCGCTGCCGCTGGCAGGCATGGCTGTACATGCAGAATTCTGCTCCAACAAGCCAAAGTAGTGTTTCTGATAGGAGGTCTGTCACCACCAAGTCTACCATAGACAGTGTGTTTGTCATATGTCACTATGAAAAGTGGTAGATCAGGCTGCTTTTATTACTGTTATTTTTTTGCTTGGTTACAGCTCCATCAAAATTCCCCATGTTCCATAGGCCTGTGCTGTATAAGAACCAAACAGCAAGCAATGAGATACAAGCTGCTTATACACCTCGCATAAAATCCATTTGCTCCATTATAACTGCCTGATGCAGTTAAAATATTCCAGCAATTGACCTGATAGGCTGCCACATTAAGGTAGATTTTAGCAGTGGTATTAAGCTGCCGATGCACTACCACCTCACTCGTAATTACCCAAGTAGGCAACCCAACTTACCATTTATAGGGCCAAAATGATGCCCAACTGATTGATATCTGATCTGGGCTCATTGAGATAATGAACTAAGCAGAAAATCCTGCTGCATAAAACAGCATTGACCCATAGATTCTTGCCTTAACCAATGGGTTTGCAGGGACAACCATGTGATCTGACAATGCTGGGATGACTTTGTTCTATACGAAATGCAATACTCTTTCTGGCTAAGTGGCACACACTTGGATTTATGGGTTTTGTTTATTCGGGCCCTACAGTTTCAGCCTTTGCCTTTATTACTCTGCTCTGGCTTCTGGTGCAACCCCTCCCAATACAAAGAGTACAATAAAATAAGAGAAATTCCAGATGCCAAAAGACTGCACTTAACCAGTGACTCCTGAATTTAGCCATCGGGAACCAAAGACAGGCCAAGTTGTTTTAGTAGAATTGTGTCCTGTTCCAATTCTCTAACACAATACAATGTCCTGCCATAATTACAGATGGCCAATAGTACATGGTTCTTCAAGGTAGTCTCATGCAAACTAAGGGTGTAACATGATGGCCAATAGTGTAGCAATCTGCCTTTAAGGAAACGGTGACACAAAACATTTTGAATTCATTCGAGTTAAGGTGGCCTGGACTGGAAACCATTCCAGTTAGGGTAAGAAGGGCCTTCTCAAATGCAAGACCAACATGGAGCCTTCTTAAAGGGAAGGTATTCACATGCCTCACACTGCATATTGCCTTAAAACCCAAAATTAAAGGTGTTTACCTTCTTTTAAAGGAGAAGGAAAGGCTAAGTCCCTTGGGGGTGCCAAAATGTTAGGCACCCCCAAGTGACTTTAATCGCTTACCTTGTACCCCGGGCTGGTGCCCCTGTTAGGAGAGAACAGCACCAGCCCGGGGTACCTGTAGCGAGCGCTTCCTCCTTCCGGCTTCGTTTTTGGAAGGACTAAGGACAGGTGCATGCGCAGTAGAGTGAAAAGCCGACTTCTCTGTTAAAGTTCAGCTTTTCACTCTACTGCGCATGTGCGCGCGACAGAAGACGGAAGTAGGAAGCGCTCGCTACAGGTACCCTGGGCTGGTGCGGTTCTCTCCTAACAGGGGCATCAGCCCGGGGTACAAGGTAAGCGATTTAAGTCACTTGGGGGTGCCTAACATTTTGGGACCCCCAAGTGACTTTGCCTTTCCTTCTCCTTTAAGGAATTGTAGGCGGAGACATGCAAATGACTCCTAAGGGAGAAGACACTCAGCAATTAGTAGCTTCAACTTTTTACAAAGTCGCGACCACTAATCCACACAGCAAAACCTATGTGCAATTAGTCGCAGTGATTTATACAGTAACCTGTGGTGGGAAAGTCATTGTAAAGTCACAGGGACTAATCGCCCCATGTGTCTTCGCCCTTAATGTTCCTGTGGCCAACTATTTATCCAAAACTATTGGTTTAATGGCACAGATAAAGCCTAATAATTCAGAGCCATGTATCCAAACTTGTAGAGACCTTGTTGGTCTTCAGCAGCTCAAGATATTGGAACATGGCTTCTGAGGGGGTAGAACTTGGAGAGCAGCAAAGTAAAGAAACCATTCCAGTTAGGGCGAGAAGGGCTAAAATGCAAGACAAACACTGAGAGCCTTGTGCTACATACATAGTACAGGTATGGGATCCCTTATCTGGAAACCCGTTATCCAGAAAGCTCCAAATTATGGACAGCCTGTCTCCCATAGACTCCATTTTAATCAAATAATTCAGAATTTTAAAACTGATTTCCTTTTTCTCTGTAATAATAAAACAGTACCTTGTAATTGATCCCAACTAAGATATAAATAATCCTTATTGGATGCAAAACAATCCTATTGGGTTTAATTAATGTTTTATTGATTTTTTAGTAGACTTAAGGTATGGAGATTCAAATTACGAAAAGACCCCTTCTCCGGAATACCCTTGGTCCCGAGCATTCTGGATAACGGGTCCTATACCTGTACTGTCATAAGACAAAAATGAAAAGGCATTAACCTTTACTTAAGGAATTATAGGTGGAGACATGCAATAGATTCACCACATCAGTGCTACCTAGAACTCTATATGTATCCTGCATAAAGCATTACCATACCTGAGTAAACAGCCCTAGAAGCTCCCTCTGTTTGTTTAAGATAGCAACTGCCATTTTAGCTTGGTCTTCGTAGCTTCCTGCTTGCAGTTCTAGCCATTGGTAGCTCACACATTCCTATGGGAGGGGGGAGCAGGAAAGGGGACAGAGGAGAGAGCTGCTCAGACTTCGGCCCTGGGAAAGAATGATTTTTCAGAGAGATGAAGTCAGATACCTGAAGAACATATTCATACAAAGGAAGAAAATAAAGCATGTGTTTCTTTTGACAGAGGACTCAGTGCAGCATTTCTGTTAGTGTTTATGGCTGTGTTTCTCTATTTACATAGACCTTTCTGAGAATGCTTACTTAGTTTTTACCTTTCCTTCTCCTTTAATGTCCCTGAGTCAACTATGCATTTAGACAGTAGGACTTGGAGAACAGCGAAGCAGATAAACCATTCCGTTATGAGAGAAAAGGCCTAAAAGGAGCCAAAGAGCCCCGTTTTTAAACACAAACTCTCTCTGGTATCTCTCTGTTTATTGCAGGATAAATTGCAGTTTCTGCCAGACTAGCAGCTTTTTCTATGGAAGAGTTCCTTTGGCTATTGAACATTCTCTCACCTCTTCAGATTAGAATCTCTGTGAATCAGTTGCTTCAGGCTACCGGTTGATTTCAAACATCATGTTGTCGGTAGAAAACAAGCATTGAACAGGTTGCATTTGAAATGAAAGTTTCATATGAGTTGAAGTTGTTGGCATCCCTGTAGAATTACGATTTCTGTATGCTTTTAAAGATTTCATTTTCTAACTTTATCACAGCCTATATAGATAGGGCCAGTGATGTGATTAGTGTTGCTACCGTCTGGTATTTTCTGGCCTGGCCGGTAAAAACTCTGCCAATCTTACTGATAGGTAAAAAGATTAAAATTATAGGAAGGTCTGCATTTTTCTCAGAAAAGGTGGTAAGCTAAAAGGCTCCATTTTGGTAGTTCAGACTGGCATAGGTGAGGCTTACAGAAATGCCTTGTGCACTGGTACAGGGATAGCTGTAGGAGTAGTTGAAGCAGGATCTTTCCTGTAACTATGCATCTGGAAATAAATGCTGTCTACTGTTGGCTTTTATTCTCCCAGAACAGAACTGGTGTGAATTTTTATTTCTCCATATTCACATAATGAATTAATGTGGCCCTGAGGGTATTGATGGCCCACAGCATGCTGAACGACCCCATTGATATCTGTGCTTAGCATTTCATATAACATTGGTATAGTTCTACATAATATAGTATATTATATACTACATCCACAAATTGTCTTGCATAAAGGAAAACTATACCCCCAAACAATGTAGGCCACTATAAAATATATTGCATAAACAAGCTCATACCTGTATGTAAAACCCTCCTTCATCTAAATAATACTGCAGGGCATTGTAAGTATATTCTCTGCTTGTACTGAGCAGACTGGTGTTTAAGGAAACACACCGGCTTTACCTCTAAAGGATTTCGCTTGTCATCCAGTGTCTCTCTGCTGAGCCCATTCAGGTAAGTGATAGCTTCTAAGAAGCCTCAGTATATAAATAGTATAATACAGCAGCCCTTTGTTTATATTGCTTAGTTGCAATAATCTGTGCAAAAATAAAGTAGTAACACCATTTTTACATGTCTTTTGAACTTTTATTGCCGCACCCACACCACGCATAGACACTGGGTTTTTGCAGTCAGCAATATTCACCTTTAGTCTCGTGCCAAGTCAAACACTGAGTTTGTCTAGTATACCTTCTTGGCTGCATGCTCTAAGGCCCATTTACCTATTCAAAAGGGCAAAGAAGTGAGTCAGCTGAACTGGTGTCTCACTACGAAACCAGATTCTGATTTAACCATGTGTAAGCATAGTAACTTGCCTTAGATTTGCATTAGATGTTTTATCTTTTAATATACCAAGGTCACATGTAAGGATCATAATAAACATTACATATTCAAAGTAATTGTGTTATCATCATATACAGGGCCATATTTATATACAGGCACCCGAGGCCTGTGCCTAGGGATGTAGCTCTTGGGTTCCTATATAATCAATATTTTTTTAAAAGAATAGAAACCCTCCCTAGCCATTGCCAGATGTACCTTTCCTAACCAGCAGCAGAGCTGGGGGGGGGGGGGGGGGGGTTCCATGCAATCGGAAGTGACGTCACGCGCACACATACATGGGTGGCACCGGACTTAAATACAGCATTGCTTATATATATATATATATATAGCGAACCCAGGGTGGCACTCTGCTTCGGCTCTTACCTTGGGTGCAAGGTAAATGATTTAAATATCCAAAAAAATTATTTGATTAAAATGGAGTCAATGGGAGATGGCCCTGTGGTGCTTTCTGGATAACAGGTTTCCAGATAGCAGATCCTATACCTGTACACTAAAGGTCATATTGATAAAGTTAAAAAATCACTTTTTATCAATATGCTGATTAGCTCTTTGCATAGTGTTCATTCATGCAAAGGGCTGAGAGGTTAAGAATTACACAGAATATTTTACACCAATTTAACCATTTGGGGTGGGGGGGGGTTAATATATTAAACAATAAACAGATCTTGTCTTTTAGTGCAAAAGCATGACCGTAATAAATATACATTAAGGTATGGGACCTCTTATCCAAAATGCTCAGGATCTGGGGATCCAGGTAAGTCTACTAAAAATTATTTAACAATTAATTAAACCCAATAGGATGGTTTTGCCTCCAATAAAGATTAATTATATCTTAGTTGGGATCAATTACAAGGTATTGTTTTATTATTACAGAGAAAATGGAAATCATTGTTAGAAATTTGAATTATTTGATTCAAATGGAGTCTATGGGAGATGGTCTTTCTGTAATTCTAGAGGTGCCCACTGATATTCATAGGGAGTCATTTACCCTAAGGCCGAGCTAACTGAAGAGATTGCTGCTTCTTTGAATTGTTCATCAGGTTTCAAAGCCCTTATTACTATTTAAAGTTTGCCTTTAACTGTGTGAGGGTAATATTACACATGGCAATTTGTCAGTGTTTTGTCTCTCTGAGACTGTTTTCAAGGAAAGCCTCAGTGACTATAGAGCAGAATAATGTACCTGCCCTCACAGTTATCAAAGGGGATAATCAGAGAGTGTCACAGCCATGGTCATTATCCAAAATACATTTCTCATTCATATATATATGCACGTGATGAAATAGTGACATATAATCTGTGAGAAGTATGGAAATAATATTAAATGTTACTCAACGTCAAAGTCAATGTGGAGTTGCCCCTCCCCAATAGGGGACAAGAGGAAAGGATCCTTGATAGTCTTGGAACCTCTGAAGAATGTCTGACACAACAATTTTGTCATAACAAAATCTACCAATCTGCTGCTTGTCAAAATATGGTTTTTGGAAAAGTGTTAGGCATGTCATTGAGTATTTCCTTATGGCCATATGCTTGAATTGTACATGTTCCAGCACCCATGCTCATGTTCATTGGCGTGAAGGCATTAGAACCAGCTGACTTAGCAACAGCCAATATACCTTTTAGTCTTCTCATCTTGACTACTAAAAGTCTTAAACGCTCCAACCTTAGGTAAGCCCCTACCAGCTGCCCTACTCTTTCTCATCGCTGCCTGTGCCATGGTCATTAGCTCTGACTGCTTTGGTTTTTGTCTGTCCCTTTGTCCCACACATTTATATTCTTTTTACAGTGATGCTTAAAAGGGAATTTATCTGGTGCACAGACCTGATCAAGCCAAAAGGAGGGCGGTCAGTTATAGCTTTAGGGGTATAGTTTCTAACAGCATAGACAACTGACTGCAGATAAAGTCTATTCTCTTAATTCTATATTCCAGCCTTAATTGGCTCCATTTTGCATGCCTTTTGCAACACTATTCCTCTTAGCCACCATTGTCCAGGCCCAGACTGACAATCTATGGGTTCAGTCACATGCCAGAGGGGCTGCTGTAAGATGCCATAGTCACTATTTATTGGGCTGGTGGGGGCAGTTTGGGTCTCCGTTTACTTGAAATGCCAAGGCCTATTTTGAATCAAAGTCCAGACCTGCCAATGTCTGTCATTCTTTTTCATAAAAATACAGGTTATCAGGGGTCAATCTCAAACCTAGTACATTTCCATTCTCCTTCCCAACACACTATACCCACCCACCCATCCAGTGCAGAAAATAAATTATTACATTTCAACTATCAAGTATCATTACAGCTAAATGAGATATCTCCATAGAGTCCATTCTCCTTTTATAAGATTAGATGAACAGTATTCATAGTGGTATACATAGCTATTTATAAAATGCCCATGACCCAAACGAATAGATTAAACAAAAGCTGATCAATTTCACACACTTCTTGGCACAGGGAACATTTTTCTTGCATTCTTATTGATGTATATGCCCACTTACAGATTCCAGTAAACACATATCAGCATTAGTGAAACGTATAGAAACGTAGAAACAAAGCATCAACGGAGGTTCTGTTGAAAATGGATTATCAATACAACACTTAATGAGATCCTGAGAGTTTGCAATATCACTGGGCAAATAACCTACATGTACTCAGAAAAATATCTGATCCTTCCAGTGAATGGAGAGATCCAGATATCATTTAATGCTCAATTAATATCCATCTAGAATGGAGAGCTAGCCTGGCACACTAATGTATTGATGAGCTGATAGCATGCTTTGGCAAAAAAAATTGTATGATATAGTTTACAGCAATAATTTTCAGGTTGCTGATCTCCTGGGTGTATATTTGAAGGCTGGATTTAGCCATGAGTAATATGAATGTGCCTGATTATTCTGAATCAGCTCTATTGTGTCAGATATTGTAGGTGAAAGACTCTCAAGTAGATGCAGGTGATCTCTAATTGTTGTAATGAGACTTGAAGAGCAGGGAATATACATATATCTGTATACAATATATATATAATTATGATGCACAGCTATTTACACATAGCTTGGGTGACAATTTTCGTTGTACCTTGTGGCAGTTACCCTTGGGAAGGTGAACTCTTTTGGCTGCCATGTTGTTAAAGCTCCAAGAGAACTTTCTTCTTTATCACCTGCAGCAGAGTCATCCTGTTGGCTATAGAGGAGAACCAGGCTAGAGTCCTGCAGTGGGTCAGTTACCTGGAAAAAAAGCAGGTAGGATTTTCAGATGCAGGTCTTGTCTTATTTTGTCTATTTTGTACTCCTTTAAACATTTTAATATACCCCCACCCTCTTCTGATAATGTCACTTCCAGTTTGCAGCTGCAGCACTTCCTGTTTAATGGTGGTCAATGGTTTAGGGATCGTGTTGAAGATAAGGCTTCAAAATTGGTTCCTGTGGTTTCACGCGGGACTCTAAGCCAGGCCCTTACTACTTGTTGAGCCCCTCTCTTGCCTTACTGGTGTACATACTATGGGCATAAGGGCAAAAGGACAGCCAGAGACATGTTACTCCATATAACACAGCTTCTAGCCCTTAATTTAACTGATGATCCCAAAGTAAATACAATATAGGAAAAATGCAGTTGGCTGTAGATAAAACTAGTCAGGTAATTCATTGTGCCAAAATATTTTATACTTTGCCTTTAGTTTGTACCCAGGGTTGACCAATGTCTATATAAAGAGAGTTTGTATGAAGAATATAGTGTATTTGTGCAACCAACATCAGTTATAGAGAGTACAGAGAGTCTAGTCTTTTAGGTTTAATAACTTCACATACAATTATCTACAGCAGTGCTGTCCAACTTCTGCGGGTGCCGAGGGCCGGAATTTCTCTTGCATACATGGTGGAGGGCCGCTAATGGAAGCCAGTTTTGGCCACTCCCCCATTTTAAACCACACCCATTTTATCACAATGGTCGCTGCAGGGATATCAGCCATCATTCATATGTTAAAGAATTATATTATGTCATATTAAGATATACCCTTAAATCCATATGCCTCATCCTCCCCTGTGGATAGCACAGCAACCCCCAGCCCATAATTACACACCTTAGGGACCATTTAATGGCTATTTCCAACTGCTAACAAACTCCCAGAACAAACCCCTGCCAGGTTCACCTCCCACAGGCATCATAGGGTAGGCAGAGTATGGCACACACAGGCAGCACTCTGCCTGTCCTATGCTGCCTGTGTGTGCCATACTCTGCCTGCTCTACCCTGCCTGTGTGTGCCATACCCTCCCTGCCCTATGCTGCCTATGTGCCATACTCTGCCTACCCTATGTTGCCTATACACAGGCAGCATAGGCCAGGCAGTACATACAATGTCTGAGGTGTGAACAGGGGAACAATGTGGGTGATTACGGCCTGAGCCTGAGGTGTGAACACTGCAGGGGGTGAACAATGCAGAGATTAAAAGGTGTGAACAACACAGGGGATTACATTTTTAAACAATACAGGGGGATTACAGCCTGAATCTGAGGTGTGAGCAATGCTGGGGGGGGCAGTTAATCTCAGTACTGATTAAGTTAAGCCATCAAAGCAACCAGACAGGTGGGGGGCCACATAGAGGGGGGTCGAGGGCCGCCAGTTGGACAGCACTGATCTACAGCAAAGAGGTTGTATGCTAAAAATGTTTTTAAAAGTTACAGATGTTGCGACTGCGGTAGCTTTATCAATCTAAATATGGCGAGGGAAGAAGGCTGGATTTTGAAGTAAATGAGTGTTTTGATGTAGGCTCCAACACTTAATTGAGTCACCCACATCCAGGAAACTGCTTAACCCCCATGAATGAGAAGAGAACTAGAATCTAATGTTTTATTAGCCAGACAGTGCCTGCCATAGATTTAGCTTCAAAGGCACATGTCATGTAAGGCTCAGTTTCATCCTGTTATTGTCTCAGATCTTTAGGTTTAGCCATCTCTGTTGGCAATGCATTTGACATTTCCCTAAAATCCCCTCTTCACAGATTGTTCATTTGTATATTTATCGGCAGCAGTTCCAAACATGGGAATAGTCCTTAAAATGACTCCAGTGGTGAGCAACCTTGTTTGAAATATACATTATGTGAATGTAAGTGTAACATTAACACTTAAAGAAAAGGAATTTATATAATTATCTCACTATAATTATATAGCAAATCTTGCTCCCCTATTGTAAAAAATTTAGATTTAGGGGTGTTTAACCAAACAAAGCTGCAGGGCTGGTGCTGTTAGACTTTGCCTCGGTTTATATTATGTACCAAAGGCCTGTGGGGCTGCAAACCAAATGGCCATAATCAGAAATCAGATGCCCAGGAACACCAATATTTATAGAGAAAGAAAGAATTTAACTTGAAAATTGATAAATAAGAGCATTTTGTTTTAGTGTGTATAGTTATTGAAGCGCTTTTTCTGTGCTGTCTGTTTCTTTTTTTTCTTCCCCTTGTTCTCTCCTTTCTTATAGGTTTCTCTCAGTAACTCATGGAGTATGATTTATTTGCATGGAACGAATGATTTGCACACAACTATGTATAAGATTCGGCAGAAGAAATATAAACAGTAATGTCATGCTTATGACTTGTTCTGTCTACAAAACCAGTGACACCTAATGCTATATATGATGCAAGCTTGTGATTCATATTTACAAAGTTGTTTTTCTTCTTTACTAAACAATATATGTGTATAGGAACATATAAGACCTACACTGCTAGTAAACTTTTTCCATACTAAATCTGTGATTGAGTCCTGATAACAGATCTACTGAAAGAACGTACTAGCCTACAAGCTTACCAACAAAATTGGGGCCAGAGCTGCCTCAGGCACACGTCTCCAACCTGGTAATTAAAATGATGTACATATTTTTTTTAAAAAAAAGTTTGCATGTGGATTAGAATGTTTGTAATAAACCTATGTGCACTCAGTATTCTAGGATCCTTAGTAAATGTGACAAAATGTTGATATATGTGGACAGTTGTTTAGTTAAGGAATTATTATTTTTTTATATTGGATAATTTGAAACATGCCCAGGAGTCACTAGAGGCATAATCACAATAGTTGTATGAATGTGTTTACAGCTTGGGCTACTCATGTACTGTTGCCAGGCTGTGGGAGTACATCCCAACACCCATTTGAGGTTTGCTTTCCCTCTATAGGCATGACTTAAAGATAAGCCATATAAACTGCCAGAGTAAAAAAAAAAACCCAATGGAAGGAGAGACTAATTTTGGATACCATTTTGCTCTGGGAAATATCTTTACAGGTGCCAACATCTCTATAGACCTCTAAATTAAATTAGTTTGTGCCAAATCAGAGGCAAAACTGCTTGAAGGCAATTCATCATTATAACTGTGCCAAGCAGGCAAACTCCTCAGAACATTGATGTATTCATATTTTAAGGTGATAATGGACTACGTGTGCATTACAATCATTGTTGTTGTATACTGTGCTCAGGGTCAATTCCTGGCATTTTGTCTGGTCTTTTTGGCACAGAAAGTGCCCAGTGTGTCATTAATCTTGAACTGGCCAAACATAGACATTTTGCAAAATTGTATTCATTCAGTGCCAAATGAGCTTATATAAGTGTATATGGCAAGTTTAAGAGAGTTGACCAATTCTATTCAGATATAGGACACCTTCATCTAGCCCCGGTTATGAGATGCCTTTATTCTTCAAGAGCATGCTTCCTACCTTGGGCTACTGGAAGTCATTTAGGAGACTGTGTGATTAAAACCTCTTTTCATTCCTCAGTAGAAAGTGGTTTCTAAAACAACTTAATATTGTCACTGATATACAGTATGTTCGGGATTGAATCTACATGGGTGATGATCACAGCAGCTGTGTGTAGGTGTTCATTAGCCAAAAGGCTGACATTGTCCCCCAGGAAACTGGTTTCAATGACAAGTTAGCCACTTATCCAGTAAGTCAACAATCAAGTTTAGTGGCCACATACAGTACTTTTTGAAGATAGTGAGGTGTGCGATATGTATAACCATAGGTTGAACAATATTAACTAGAAGTTGCACATTTGTAATGAATGCTGTATTGGTAGAGATACCAGATCTAATTAATATAGGATAATTTCTGGCAGTGGCGTCAGGGATCTGTGGAATGAAATTGTAATGCAGCAAATGTAAAAACTTGGAAATCCTAAAGGATTTCCAGCATTTTGGAAATTTTCCCACTATATAGCTGTTGCTTATAGTACCACAGTGGTTGTTTCTGGGGCAGTGAAAAGCCTAGCGCTGTTGTCGTGAAGTTATTTTTTTGTATTGTAGTTTCGTTTAAGCAGGTCTGGACTGGGATTCAAATAGGCCCTGGCATTTCACAGAGTACACAGAGGCCCAAACAGCCTTCCGCCAGCCCAATAAAAAGTGACTGTCTGCGGCATCTTACAGCAGCCCCTCTGGCATTTGGCAGAATCCACAGATTGCCAATCCAGGCTTGGGTATAAGAAAAGATAAGTTAATAGTATTGCTAGATACTGCACTAGATTATTGCTATCCTTGGGTTATATGGTACCATCTCTCCTTCCCATTGATAACTGGGACAAAAAAAACATTTCTGCATCAGAACAAAAACATGCTCTTTGTTACCCAGTGTATCTTCTAGAGATCCAATATAAACACAGGGTTCTTTATGGGTATTTGCTGTTAGATATAGTAGTACACCAGCAGCACTGTGAATTTATTAATTTAGTGTGCTATGAATAAAATAAAGATAAGAAAAAGCCATAGAATATATACTCTAATATCCCTGCAAATTGTTTTTTGCACAGATAACCCTATTTGTACATATTTGAATTTATTAAGGTTGTGGCTGCTACAAATAGAGGATTGAAGTGGATGACCCACTAATGCCCAACTGACTAAACGCTGTATTCATGCTGCGGAAAGTGGAGAAATTTATGGCATATTAGTTAGACTGGAAGTGAAAAATGAGTCCCATTTTTTGCATCTTGCCTTCCAGTTCATAAATGACCCTAATGCAAGTCTGGACAGGGATTCAAAATGGGCCCTGGCCTTTCAAGTACACAAAGGCCCAAACAGCCCCCACCAGCACACTAAATAGTGACTTTGCCTGAACCCACAGATTGCCAGTCTGGGCCTGCCCTAATGGCATATACATTGCACACTACCCTTGTACTTGTAAATGACCCCCTTAATATAATACTTTTACCTGCTTCTTTTGTCCTCTTTTGCCCTACCATACAACCAACCCAGGGCAGCCATTTACTGTTATATTCCCATCATACCCATGTTGGCTATGAATCACTGACAGGACTGGGGGCCCATTTCAAATTAAAAATATTTGAAGTTAAAACAAACAATGGAAGGCAAGTAGGTTAGTGTGTCTCATTGATAGTCAGGATGAGTGATGTACCTTACTAATGGCTGAGAGAAAGGCAGGGTAATGAAATGATACCATTCGCAGGTAAAGGCCCAGTGCGGTGGCGGCAGAGGAAGCGTGGGCCTGTGCTTATAAACAAGCTGAAGCAGCTGAATGCTTTATTTAGTGATTTCCCCTCCCTCACCCAGCGCTGATAGTAACTGCGTGATCTCATCCTATTGTCCCTGTAACATTGTCTGCGGGGAGCCGGACTTGACTCAATAACATGACATCATCCGCAGGGGCCTTTTTTCTCTCTTTTTTTTTTCCTTAAGACCGTAAATCATAATGTTGACATTTTACTTAGCAAAGGGAAAATGCACCAGGAGATGAACCCATGTGTATCCTCTGAAAGCCCCGTAATGGACTTATTTGCATTTTAACTGTTTTATGCCTTTGTGTAATTTCCCTCATTCAGCAGTTTTGCTCTGAACCTTATAGAGCACCTCTGCTTTATTAACATGAGCTTAGCCACGGATAACTGAACCGCAGCCCCCACCATAAATACATTTATCATTCCATTATATCTCCTTCCCAATCTCTCTGTTATTCTGATAGAACTGCAGAATGAGTAGAGCGAATCTGTGGCAGGTGTGCATAAAAAAAAACATTTCTATACATTATGTCCATTTTAATTATTAACCATTTCTTACCACTGTATTCTAAAAATTGTCTTCTGTTACCAGCCAGAAAAGAATAAAGAGAAAGCTAGCAGAATTGCTGTTTGCCAGCAAAACCCTTATTTGGGGGCAATATAAGGATATTAGATGCCCCAATATATTATTTTAATAAATCGGAAATGGACTTGCTGGCCAGAGTATTAGTCTCCTTGTGGACCCCCAATGAAAGGATCATAATATCATCATCCACCATGGATACAGTGCTGTGTTTTCTATGTTGGCACCAAAGATATTTTTTAAAAATAAATGAAAAATAAATCCCAGCTCACTGCCAGACCCTTGAGGCTAAATACAGCATTAAAGCTGAGGGGAACAGTGGTACCCCCTCTTTTCTGCATATAACACGTAAGCACGTGTGGCTCTTGGTGGCACCAATACAGAGAATTAGAAAATATGTTGATTTCATTAAATTCTCAGCATTTTTTTGGTGCACCAAGCGCGTGGCCTAATTCCACGAATGTCTGTGTCAATCATATGGCTTTCTAAATAGGTTGCCTTCACATTTGTGTACAGGTCATTGTTTTATTTTATTGTAGCTAAAACATATCTATATCCATACCTGCATATTTCACTAGGGTTCAGCTAAGAAGGTTTAAATATACAATACAGATAAGATCTCTGTAAGGTAAACACAAATATAATAAAGCCTCCTCTTTGCTCTGCTTTTTTTTAGTCTGAAGTAGCTGAAACCCAAGAACCAAGGGAAAAGTGTTTGCTCACTGAATGATTGACTTTTTAATTGTCCCCCGGGGCGAGGTGCACACGAAATGGATTGTTTTCCAGCCTCAGACTTCTGCATGCTCATCAAAATACATGTGGGTGAGCACAAACAATCGGTATTTCCATATCTTCTCTGTGTGTGTAAATGAGTTTATGTACAAAATATTTAATACATATGTCAACAGAAAAGCAGTTTGCTGGTGGCACGGCACATATGAACATTGTGTGTGTTTGTAAGTGTTGGAATCCTAGTTACACAGCAGCTGCACAGAGATTTTGCTCACTCTCAGCTGTTTCATTTTTATATTAAAAAATAAAGCCGACCTGTCCCTGGTCATTTCCACACATCCTCCCAACACTGCGGTGCTAGGCCCCGGCTCCACACTGTTCTGTGCCACCTTCATCTCTTCTTTAGGACACATAGAAGGCCTTGTCTACCTTCATTTATATACAGTTATGGGACCTGTTATCCAGAATGCTCAGGACCCAGGGTTTTCTGGATAAGGAATCTTTCCGTCATTTGGATCAACTTATGTTAAATCTACTAAAAAATGTATAAACAATAAATAAACCCAGTAGGATTTTTATTGCCTTCAATAAAGATTAATTATATCTTAGTTGGGATCAAGTACAAGGTACTGTTTTATTATTACAGAGAAAAAGTGGAGTCTATGGGAATGGGAAAAATGGAGTCTGTGGGAGATGGCCTTCCTGTAACTTGGACCTTTTTGGATCATGGGTTTCTGGATAATTGATCCTATTTTCTTATTCCACTAGGAAACGTACAAGAATGCTAATTCCAGCAGCTTGGCTTAAGGAGTGCAATGGTGCCAGCAAGGTCTGTCCAACCATGAATATGTACAGAAATGGGCATTATTGTTTCATAACAAGTGTTACTACATAGAATGGAAACATTTCCCATAAATATTATTGATTTCTGTATGTATTGTAATGTGTGTGATTGATGTTACTGGCTTGGCCCTGCACTTGGGGCTAATTTTTCAGCAAAAAGCTCAGTAATATCTGCATAACAGAAAACAAGTGTTACAATGCACAGGTATAGGGTCTGTTATCTGGAGTGCTTGAGCCCTGAGGATAAGGAGTCTTTACGTCATTTGTATCTTCATAACTTACTGCTAAAAGTCATTTAAATGGTTAATAATAATAGGATTGTAATTTTAAACAAATTTGAATTATATGATTAGAATTGACTCTGTGGGAGATGGCCTACCTGTAATTAGGAACTTTCTGGATTATGGGTTTCCAGATACTGGATCCCATACATGCCATCTACATAATTTTGACATTTTCACCTAATTTAATTTTGTCATTTTCCTCTAATTTCATAGAATTTTTTGGATTGCGAGTTTTAGCTACAAATACAATATTTTTTCCACACCACAGCAGGTTAAAATTCCGGAAACCTGTTATCCAGAAAGCTCTGAATTATGGGAACCCCATCTCCCATAGAGGACATTTTAAGCAAATAATTATTTTTTTGTATTTTTATGATTTTCTTCAGGAAAGAAAAAACACAACATGGATACCCCCCCCCCCCCCCCAAACTGTGGCAAAATGCAATCTGGGAAATTAATAAAGCGCTGTGTAATGTTTGTTACTGCGTAAATGTATTTTTCTATCTTATGTTTGTGCTGTTGCTGTATTGGTACAGTAGCTTATATAAGTGTATATATACACACACACTGCAGTTTAGAAGCTATTATTGGAGCTATTGCCTGATGTACAGGAGATATCTCACTAGTGAACGTGAGTGCACCTTCCAGCTGTGCTTCCCTTCCTCACTATTGTTATAGAAACAGCTGGAGTTGATTTTGCAGCTGATCAATCCAGCAGTGAACAGGTTAACGTTTCCCATTATTGTGAGATCTTGCATCTCAATTCATAACGTTTTCATGGCCTGTTTTCCCTCAGAATTGGTAGACGTGGATTCAATTTCCATAAAGAGTATTGCCTTAAATTACCTTTCCACAGCGTCTTATTCGTACCCTGTGATCCTTGTGCTACAGACATCTGTAAAATGTAATGGTGCCGTTGTGGATTAATGATTTTTAAAGGCCGAAAATCAAGTTCCCCTGACCACAACCCATTACTTGGTTGCAATAGCAAATAGTTTCCTTGTTACTCACCCATGTGTTTGTATCCTGGGTATTAAGTTGCAAATCCATCTATCCTTACACTATGAGCTGGTAGCATTAACATGTTGTGTGCAATTAACTAGGAAGCGCTGCTCTAGAAACAGCTCGGCTAATCTCTCCCTCCTGACGTGGGAAGGTTCTAGATCCAAGGCCGAGGTGGCTTACCATATAGAAAGCAGCTATGTTGGCACAGAACAATCAGTAATTAAACCATGCCTAATTACATTTTAATGCTGGGGTCACATAGGCCCTATAATATATGATATTTGTGTGCTACTATTTGGGGGGTGGGGGTGTACAGGGATAGGATCCCTTATCCGGAAACCTGTTATCCAGAAAGCTCTGAATTGTGGGAACCCCATCTCCCATAGAGGACATTTTAAGCAAATAATTTTTTTTTTATTAAAGTTAATTGATTTTTCAGGAATATTTTGTACAGTGAAACAAGAAAGTAAAAAATCGCCACTTCGCTAATTTTTTGGCAAAGCCAAATGGGACAGATTAGTTTATCCCTACCCAGCACGTGTCACTTAGGATCACAACGGCATTCAACCCCATTCTGACCTTGTTCTGGATTCTGGGCCTCACGTCCCTCTGCTTGGGTGGTGCATAGATTCTCTGGAAGGCAAGATGGACTTCAAGTCCCAAATCCATCACTTTACAATGAAACAAGTTAGGAAAGGGGTTAAATGACTTTAGCAAGAGGATGGGGAAATAATAATATACTGGTAAGTGTGTGTACCTTTTAACCATTGTTTATGGATCATTTCTGCACTACACCTTTTAACAGTGGTGTAACTTTGACTTACAGGCCCCCTGCCACCTACACCAGGCCAACAGTTGATGTAATAGTGAAGGGGATGTGATTCAGAAAGGGGATTGGCCACTGGCGGATCATGGGTCCTTACCAGCCCCAGCCATGTGTGAGAATGCTTGTATAGATGATTGTGTGTGCAAGTCATTGGCCTCATTTACTAATGGCAATGACAAGTGGCACATGGCGCAAACCCCCATAATGCAGCTTTTATCACAGAATTACAATATAATTGTTGGAGAGACCATCCCAACCTGTTTGTGATACACCAGTATAAACACAGTTTAAATACTATTAAACAAATTAGATGTAGAACAAACAAATTAGAAGTTGCAATAGACACCGCTTACCCTGTATTTGTGATAGAATGGCATTTCTGATGCACTATTTGCTTGGAACAAGTCAGTAGCACCAACTGGCCAAACTTCCTAATGGGACACTGAAACTATTGCCACATCTAAGCTAGAGCAAATGCCTGGCTTGTCTTGCAGTCTGGACTCCATTTATATGTAGTAAAAGGTGCTAATTTTCCCAGGTACAGTAACCCATAGCAACCAATAGGATGTTTGCTTTTAAACAGGAGGCCAGTAAATGCTACCTGCTGATTGGTTATTATGGGTTACTGTTCCTGGGCAAACTTAGTGCCTGTTATCACATAACCCCATTAGTAAATAATCCTCAGTGTTTAAAGGGTTCCTGTCACCCAGACATAAAAAGTTGTATAATAAAAGTCTTTTTAAAATTAAACATGAAACCCAAATTACTTTTTTTATTAGCACATTCATACCCATTATAAAGGAACTTAAAAATCCCAGCTGTCAATCATATATTGCCTGCCCTGCCTTAGGCCTACAGGTGGGGCAGACAACTAACTTTCCATTCAGCACTACCTAGATGTCACTACACCTCACTTTTTCCCTCTCCCCTCACCATATAATTGTGTAGCCTGTGCAAGGGCCTGGGCATCTGTTCCTCCATTCTATCAAATTAACAAGATTTTGGGGTGATGCCAAGCTAGGCTTACTAAGTGTCCACAAAAATGGTGCCTGCCTGCTTTCTGTGATTGAGCAATTCTAAAACCAAAGGAAACAAGATTTATATTATTTATACAGTATAAGTAAATTTTATTTTGCTCAACTAACATGATAAAAATAAATTTAGGATTGTTTCTTAGGTGACAGGTCCCATTTAAGAACTGCTCATGCTCCATATTGCTCCCGCCAGGGCTGCTGTTACAGTTAGATGACACTTTAGTGAGCCCTCCCAGTACATGGAGACATAGAGACCTAGTTACAAAGTAGTAAAGTTACAACGATGCTGCGCATAGCTGCTTTCTCTTGTAATTGCCTGTTTAAAATGCCTCAAGCAGTTTCCAGGGAAATCGCAGGGAAGTGAAGTAGTTGTTCAAGTTGTAATGGAAGTGCATGTAATTCATAATATGTCACTGAACTCCCAGTATCTGCACAGCATTTCAACCGGTCTGACCAGATTATTTAAGTAAGAACTAAAATATCAATGACTTCCGTTCCCACAAACTGTTCTTAAGCCTCCCACTGGAAATAATGGGATTGTTGCCTTGAGCTGGTGACGCAATATCAACGCTGCTTTGGTCAACGTCATTAGCAAAGTGCCTAAGAAATATGGCAAAGTCAAAAAATGTAGTTTTAGAAATAAGTAAGTCAAATTTGACAAAAGGAAGGCAAAGTCTGCCAACTTCTCCTAGATTTCAAGTGAACTGAACTCAGTTTGTAAACAAACTTAAACACTTTGGACTTATTTTCTTTATTATGTTGGTATTGATGAAAACATCCAGCAAACATGCCCGAAGGTATAGCACTTGATACTTGCAGAGTTTGATGCAATAGATGTTCTTAACCTGTACTTGTTCAGATGTTCCATCCTTTATTCATAGATAAACTTCCAGAAGAGCTGCAATATTGGTGCAGGAAAGCCCAATTCTACCATCTGCTCCTGGAGGAGCCCTGGACTACCTCCGGCTTCAGTCACCTAAGGCTGATGCCACACGTGGCGTTTTTACGCTGCGTTTTTTCTAATTCTCTCAGCGGCTGAAAAACGCCTGATATCATCATCCATAGAAATAACTTGAAAAGACTCGAAGCAAACCACACAAAGCGTAAATACGCTAGAAAACGCCTTAACACGGATTTTTCAAGCATTGGCTGAAATACGCCAGTATTTGCACAGCAAGCTATTCCTATGTATACACAAAGGCAGCTGCCAGACCTAGCTGAAATACGCAGCGTTTTTTACTATTTTGCACTATTAGCACCATGGAAACGGAATTTGCTACGTCACCAGTACTAGGCTCAAAAACACCATAGTCAGGGGCTGTGTGGCTTGTGCGGTGTTTTTAGGCTGAGAAAAAACGCCACATGTGGCATCAGCCTTAGATGTCCTACCGATCATAACTTACTTTCCCGCCCTGCTCCTTCACAAAAACTGCAAGCCCCTCCCCTTGGCCTCAGCAAGTACCAAATGTTAACCAAACTTTCAAGTATTTACACATTTAGCAAATAACACCATTGTATACATTTAGGATACATTTTTACTCCATATTGTAACCCAGTGATCCCCAACTAGTGCTTGTGAGCAACATGTTGCTCACCAACCCCTTGGATGTTGCTCTCAGTGCCCCCAAATCAGGTAGTTATTTTTGAATTCCTGACTTGGGGGCAAGTTTTGGTTGAATAAAAACAAGATTTTCTACCAAATAAAGCCCCCTGTAAGCTGATAGTGTGCATAGAGGCCCCTAATAGCCAATCCAACTTGGCACCTCCACTTTTATGATGCTTGTGTTGCTCTCAAAGTCTTTTTACATTTGACTGTGGCTCACGACTAAGAAAGGTTGGGGATCCCTGTTGCAACCTTACACGCTAACACAGGCACTTGGCAGAAAGTGTCACCGTGTCACTGTGTTGCCTTCTTTGTTTGCACTAATACTGTAGGCCCAGCTAAGACTGCCGGGTGTCAGCTGGAAACCTCCTTCCCCTATACAAGCATGCAGCAACCTGGCTTCCTTGGTGAATTTGTCCTATGAGTGTGACTTATGAGGCATTTTGGCAAAAGTGTCATCACCAGGTAGTTGGGTCCTAGGGATATTATAGGGAAAATATAGGAAAAACTACCTTTACTGCTACTGTAAGATTGCCTGATAATGATTTTAAAGCTAGAAAAATCCTTATGTTGCATGACTAATTAGCAACTCATAGAGACGCGTGCTACAAGCTGCAGTCAATCCCTTTGTTTATGTAAAAAATATAGGATGGCACAGGCCTCAACATCATGGCAATTCTGTACAGCATGGTTATAAATTGCCTTCTGATTTAAATATTTGCCATTGTTCCCCATGTCTGACAGGGTTTTCAATTTTTGGCCAGATATTATTCAGCCGCACCTGTCACGTGGGCCCCATACAGTGGCCATACACAGGATTCTGAAAGCAGCCTTTATCAGCCTGTGTACGGCCACCTTTACTCCACTTTCCATTCAGCGTGTCAGAAATATAGTATTTACCTTTTTAATGCGAATGTGAGGCTGCTATGGTACTTATTTAATATTGTTTGGGCTTTTCTTTTGGCATTTCATAGATATGAATTTTGAGATGAAATGGTTGAGCCCAATGTACATGTCATTTCCACACAGTGCTTCATTGTTTAGTTGCTTGAGGCAGAAACACATTAACAGATCCATGACTACAATGCATTGATACAATTAAATGCCCAAGTTTATCATAATAAAACTTGAACTATTACAGGGAATAACCCCATATAGCAACTGTAAAATTTCCATGGAACAGAAATGGAACATTATTTTTATATAAAGAAAGAGCAAGTACTTTTATTCTGAACCCCTCCGTTTTTGTCTTCTATTTCTCAGACCAGTAGCCAATGGAGACTGCATGGAGACCGCCAGTGTGGAGTACACAGGAACATTGTATAGTATGAATTAATGGAAAGTATACATTAACAGAATTATACATCATTCTCCTGTAGGGTGAGAAAAACAAGGACAGTTCGTAGCTCTGCAGTGATACTTTTATTGGTAATTTTTGTTTATATTGTACTTTGCAAAATAGTAGGTGCAAAACAAGACACACATGTAGGTGTGTAGATGTCTTATTGTATAAAGCACTGGATCATTTGCATGATACACATGATAAACACATCCCTGGAATGGACAGATGCAATACGACAGGCATGCTTAATGTTGCTGTGAGGAAGTGCAGTGCAGGGATGGCTGGGTTACTCACGGCTATTCTCTAGGTTTGGGTTCTGTTGCACCGAGGTGACTCATATGCTTATTGAACCCCTTTGTTCTGGGAGGCTTAGCGCTGTGTGTGCTGCCTCATGCAGTAAAAAAGAGGATATTCTAGTCTTCCACTTATCCATGTTCTTCCATAAAGCCTGGGGTCCATGCATCACCTGGATTTTAAGAGATATCACTCTGAGGTTGCCAAGCGCTTGAACAACGTGCCAATGTAAGTTCCTTCCTCTTTGCCCCCTACCTACTTGTCTGAATTGCCATCAAGCTCTTGCTCCTAGCTCTTCCCATCTGCAGCACTTCATATTAAAGACATCTGTTTAGCTGGATGGTTATTGTTCAAATGTACGATTCATGCCGGGGATACTTATTCATCCATGCTCATTCACCTGCATAGTAACTGCTCTGTAACTTCATAATAACTAAATGCAGGGACTTATTAGGTAATGGACAACCATGGGATTGCCTGCAACTGCAAACAGGTTTATCTAACATGCAGTGCAATTGGTTATTATGTGGCTTTGCAGCTATTGTTGGACTTCTATGACAGCCAAAATATGCTTGGACCAAACGTTACACATCCAAGTGTTACTCTAACTTGGCATCTAAATTGCTGGAGGATTGTTCTTTGAGTGAGCTAGGATGCAGCGTGTAGTATATCCAACATTGCTTTGCTATTGTTATTAACTTCTTTGTTGCCAGGGCAGTTTATAAATGTAGAACCCTTAAATTAATGTATTACAAGCCATGGCAGCAGATTCCATCTGTGCAGCGTTAAAGCAATTTGCTATTCATGTCATAGACAAAAAATGAAAGGGAAACACAATAGATGTTACCCAGTGACTTACAATCCGTGGAGATCATGTTGCCGAACGTTGCATCTTCTGCATTCATCACCATTTAGATTTCTTATATGTGCAGAATTTCCTTGGGAGGCGCGTGTAATTGTTGCCTGGCAATTAGACCAAATGGGTGTCCTCTGAGTGTGATTCTTTGTTGTTCACATGAAATAAAAACACATTAAGAGACAAAATCAACATCAATTTAGGTATATTGATGAATAGACCGAATGCATGCTGGTCCCCCCACCGTACCACTTTCTGCTCTGTGCCCAGCAGCTTCCATATGGGCTGGGCTCCGCCAGCAAGCCTCTAAATTACAAGCACTCTTTTGATTGTGACTTGAATAGGAAAGGATGTTGGTTATTGCTTCCCTCCTGTGGCCACACCACAAGTGCACCTGCAGCAAGAAACTGGCATCAATCCTATGAAAAGCAACCCATGATGCTATTGTTCCTCCAAGCAACATGCTAACCTTGGCTGCGTTCCTCCAGCTCCTCTTGCTGCCTAGGGATTACCCAAATACAAAGCTCTGTCATTTGCCTATTACTTGCTCACTCATCAATAGTGCCCCTTTCTTTTGCATTCATTACAATGTAGCGTTATGAATAGTACTGAACAGACCTTGCCTTTTGCAAAAGTGTATTTAATAATTCCATGCCTCTGTCCTGATAAGCTACACATTTGTTTGGGTGATGCCGCCATGCACAGCGACTGTACTGAACCGTGACCCATTATTAGGATCACTTCGGATTATGTGGCTGAGAAGAAATAGCCCTGCCTGAACAAAAGCATTTTGTGAATCTTTGTCGACAGAAGAAGCAGAAGAAGGTATTCAACTTGGCCATTTCTTTTAATCCTACCCCCCTCCCTACAAGGCCTGACTTGGAACCCATGCTGAAGTGGGCAATGCTGATTTCAGGGGAAAAAAAAGCATTGCTGATGTCTGGAAGCGGTGAACTGGACAATCCTTAGAAAGAGACAGCTGTTCAGCTAGCAGAGGTTTCTTGTCTCTCTGTATGAGATGTGACAGTGGAACAGGGGGGTCAGAGTGTGAGACTGCCTGCAGCTCCTGCTACCTTCCAACCCTGTGCAAGGAGGGGAGTGAGACTCTATCATCTGCTAGCTTCATTTCAATTATCTTCCTAGAAACACGGCAAATATGCCTTTTCCCCCACTCCTCTCAGTGGTTCATCTGTTATTAATAGCAAGGTGGCTTGTAGTAAGCCTTTCGCTATGCTAATGTTTATATGTAATGGGGGTAAGATTACATAATACATTGTTTTGGGGTCTGTACAGAAGCACTATTTTTAGGAATTAGAGTAGTTTTATGGCAAGGCTGGAAAGGAATTGGCTCTGAGACCCAAAACCAAATAGGGGAGAAGCAACCCCTGGTGGCCAAGTTGCAACTCATAAATGGAAGCGTATAAAGCTAAGACTCCACTTGGCACCCTAAACACAAGCTAAACTGACATTATACAGTATATTTGTCAGATATTAAATACCTGATTTACAGTAACAGCTTTCTCTTCCTCACACCACTTTGCAGACCCCCTTGTTCTGTTTGTTTCTTTTAATCACAAGGTGGCACCACAATCCAGAGAAAATAAAATATTATATTGTTATATAAACATCTCTTATAATATAAAAATGGCAGTGAGCAGATTCTGTAAATATGTTCAGGTCATTGTGATGAAGTGATATGCTTCTGGGCAAGGTCACTTTGAGTTTGGTAGGCCCCTGAAATGCAGCCCTTACTGTAAATCATATGGATCGCTAAAGAGACCACTGACCATATAAAGATGAGATTGTGATATTCTGTTTAGTTGTTAGTAGTGGGCATGTGATATTTTAACAGAAAATGGATGTGTAATATGAGTCAGTGTTTGACGTTGAGTAGCTTTCTGACCTATGGCTCCAGGATCTATATACAGGACAGAGAATTCTCAGTGACTTCTCTGTGTGGGAAGCTCTACCTTCAGCACTTTATCTGTACAGCTGTTAGACTTCACCCATTACAGCATGCTTCGAAAGCAATGGAGTGGGGATGATAGGTATTAAAGCTGGCCACCAGTACATATATCTGGGCAGTAAATTGAAACAATAATAACCAAATCTCATCTGTGGGGTGTTCCAAATGGTTGCAGGCAACACTGAATAGGATCAACAATGAGGGAAAGATGGGTCAAGGTTAAACATCGCTATTATTATCAGCATAAAATATACTAGAATATTATTTCATAATATACATGAGTTCACAAAGCCAACTGCAGAATGGACCGAGGGGAGCAGAACTGCTCATCAGTTGGAAGGATGTTTAAGGCTAAGGGCCTAATGGTTTGTCCATCTCTGTTATGCCAGCAATCGGGCACTTGCCTGAGTATTTTGACAGTAAAGGTCCACCTGTCACTGCTCTGTGTACGACAGCCAGTGTGCTTTCCATTTATTAGCATCAGGGACAGTGACAGGCAGACAAGGGTCTTTTGACCGCCGCTGTTTTCCACCAGGCGGAAATTGTTGTCAAAGCACCTATTGTGCTATTGGCCTAACCCTCACATCAGAATTCTGCTAAAAGTCTGTCCACACACAAAAGTACCTGCTATGGTCTGGCAAATTAATTGAAAGCTTAAACTGCAGTTGCCTTGACTATAAGCAATTGTGAGAAAAAAAGGGGCATTTATAGCCATATAAATATCAGCGTAACATTCAAATTATTGTAGCCATCTGGAAATCTGATATTAAATGACTCTAATCAATAATAATTCTCTATTGTTTTTACAATGAGAATGCTCAGAGCTCATTAGAAAATGCTAACCTTATTTTTGTTCACCAGTATAGACTAAATATTGATAGGATTGGTCTTTGGTTGCAGTCATTGTGGAACGTGATGTTTTGGGATGATTTATAATTGGTACTTTTTGTTACTTTTGTGCATTTTTAAAAAAAATAAGATTAATACTGAGCATATACTCCAATTCCCATTATTTCTTTTTATCTTCCAGTCTGTAAGTGTGAATGGTTTAATTTCAAATGTAATAGCTACAGGACAAATATTGTAACATTTCAAAATAAAAATGGAATAATAAAACAAAGTCCAATTGCCTATTGTCTTAGAACATCACCATGTACATCATACTATTCTTATATTTTATTTAAAAAAACACATTTTGTCCCATTGGAGCTTCACTGTCCCATTTGCCTAATACACACACAAACTAGGGGCAATGACTAGGGTCACAGCAAATTAACCTGCCTGTATGTTTTTGGAGGAAACCCAGACACATGGAGAACATACAAACTTCTTGAACCTAGTGCCCAGGTTGTAAATGAGCTAAGAACCCCAGTGCTGAAAGGAAGCAGTGCTATCCACTAACCTACTATGTAAGCCTGCAAATGCTTCCTCCTTCTGCCACTCCTTGCTGGTAGGTGTTTATTACGAGTCCTGTGTGCTGGAGGCATTTGAGGGTCCCTAGAATGGGAAGGCATTTGCCTATTAATGCTTGCTGTGGGCGATGCAGAGTGCTGGCACAAAGGAGGGGCTACAGTGAGAACACACCAATGCCTCCTGCCTGTCAGTGCTACGTGCTGCCCACAGCCAGCATGGAAATGACTTCCTTGTGCCCATAACCAACAGCTTTAGACATTTGTGTGCACAGGAAAGGAAGAAGAAAATAAGAGTCTGTAGTGTCCAAAAAAAATACAGAATTCTGACTCTGATATAATACAGCCATTCCATAAAAGCTTCTAAACTAACCACTTGAACTTCATTACTGTCTTTTCCCAGAGATCCCCCTAAGTGTACAAATTTTCCTCTATTCGACTACTAAACTATATAAACTCCTGGATGACGGAATTCACAGCCATTTCTGTAAAGATCTTTTTCTTATCTTGACTGTTCCAAGTTCAAGTCTGATTATTATGATCCCTGTTTATAATATATTTTTGTTTATAGTTGTGTCTTTCAGTCTATTTTTGAGTTTCCATCATATCATGTCTCTCTGCTTATTTTTCACTCTATAAATAGTGAGTTCATTTGAGGTCTCTACAGCTAAGTTGACTTCCTGTTAATGTTGCAGTTGGGGTGATCAGTTAATGTGTTGTTGATAGCATTTGCTCTAATATAGAGACAGCCTTTTTTGTTTACAGGCAATGTTTGGAGGTGACAGTATCATAATGCAGGACACATCTACGCTCTGTTATTTGAATCACATCATGCTATGAAGTTGCAGATATAATGCATTTCTCAAATGTCACAGCCCTGCACCAAAGGTCACCTATTGTTTACTGATATTAGGGAAATGTCTAGAGAGCAGAACTCATAAAGGATGTTCTCAGGAAATGATATCATGTTTCCAATTGGGTTTTACCTATTCTTTATGGGGAAATGCTCATTTTTTTCCTTTACCACTTGGGACACAACCTGTTTCTCAAAACAACCAAGTAAATATGGCAGAAATGCTTTGTTCAGCAATCATCCCCAAAACTTTGAGGCCAGCCCTGTGTTCTGGGCAGAGTTGCCCCCTCCCTTGTGTTGTTCTATTTAAACCTATTATTGTTGAGGCAATGTAAAAAGGTAATTAGGTAGCAGTAATAATGTTGCCATCTTTAAAGTTAAATGTAATTTTGGTAGTGATGTTTCAAAATGGGTGAGGCCAGGTGTTGCCTTTAATAAGCAAGTGGAGCCTTGGTGAAATTAGTTTGAGGATCACTGCTTTATTAAGAGTGACAGCAAACACACTAATTCACTGCTATACAGATTGTCAACAAATATCTGCTGCAACAAAAAGCAGAAATTACAATTTATCACTTTCAGTCAAAGGAAAAAACTACAAGTGGCCCACAGCATGCCATTAGCAGTGGGCTTTACATAGTTACATAGTTACATAGGGTTGAAAAAAGACCAGTGTCCATCAAGTTCAACCCATCCAAGTAAACCCAGCACACCTAACCCACACCTACCAATCTATACACTCACATACATAAACTATAAATACAACCACTAGTACTAACTAGATATTAGTATCACAATAGCCTTGGATATTCTGATTGTTCAAGAACTCATCCAGGCTCCTCTTAAAGGCATTAACAGAATCTGCCATTACCACATCTCTAGGAAGGGCATTCCCCAACCTCACTGCCCTCACCATGAAAAACCACCTACGCTGCTTCAAATGGAAGCTCCGTTCCTCTAATCTAAAGGGGTGACCTCTGGTGTGTTGATTGTTTTTATGGGAAAAAAGAACATCCCCCATCTGCCTATAATCCCCTCTAATGTACTTGTACAGAGTAATCATGTCCCCTCGCAAGCGCCTCTTTTCCAGAGAAAACAACCTCAACCTCGACAGTCTCACCTCATAGCTTAAATCTTCCATCCCCTTTACCAGTTTAGTTGCACGTCTCTGCACTTTCTCCAGCTCATTAATATCCTTCTTAAGGACTGGAGCCCAAAACTGCACCGCATACTCAAGGTGAGGCCTTACCAGGGACCTATAAATGGGCAAAATTATGTTTTCATCCCTTGAGTCAATGCCCTTTTTTATACAAGCAGCACTTTATTTGCTTTAGTAGCCACAGAATGACACTGCCTGGAATTAGACATCTTGTTATCAACAAAAACCCCTAGATCCTTCTCCATTACAGATATCCCCAACAAACTACCATTCAGTAGATAGTTTGCGTTTATATTATTTCTACCAAAGTGCATAACTTTGCACTTATCAACATTGAACCTCATTTTCCAGTTTGCTGCCCAGTTATCTAATTTTGTCAAATCGCTCTGCAAAGCGGCAGCATCCTGCATGGAACTTATAGTTTTGCACAATTTTGTGTCATCAGCAAAAATAGAAACAGTACTGTCTATGCCCACCTCCAGGTCATTAATAAACAAGTTAAAAAGCAAAGGACCAAGGACTGACCCCTGCGGTACTCCACTAACCACACTGGTCCAATTAGAAAATGTTCCATTTACCACCACTCTTTGTACTCTATCCTTCAGCCAGTTCTCTATCCAATTACAAATATTATGTTCTAGGCCAATATTCCTTAATTTGATCATTAACCTTCTGTGAGGTACTGTATCAAACGCTTTAGCAAAGTCCAAGTAGATGACATCAACTGCCATTCCAGCATCGAGGTTCCTACCCACCTCCTCATAAAAGGTGACTAAATTAGTCTGGCTTTGGTCTGTTTCTCACTCCATGCACATCAAGCTCCCTGTAGCCCAGGTCTATCCAATACCTAAGCCTTATGACCAGGGCTTAGAAGAGGTGAAGTGGACTATATCAGAGGAACAGAGAATATAGTAGTGGGCTATAGGGTTGCCAGCTAAGTGAGGCACAGATAGATTTTTCCATGTTATTAATCAAACAAGCCCATCTTGTATTTGCTCTTGATGACAGGTTGACAAGGATTTTGTGTTATATATCCCCAACTCCTTTTAGATAGTAAATTGTGTATATTAGTAATGTGCCAGTGTTATGTGATGCAACTGTCTAGTTCTTATCCTTGCAGAGCTTATTGGAGTTTGCTCATTAGTAAGAAAGTCCCACTGAATCCTCCTAATTTTGCATAGAAATAGTATAAAGCACACACATGACACAAGCCTACTGCATTACTCTTCTGAACATATTTTTAAGATAATCATTTTTCTTTTACAATGAGTTTAAATGCAAATTAGCAAAGATTACTTCAGATTAGATGGAAGCGTGCATGTGATTACTGGCTTAAACGCTTTAATGTACCTCTGCATGTGGAGACCACTATGTAATTTGCTGTAAACCAGACTGAAATGTTACCAAAGTAATGAGCTGCCCATGGGGTGTCTAAAGTGGCTACACTTGTTTATGTCACTCACTGGTTCTTGTGATCAGCTATAACCCCATCTGGCCTCACCAGTAACAGTTCACCTCTCATTACACTGAAGAAAGATGGAGCTCACTAATTGCAGTGTTGGTTGCCATATGTTGCCTGGCTCACATACTTTTATTTTGTCTTTGCTCCATGGCTGCCAGCCTCGGCACTCAGATACTTTGCTATAGTAAGCTCTGCCTTGGCTAAAGCTTCAGAACTCAGATTCTGGGTGGTCAGTGGAATACAGCTGGCTATACGACTGTATTTTCCCCCATGCTTTAGATTCAGGTGGAACCAGATGGCATCAGAGACTATTGTGGAGCAATTTTCTAGTGATTACACTGCAAGACAATCAGAAATCATCAAGCTCTTGAAGATATCCACCAGCTGAAAAGCATAATCTTGATTATGATTCAAATAAGTTGAGAATACTCTGTTGGTTGATTTATATAAATTTAGACTCAAAAAGAAAGTTGGTGGGGGCATATTTTATATGGTTTTCCAATTAAATATACTTGAAGATCAAATGACAATTTGGATAAAAGAAATTTGATTGTAACATCCTAACTATTGAGGGATATAGTAATCAGGGTATCCCTGCCAAACTGTGCCCCTATGCAGCCACTTTGTAAGTATAGGGAATGAGAAACCAACCTGCAGGCTTGCTTTGAAAGAAGTAGTGGATGATTTTATGGAAGTCCCACTAATTCTGAGTGCGTGGTCACAAAGGATGTTGTAAACTTCATTACAATATATGCTGAAGTACAGTGTTCTAGAACAGTCTCTTTTATTTTCCTCTATATTAGGGAGCGTCTCCAGTCTGAGGCAGGCAGATCACAGGTCAATCATAGGGTCAAATAAGGATTAGACCCTCAGCTGACTTTTTTAGGACCAATAGGCAGTTCATGGTAGGAAGCCAAATAGCCCAAGTGGGGTTAATACTCCACTATGTTAACCTTAAAGTGGCCACACACTACAATTATGATCTTTCCCACGACCATTGGTTGTAGGAAAGATTGTTTGTCCACTCTACTAACATTAAGTGCTGAATCCTCAGATATGCAGGTAAAAGCAAAGGAATTCTTTACCCCATCTGACGATTCCACATTAACGTTCCAATGTTTGGGCATCTTTAAAGGCACCCAATCAAAGTTTTCAGTCCTTCCCAGTAGTGGGGATGACTCATATCCAAGGCTTTTACCAATATCAGTCCCCTGTCTCCAATCATCCACACACCGATTACTGCACGAAACTTTGGTGCGAGTAAGGCTATCTGACAGAATTAATAAGCTGAGGTGTTTTGCTGAAAGTAATTCAGAAAAGCCCCAGAGAGTATTTACTAGTATTAAACTCTACATGTACAGTACAGTGTTTAATTAACCTGTGTATAGTGATGAGTGAATCTGTCCCGTTTCTCTTCACTGAAAAAAATTGCTAAACTTTAAAAAAAAAAAAACCTGAAACACTAAAATGACTCGTGTCAAAAAAATTTTGTTGTGCAGGTAAAAAAAATGATGGGTGAGACAATTTTTTTGACGTACATCATTGACAAGCCCAACTTTTTTTGGCCCCATTTTCTGCCATTGGTGAAACACAGAAACTCGCTGCAAATCCATGCCTGCTGGAAAATTTTGCTCATCACTACCTGCATGCTCTTTGTCTATATGAGCATATAGTGATGAACCACATAGTGGTATTGTACCACACTCCATTTAATGTGTGAGAGATCCCTATAGGGGATTTTCTATTTAGTATTACCCAGTACAATGAAAAACAATTTTTTTTTATGAAAATGGTTTCTTTAGATGAGCCAGGGTTTTACATGTGAGCAGTTTTATGCAATATATTTTTAGAGACACCTACATTGTTTGAGGGTATAGATTTTCTTTAATAGGGTGCTGGGCCACTATAATTGGGCCACACAATCTTGGGGCGTATTTATTTTGCTGTGTAAAACGAATTCGCCGAAAAAAACGAGTAAAAAGCTGTGTCAAATAAATGGAAAAGATCGCCGTCTGAACGCCGGATATTACGCCGTGGAAGGTGGAAGAAAAAACGCGTAAAAAAATTACGCCGATTTTACGCCGTTTTTACATGGCGAAGCCTGGCGATGTGTGGCGAATTTTCTCGCTGTCTTTTACACAGCATAATAAATATGCCCCTTAGTGTGCAGCTGTTTTGCTGGTGATGAATTCTGTCTCAGGTGCCAATCCATACGGGTACAGTGAGGTCAGCCATGCTCATTACATCATTTTACGCTCATCAAACCATTTGGGGACCACTCTGCCTTGTGGATGGGAATAATCCCATACTAGAATATTAAGCTTTCACCCTCATTAACATTTTAAAGAAAAATGCCTTTTATTTCAGCTGGTACCAGGTGAAAAAACAGAGGCAGTTTTCCTCTATAAACAGATCAGAAACACAAAAATAGCTTTCAGCAGCAAGTTAATGCAAGAAAACATTGTGTGTTTGCAGGCCTCTTATGAGACAGCAGTATGTACTGGCACATTGACTTCTATGCATTTAGTTCATAGAAAGACCCCCCCCTCTCTGTGGTGTTTTCTCCCAGACAAAAAACACTAATGTGTATGTTGATTGATAGATTGCTCCCAACCCTGCTTAAAAGACTGGCTAAGTAATGATGGAGCTTGGAGAAACCAATTTCCCACAGAGTCAGTTTAAAACTATAAAGTATTCCTACATTACATTACATCTTACATATTTATAAAGCCCCAACATATTGCGCAGTGCTGTACTATAAGTGGGTTTATACATTGGATATACAGAACTACTTGCAAAGCAACCAATAACTGATACAAGACAGGTAAAAAATTGGTTATAGTCAGACACCCCCTGGGATCATACAATTCATGATACACACAAGGAAACAAAGGGCACACATACATGTTAGTTCTGTCTTTTACTCCCACACTACTTCCTGTTACAGTTAGAGCTGCATTATTTCCTGTCAGCTGATCTCTGAGGGAGCCCTCAGCCCATCACTAAATGGTGGCTCAAGGGAAAAAGGCAGTATTTACTGATATATATATTTCAGTTTGGTAACATTTAATATAATATAAACTTTCTGTTGGTTAAGTATTCATTCTGGGGGTATAGTTGGGGTATAGTTTTCCTTTAGAGGGGTTATTAACCTTTAAATGAACTTTTAGTATGATGTAGAGAATGCTATTCTGAAACAATTCACAATTTGTATTTGCATTTTTTAATTATTTATCTTTTTGTGCTGCAGCTCTCCAGTTTGGAATTTCAACAGCTATCTGGTTGCTAGGGTCCAAATTAACTTAGTGGCAGTGGTTTGAAAGAGAGAAAGGAATAGGAATAGAAGAGGACCTAAATAGAAAGTTAGAAAAAATAACAATAACCTTGTAGCCTCAGAGAAGAATAGTTTTTTGGCTGCTGGGGTCAGTGACCCCCATGTCAAAGCTTGAAAGAGTTAGAAGAGGAAGGCAAATAATTATAAAGCAATACAAAATGAGAATCAGTTGTAACATTGATAAAAATAGGCAATTTTATAACACTAAGGGGCCAATTCATTAAAACACAAGTTCAAATCCTGAATGGGAAAAATTTAGATTGGATACGATAATATCTGAGGATCACAAAAATACTTCCGAAAAAAACGTATTAGTCACGATAATATCGTATTGGCGATCCAAAAGTCACAAAATTTTCATACCGAACGATTGTAAACAGAGGCAGAACCTTTCCGAAATTTTTCGCGCAGGCATACGAAAAAGTCGTGAAAGCATATGAAAAAGTCGTGCGGACATACGAAAAAGTCACGCAAGCGTGAAAAAAATCGGCGAAAATACGCTTGGAGCGTTCATGTCTTAATAAATCTCCCCCTAAAAGTTAACCAGAAGGTAACCCACCCCTTTAAGACCACACTTTCTGTATCTTTAATGTGGATTATTACAATTTGGCCCTAGAGAAATCTGTTCTATGCAGTACTATCTTATCTTAGCATGCCAAAATTAAGCTTACCCCATGTTCCCAGTGGGTTGATTGCTACAGATTGTATTTATGGTGTGTAATAATCACAGTTCCTTACACCAGCCATTCTTCTGTAGAATCTAAATCTGCTTGCTGGGAGAAACCTGTACTTGGATAAAGAACAAATTAAATGTGACTTTGTACTTATTAGTTCTTCCCCAGGAAAACTGTTTCCATTCTAAACATTGTATCGAAATATAAACGAATTACAGAATCACTCTTGTAATACTCTCTGTATCATTCAGTGTGATCCCATTGATATGCTTGGGAGGCAATTTGCAATAGGACTACCCGTCCCACGCTTCCCATTACAATTTTTGCCACAATTATTGTGTATCTAGTATGCATAGGGCTACATTATACTTAATGAGAGATGTATATAAGTTTCCCTTAATAAAGTGGTATCAGCAGTATTTCTTTAAAAGCTGAACTGTTTCAGCAAATTTATGATGTGAAGTGTGCTGGCGTTATATAAATACCAGAAAATAATAAACATACTTAAAAAAATAAGAAGAATAAGAGTAATAGTAAAATGGGCAGAGTCAAAATGGCATAGTAAATATGAAATAACCCATGACACCCATTACCTTGAGTTTAGATGCAGGTCTCTTGTGACTCTTTATAGCCATATCACTGCTGGGGCTTTAAAGCATTTAGTGCCATGCCTGAGTGTATATCTAGAATTTATGCCATCAAGCAAGGCATGACTGCTGTTCTTTTGCCAAAAATGAACTATGGGCCATAACACGTAAATTCCAGCAACAGGTTTGACACTAGAACTCATTTGATATGGGCAGGGTGAAAGTACTGGGGTGCTAAGAAGAGCCAAGTTACTACCCCTAGGGCCCATGCACTTAGTACTTACTCTCCACCCAATGTTTGTTGCTTCTGCACCTTGTGCTGGGTCCAAGTCTATTGCTGAGAGCAGCTGAACTATATCTTGTAACTGCTGGAGTTTTCAGGAACAAATATTTCTAATTTGACAGTAATCCTTTAAGCTCTAGTAACAGACATCTAACCAGGGAAGTGTAGTGTCCTTGCCCTATATTTCTTCTAGTGAAGTGCTCACCGGCTGAACTATGTTTTAGAAGAAGTCTTCAGGCTATCAATGAGAATTAACTAATCTTATTTCAATCTTGAATGTTCTGCACACATTTTCAGGCAGCTCTTATTTCTTTTTATCCTTATAAATAAAATATAGATTGGAGGCAGACACCGTGCCTTGTATTCAAGTATTCTTGCCCAATTCTTGTGTTTTAGTGAATACCAAATCTTTCAAATCTCTATATAGAAAAATTAAAAATATGCTGCAAAAGTTGCAGTCTTACAGGAGACTTACATTTAGAAACAAAGTGCTGCTATAGAGTGAATAATCCGCTTGGATATAAACTGTAGTTTAATCTTATAGATGGGCAGGATATTATTCTAGAGGGCAGGCAACACTCAACTGGACTGAGTGGCATTGGGAAAGGAACAGGCGTTTCTGACCAAATACTAACTAGCTTGAATATCATTTTGTGGTGCCTGTGTGTATGCTTTAACTTCAATTCTTGCATGAAACAGCAGCAATGGTTTACGGTAGGGACTCTAATATATCTATTATATTTTATATATACAATGATTTAGTGATATAAAACTGATGATAGGAGCAAATGTTTTCAAAGACAGCATGGGTCATTTGCAACCCTTGGGGGCACAAGTGCAAATTTACTAGCAATAGTGTGAGCGAATCTGTCACATTTTGCTGGAAAATTCACAGAACTGCTGAAAAATTCAAGAAATGCACTCAAGGCTCTTTTCACTTTTTTATGTGCAAAACTTTTTTTTCTCACTGCAAATGCAGTAAAGTCAATGGGTTTTTTTTCTCACTCCAAATGCAGTTAAGTTAGTGGGCATTTTTTCTCACTCCATATGCATTAAAGTCAATGCCAATTTTTTGATGCAAAAAAGTCACCAATGGCAAAGTGCGTAATTTTACAGTGAAAGTATTTGCCCGTCACTAACTGACACTTGATCCCCTTCAGTTGTAGCTCTCTGCAAAGAGCTCCGGATCAAACATCTGATGCTTTGAGCAAAGAGAAGCATCTTGAGGTGCAGCTCAGCCCTGTTTTTACTGCTTGGCAGCAAGGGTATGGTTTACCCCCAGAATGACATGCAAGGAAGGGGTGACAGGGGAGGACACCTACATGCCTTCCCCCGCCCTGCCCCTTTGCACTCTACCTGGATCATTGTAAATGAGCCATTGTGTTGCTTAGCCTTTATCTGGAAGGGCTTATTATGGAAGGTCTGTATTTGATTTAGCTTTGAGTGGAAGAGAACAGGAAGTTTAGCTGAGACTAATAAAAGAACTGAACCTTTACAATATAAAAACACATGACCTCTAAACCTGTAATGAAACAGAAAATAACAGGCCTTACAGTGTGACAAAAGAATCGGGGCTAGCCATATTCTTCATTCCCTGGAGCGCCACAGTCATGTGACCTGTGCTCAGATAAACTTCAGTCACACTTTACTGCTGAGCTGCAAGTTGGAGTGATATCCCCCCTCCCAGCAGCCAATCAGCAGAACAATGGGAAGGGAGCAAGATAGCAGCTCCCAGTAGATATCGGAATAGCACTCAATAGTAAGAAATCCAAGTCCAGCTTGGGACTCCTCCAGTTACATGGGAGTAGGAGAAACAATAGGTTACCTGAAAGCAGTTCTAATGTGTAGCGCTGGCTCCTTCTGAAAGCACAATGCACTGAGATGGCTGCCTACACACCAATGTAAATATGTGTAAATGTGTAATTTAGAAATAAAAAGTATACCATTAAAATCAAGACGTGGTAGTGGAAAGAAACTATTATAGCCAGGTTCAGAGTAATTTTTTCTTATGTCTTCATATTCAGCTCAGTCTTAGCTGTTTCTACATTGTTCCTTATTTCCTCAGTTACTTATCTAGTTTACTAACTTGCATATTGCTTTGGCACATAAGGGGTCATGCATAAACAGAAAGGCAATGTGCAAAGTTCAATAAAACAGGCACAGTCCTTCATTTTGTTCGCTATGTTCATTACCTACCTGCTTTATAGAACTGCTGCAGGTCTAAGTGCTCCTTTTCAGGCAGAAGTTCTCTCTGTTTGAGCACTAGGGAAAGTGTGGCCCCTCCACACAAGTCAGAAGCTCATTGGCTCTTGTTTGGTGCTCGCTGAACAGCCTGCCAACTGATATCTGGCTGAAAATCAGGCAGGGTTGACAATCCAGTTGGATTAAAGACCACATTGGTGTGTTGATGTGATCCTCTTGGCCTCAAATATGATTCGGTCACTGGCCCAGGGGGCGATTCACCCCTTATGGCCACCCTGAGGTGGACTTTCCAATGCTTTTCCCCAGTGCTTTTCCCCAGTGTTTGGAGCTATGGTGTGGGTCGAGTGGGGGCTGCAGCACTAGTGCAGAGCGTGCGGTTGTGTTCTCTGCACTAGAAGAGCCACAATTTCAAATCAAAAATCTGAATTTTGACTGTTAAAGTTACCAGGAGTGGCTCTTCTGCTGCCTGGGGCAAGATTCTGAAATTGCTTCATGGCAGCAGCACCCCTGCCAGAGTTAGATTCGGCTCTCCTTTGTGGGTGACCAAATCAGCAGGATCTATCTGTGTTTGGCCAGCTTAAGGTGCTAAATTGTAGCGGTCCAGTAAAGTTTTTTCAGTGCAAGCAACACATTGAATTTGCCTTAAGCGAATATTTAGTGCAAGACATGCGCTGTGCAGCAGGAGTAAAGGCCCTTATACAAGTGTAATTCAGGTGTTGTCAAAGTCATTTTTACCTTTTGTCTCCTTTGTTTAACATCTACCAGTTCACCGGCATTCAGAAGCCTTTTTTATTCAAACTTTATGGCAAAAGTGTTTTAGTGTTGTAAAGTAAGCAGCAGACCATTCTTCATAATAAAATGCATACATGATAAATGCATATGATAAAGACCTTCCTCAAAGACCATTCACTCTAATGGGGAAATGCAATGTTCTTCATTAGTCTGTTATTGTATTGCCAGTTTTAATTGGTACATTTTTGAGATCACATTTCTTGGCCAAATGAACTGGTAGCTAAAGAACGTGCAGACATTCCTGAGTGCTGTGACTTACTCACTGCCCATTCCTTTGATATGGTTCAAAAATACAAATATGACAAAAACAACTTATTTCCAGACTGTGAAAGGCCCAAGCTGAACTCTCGCAGCTTCAAGGAATTTTGTTCATGAATATTTTTATCAAGAAAAACTCTACTTATTTGGATGATCCCTCAATTATGCAGTTTCTTTTTCTGGCATCAAAAATTATTCCTTGCAGCTCTTTCCTTTTTGCATGCTTGCCTTAACCACCCCCTCCTCCTATGTGATGCTATAAAGAATGAATCACCAGTTAGAGTCGGCACTGGTATTACAAATTTACCAGAAATGTACTTGCCCGTAACTTTGTTATGACTTCTAAATCCCGCCCTTCCCTAACCCTCTCTGCTGAAGACCCTTTATAAATATCGGCCCACCTTTGCTTCACCTATGACGCCGCCCAGTTCACTCATTTCCCTGCGTATTTACGGGCAAACCCAGGAGCTTAATTAAGAAGTCCTATATTAGGGCATTGAACTCATCTATTAATTTCAAATTTTTGTGCTTAAACAGGGCGCAATAATGTCATGCGCCGCTGCTTCATCATGTGGTGCAACAATGGCACAACAGGGTCATGGGCACTGCCATCTTTACTTCAAATTAGCCAGATAATGGTCGGTTAGTTACATAGTTACATAGGGTTGAAAAAAGACCAGAGTTCATATCCAGTAAACCCAGCCTGTAGTAGTGTTCCATACATGGGCAGATAAGCTGGTGACTCAGTCTGAAGGAGCTGAATTTGTAACTAAAATCTACCCTGTATGGTCACCTTTAAGCCTCCATTTCAGCTTGTTTATAGTGACAATTGCTCTTTAAACAGATTATAATACTATAAATTGTGTGCTTGAAGACTTTTCGTATCAGCATATGTGCATCTGAAAAGAGCATGGAAATATGTTGCCATATTTAGGTATTTAGATCCGGTTCCACCCTAGGCACCGAACTTAATTGTGCCTCCCAGGTTGCGGTAGTGGTGTCCCTTGCACAGCTGCACGTGACCTCATTTCTGCCTGCCATCACCCTTTGCACCCTTACCCTCCCCAACTCCACTGCTGGATTTGCACAAGTATCAAGTGGTGAATGCTGGGAAGGCTTTTTATTTATTTATTTATTTAAAATGTTCAACTATATAGGCACCCAAGGGCTGTCCCCCTAAAGCTGCTGCCCTAGGCCCAAGCCCTCTAGTGCCCATATACAGTGGAGGAAATAATTATTTGACCCCTCACTGATTTTGTAAGTTTGTCCAATGACAAAGAAATGAAAAGTCTCAGAACAGTATCATTTCAATGGTAGGTTTATTTTAACAGTGGCAGATAGCACATCAAAAGGAAAATCGAAAAAATAACTTTAAATAAAAGATAGTAACTGATTTGCATTTCATTGAGTGAAATAAGTTTTTGAACCCCTACCAACCATTAAGAGTTCTGGCTCCCACAGAGTGGTTAGACACTTCTACTCAATTAGTCAACCTCATTAAGGACACCTGTCTTAACTAGTCACCTGTATAAAAGACACCTGTCCACAGAATCAATCAATCAAGCAGACTCCAAACTCTCCAACATGGGAAAGACCAAAGAGCTGTCCAAGGATGTCAGAGACAAAATTGTAGACCTGCACAAGGCTGGAATGGGCTACAAAACCATTAGCAAGAAGCTGGGAGAGAAGGTGACAACTGTAGGTGCGATTGTTCGAAAATGGAAGGAGCACAAAATGACCATCAATCGACCTCGCTCTGGGGCTCCACGCAAGATCTCACCTCGTGGGGTGTCAATGATTCTGAGAAAGGTGAAAAAGCATCCTAGAACTACACGGGAGGAGTTAGTTAATGACCTCAAATTAGCAGGGACCACAGTCACCAAGAAAACCATTGGAAACACATTACACCGCAATGGATTAAAATCCTGCAGGGCTCGCAAGGTCCCCCTGCTCAAGAAGGCACATGTGCAGGCCCGTCTGAAGTTTGCCAATGAACACCTGAATGATTCTGTGAGTGACTGGGAGAAGGTGCTGTGGTCTGATGAGACCAAAATAGAGCTCTTTGGCATTAACTCAACTCGCTGTGTTTGGAGGAAGAAAAATGCTGCCTATGACCCCCAAAACACCGTCCCCACCGTCAAGCATGGGGGTGGAAACATTTTGCTTTGGGGGTGTTTTTCTGCTAAGGGCACAGGACAACTTATTCGCATTAACGGGAAAATGGACGGAGCCATGTATCGTGAAATCCTGAACGACAACCTCCTTCCCTCTGCCAGGAAACTGAAAATGGGTCGTGGATGGGTGTTCCAGCACGACAATGACCCAAAACATACAGCAAAGGCAACAAAGGAGTGGCTCAAGAAGAAGCACATTAAGGTCATGGAGTGGCCTAGTCAGTCTCCGGACCTTAATCCAATAGAAAACCTATGGAGGGAGCTCAAGCTCAGAGTTGCACAGAGACAGCCTCGAAACCTTAGGGATTTAGAGATGATCTGCAAAGAGGAGTGGACCAACATTCCTCCTAAAATGTGCGCAAACTTGGTCATCAATTACAAGAAACGTTTGACCTCTGTGCTTGCAAACAAGGGTTTTTCCACTAAGTATTAAGTCTTTTTTTTTTTTGGTTCAAAAACTTATTTCACTCAATGAAATGCAAATCAGTTGCTATCTTTTATTTAAAGTTATTTTTTCGATTTTCCTTTTGATGTGCTATCTGCCACTGTTAAAATAAACCTACCATTGAAATGATACTGTTCTGAGACTTTTCATTTCTTTGTCATTGGACAAACTTACAAAATCAGTGAGGGGTCAAATAATTATTTCCTCCACTGTATAAATACAGCCCTGGCTATTGCATAAGGTTTGTATTAGCTGGGGTATTCTGTTCTGTCCAAAATAATTTACACCCATTTAATTGATCAAATGCAGTGCTTTTGCTATTATTCTATTGGGGAGAGCATGGAAACCTTAATCTCAGTAAGATGCAACTAAACTCTGCAATAAACATATCCACTTAATGTAATGGAATAATATAAAGCGATTCTAAGCGCTTGCAGAAGGATTTATACCATAAGCAAAAAATCTGTAAAGTGAATGTACCCAGCAGACCCTAAATAGGGCAGGATCACTGAATGTGAAATAAAAGGAAAGTCATAGAGGAGGAGAATAGGCACCACAACAGATGAAAGCTCAGCACATAACAGCGGAAGAGCTTCTGAGCTTGTGATCTGATTTTCATTGCCAGTTGTCTCATAACATTAAGATATTCTGGACGGAAGACAATTTCAAGAGGTTGCTTCAGTTGCAAAAGTGCTACAGGCTGTGGGCTGTGAGAAATACATTTGTGTTTTTTCTGTAATATGAAGCCCTCTGTGTTTTTATTACTTGGGTGATTGCTGTGTGGAAATATCCAAGGGAAATGGAAAAAATGTTCATGTTTACCTTAATATTTTCTCCTTAATAGGTTTCATATGCAAGTCCCAGTACCAGCGTAACTGCTTTTAGGGGAAAAATCATTATACAGGGAGGAGCCTCAGGTGTCTTGTATTTATATAGGGACGTTGTTTGTAAAATTAATAAATCAAATTTCCTCTATTCACTTGAAAATCTGTTTCATAGTAGGTTTATGGGGGCAGCCGTTGCAGTGCATAATAGGTATGGCATTCCAGAAGGATGTGATAAGTTATTTCTAAGGAGATCCAGTTTCTTTGTGCCACAGGGACAACTGTAGTCCACAGGGATCACTTATTTAAGTAGAGAAACCTTAATATTCATGGAAATGACTCCTTTTAACATTCCTTGCAGCTGATGAAAACCAATAATATTTCTTATAGTGCCAATGCACAGATCTGATAGGCTGATCACTTTGCATTGCAAGCAGATAATCTGCAATGCTATTTGCCAGAAAAGACTAAAGCAGTTTGTCAATGAGACTTTGACATTGTATGCAGAAACATATTCTTCCAAGTGATTCCATGCACATATTCTGACATAAATTTGTCTTCCCAAAGTACAATTGCAGTGTAAAACAGACAATGGTATATGGAAAAGTGTTGATCATGTTATTGCTTTGTGTTCCTGCCACATAGGAGCTATATCCATCATAAGGACTGGTCATAGTAAATATGTTTCATAGTTAACAATCAGGTTTGTTGAGTTTCAGTCAGGCCAGTCTTAGGGTGAATAGCTCTCTGAGCAAGTGCAGTGGGCACCCCTCAACAATTTAAAGTCTAAAAGTATACTGTTTGCGCTGTCTCATGTGGTAGAGAATGAGTGGCTCTTTGTGCAATTTTGTGCAGCATTGAATCATGCTGTGGGGTGACAGGGACTGGTTGGGCAGGGTTTGCATTGCCTGATTTTTGGCTAGAGGATGGTCGCATAGGCAGTCCTGTACACCAAATACAGGGACGATAAGCTACTGATTTTATCTGGAGGTGCCGAGTTGACAGCTTTTTTTCTGCCCAGGCAGCTTTAACTTTCAATGCATAGTTTGAGCATATGTATAAATATATACAAATACAATACAGTGTCTGTGCTGTACCATGCCTGTTGCAAATACATGCCTGACTCCAGAGATGCATATCTGGCCAATAGGCTATTGACAACCTGAGACTGAGAGACTTAACAAAAGCAAATGAAAAAAGAATGCAGAAATCTTGCACTGTTAGCAACATGGTTCTAAACAGAAAAAACGACTACGAAAATGCTAGAGACATACAGCAAAATGCTTTCTTTTCCATTCCCATTAGCACCTGATATAGGGTGCTGAACATTTGCCATGTAAAGGTGAAATTCCTCTAGATCAGTCCCAGTTTTAGGCAGGTTCACAGCTCCTATTTCTCTAGTTTCACACTGCTTATTTCATATCACAGCAATGTACTGTAAATTACACATCCTTCAGGTATGTTTCATTAGAGCAGAGATAGCAACTCTATTAACCTTATATTCACTGTGAACAGTATTGCATTGTAGGGCTGATATATGAATGCTAGTAAAAGCATGTTTTGTAACCCACATGCAGCATTCCCTACAATTTCTGCTTAAAGGCACAACTACCCTTGAGCAGGGAAGACCCGTACCCCCAAAGATACCCCAGTAGCTCCCCATCTTCTTCTCTGCTGATTCCTTGCACATGCTCTGTGCTGCTGTCACTTACTAGACTTAGGGACACACTCACAATATACTGTATATATAGAATATACCGTAAATGGCACAATACAAGGCTGATAGGTTTTCATGGCAGGGTTTCTCTGAAACCTGTGCAGTTTGTATCAGAATGTAATAATCAGCCCTATAGTATCAGCTTCTTTGACAGGTGCCCCTCATTTTTTGCTTGATAATTTGCGTCGACCCCTAAGCTTAGCTTCTAAACAGCTGCCCAGAGCCCACTGAGCATGAGAAGTGTCACTAACACTCCTAACAAAATTTAAGATGGTGCCCACTTGTGCACAACTTCTAAGGCCTGGATCATTACTGTTATAGAGATTCTGAAACTTTAGGCTTGTGCAGTTAGTCCAGGTTATAAAATACAGCACATATTACCTTTAATGCAGGAAAGCGTTTTCCATCTTCTTGTACTGCATAATTCATCCCAGTCCTTCTTAGGGCCTGCCTAAGTATAAAAAATAAACATCATGACTTGCATGATAATACCAACCCCATCTGATAATCTAAATAATGTGTCTGTTATAGGAACAAAAGCTCACTAGAATTTAAGAAATGAGCAGAGTTTTAAGATAATGGTTTCCCTCTACAAAACACCTTCTAAGTAGTATTCCCTAATTGCATTCATTTAATAATCAATCCTGCAGCTCACACCTGAAACATCAGAGAGCTTTAGTGGAAAATAATTAGCATCTCTGCAGCCCAAGGCCTTGGGAAAGTGCTGTTCTTGCAAATGAAATCACATTTAAATAATAAATATGTGTCAGTAGATTTACATGAGCCGTTTGGTCTTTATCTGCTCTCTGCTGCCATGTTATTCTGCCTCTGTATGTTTAGGAGGTCTCTCTCAGCAAGTTCACATTGTCATAAATGGTTCCTAGAAACTGATGTGATTCTTAAATAGTAGTCCAAATCCATTAAAGTGCCACCCGGGACGGCAATGTAACGTCAAAGTGTATTTTTGTCAAAGTTATTTATGAAACTGGGGTAAGGCTTGTGAATCTGATGCAGTTAAAGGACAATGTAACTGCAGGTAAAGGACAATATAAATTTCTTACTATCTAATTTAATATTGGGCTCATGCTTAAAAATGTTGGGCCTTGTATGATTATACATCTTATACTAATCAGAGTTATGCATTTCATAAGGTACACCCAGCCCTGGACTAAGTTTAAATAGGCCCTGGCATTTCACAGAGGCCCAAAGAGCCCCCACACCAGCCCAATAAATAGTGACTGTCTGTGGCATCTTACAGCAACCTGTCTGGCATTTGCCTGAATCGACATATTGCCAGATTGGGCCTGGGTACACCTAAATGCAACAAAATGTATTAGGGACCAAATCTGCAATCCCCCATCTCCAGTACAGTCACTTATCTATCTGATATTGTGCTATTCCATATTATTGGAATTCATAGGATTGGAAAACTACTTAGCAGCACACTGTGGCAAAGGACAAAACAAATACCAAGTGGGTGTTTAGAGTTGCTTTGCAGCTGCACTTTAAAGGACAAGGAAAGGTTAATATAAATTAAAAGTAAGTCTAAAGGCATTCTTTTTAAGTACTTACTGCATATCTAAATTCCCAGACCCCTGCTTGCTTCTCTGAGATATGGTGCTGGCAGCCTACAGCAGTGTGAAGACTACAGTGACATCACTGAAATCTCTCTCCCCTTCCTGTAGGTGCCAGCGGCAGTAGCCTTCAGTAGCAATGCACATGTGTGTAACTTGATCCTGTCTCCTGTTCTGAGCTACACATGCCCACCAGCCAATCAGAAGCGGATCTGGCAGAGGGGAGGGGAGGAGGGAATGAAACACATGTGCAGTATGAAGCAAGGAGGGAAAGGAAGGGAAAATACATTTTTAGAGATGGCTGCCTATTCTAGAAAATGTGAAGTAAGTGTGACTGAGTAAATATTTGATTAGGTGAGCCAAAAGTGTGGCGTTTTTACTAAACAATAGGAGGACTATGGGCAGTATGCTTTTTACATTTTGACTTGCATTCTCCTTTAATCTGCAACCTGTTTACCCTAAAATCGCAGACTTCCCCATCTGACCAATGGCACTGAGCCATTCTAGCTTCAGCATAAATATAATTATTTAGCTTTCAACAATACAACAATATAACCTATGGAATGCAGTAGAAGGGTACAGCTGCAGAATTACAGTTGTCAAGTTTGCAATTTATTTCCAGAGCTCCATCTACACTTAAGTCTCTTAAGTCTGCCTGCATTAACCTAAAGAGTCCTTGTTTTATCATAACAAACCTATGAAGAAGCTTTTTAAATAAAAGATCATTGATACTGACAACGAGTGTTGTGAGATTATTGAGTTTATAATGTGAATCCCAGCCATAAAGCAAGATATCACTGTTGTTGTTTGGCTGAAAGGCATTTGAGGCAGTCCAATGATTAATAGGAAATGCACTGCTTCATTTAAAAAAGAAAAGTAACAACAATATTTTCCTCAAAATTATATTACATAATATTGCACCTTACTGGAGGTTTGTAGTGTATATCACCCTGATACATACTACAAGCAAATAACTGCTATTAAACAGTGTATGTTTACTGGCACTTATTGGTGCTGGGAACTAAGACAAATGCCCTCTCTTCTTCAGCCTATATCAGTATCTCAGCAAATCCATATTTGATTCAACAAAAGGAGTGCATAGAGCATAACATATTTACAGCACAAACATGCTAACCAGTGGGAGCAGTGTGTGCTCCGATGCTAGCCTATGTGTTGGTTAGGCAATGGAGAATGTCTTCCCAAGACATACAAAAGATCTATTGTTAGTTGTTACACTGATGATCTCTTAATTATGCTGCAAGGTGAGAAATGACACTAATCAATGTGATCAATCCATTCCTGAGTGATAAATACTTGACCCCCGTGGTTGAAATATGTCAGTCAGAGCTATTATGATGGTCCTAGATACAGTTGGTAACTGTACTAAAATACAGCTAAAGACACACACACATATGTAGTTGCTTGGCTGTAAGGCATTGTGCCATCAGCAAAGAAAGAGGAATCAGCAAACAGCACTGATACTAATAACAGAAAGTATTGCAAAGAGATTCCTGCAGTGGAACAAGGACATACTGGCTTCAGAAAATGGAGCCTACGAAACAGGGCAGTTGCTAGGTATTGAGTAGAATGCTACTTATTTTTTCATACAAAGAAGACTTTGTGCACTACCTTATAGTTAAATATGGCTCAGTGCCTTGCACCTGCCCTTTTTGTGTAGCCCCAGACTCCTTTTTCTCAAGTGTCTACTAGACTTGCAAAGAATCCAGATACTTTGGGAACTGGGAGCACAAACATAGATACTAGAGGGAGAATGGTACTTGTTATGGTGTGCTTGTATATAACTTTAATGTATACAAGGGAGTACAGACTCAGAGCATGGTAGATAGGGCCACCTGAATTTCACACTGGCAAAACCAGTGTCAGAACAAGGGCTCCTTTGTTCATCCTTCATGTACAAAGTATTCAAGGAATTATAAGGGTTATAGTTCAGAACAACAGTCTTTTAGTTATCCAACTATAAACTTGTCAGATCATAGACAGTGTGCTGGGCTCTGACACTGATGTTTTCAAGGGTTGCCTTATGTTTTCCTAGAAGGATAACTAATAATTGGCCACATCCTATTGAATTAGTGATGTCCCAAAAAAAATTATTTAGGGATCCTAGGCAGGCTGAGGGTGGTGGAAGGATATCGCTGTCCATAGCCTTTAAATGGACAACCCTGACATTGCAATGCATTTTAGCAAAGGTAGAAGCTAAGCGTTGGTTGAACCACAACTAATATCGATCTAATATGATTGTTTGGCTCTAGGGCCAAACAATTGTATTAGAATCTAGGAGATAGTTGATGTTGGAAAGAGGACTGAATCAATGACCCAATGTGGTCCTCAATCTGATGGGAGAATTAAGCCTGTCTAATTGACATCTGGCCAATTTTCAGGCAGATATCAGTTGGGGAGGACCGTTGGGGGTCCCCATCCACAGGCAGATAAGCTACTAAATACGTCTGAACCAGAATTGGCAGCTTAAATCTGCCTGTGTGTAGCCACCTTGACTTGTAGCAGACAGATCAAACTGATTGGTTACTATTCTTAATTTTGCATCTGTCTTAATAATTGAACACTAATGAGTATTATCAAAGTTCTAATAATACTTGAGGGAAAACTTTGTCATTTTTATTATTATATCATATCAATTAGAGATTGCGGGTGAATTGTACTCAAGGTTGCTAGTGGGTCGAGACCCTTAGGCTAATGTCCCAAGAGAGATTGGTTGCCCGCCATAAATCTCTTCTACGATGGGTGACTCTCTTAAATGCCTTTTTACCGGCAACAGTGAATCACCGGTGGAAAGGCATACACGTCACTCCATTTTTCCAAAGTTGCACGGTTTCCTCCTGCAGGCAAATGAGTGTGACTTTGAAAAAATTAAGTGACGTGTATTCCTTTCCAGCCAATTCACTGTTGCCGGTGGTAAGGCATTTCAGAAATATTGGTCGCCTGTTGTAGCTTTAAGATATAATGCGGGCGACTGATCTCTCTGTGGGGCATTAGCCTTAACCTATGGGGTCCTCATGTGTATTATCTATGCATTGTAACTGAAGTGAGAGAACAACAGAAGCTGGGGTCCGGGTAAAATAAATCTCTTCAGTATTGATTGGGAGATGGCTACTGACCAACTTACAGATAAAGCATAATGAAAAACTTGGCTTTAGATATTCATACAATAAGCTTATAGGTTAAAAATAAACGATATACCCTGAAGAGCTGTACTTAGAGAGCACAACATATATTTAATCTGAATATTAATGATAGTGGGCATGGAAACCAGTATTTCTGAGTCTTTGGATGACTGAAAATGGTGTAGAGCAATCAGGTCCATGCAAATTGTGGCATCTTTCCAGGGAGAACAAGAGAGGTAAATTGCTTGGCTTCTATGAAGATGACTTTCAAAGAAGACTTCAAATAACATAGAATGTGCTGTTTAACATCTAATTTTGATTCATTATGTCCTCATGGTCCCTAAATATAACAATCCTTGATGGAGAAAGAGCCTAGAGTATGTATGACTTTTACTTTGAAAACAAAGCCTACATGATTTGAGCACGATCCGGCAAAACTGTCCTAAATAAAGGGTAGTATGGAATCATAGAACAGAGATATTTTATTCTGTATCTTTATAAATCCCTTGTTTATATTATGCACAGACTTGGCAGATTTGGCTTTGTATGCTAAAAAAATAAAGAGACTATAGAGAGAGCTCCAATAAATTTAGATACAGTAGCAATGGGGGATTCTTGTCATGACGATATGTGGTCACATTTAAGTTTGTTTGAACTTGATGGACGTATGTCTTTTTTCAACCTAACTTACTATGTTACAATGAAAAGTAAAACACAATGAACATTCTTGGTTTTCTTAACCTCAATAACTATGCTGCCATGTTACGTGCAAATGGGAAAACTTTAAACTACCAATTTTAAAGCTTGCCTTTGTTATCTTTATGACGCAGCCATGACCTACATTTTTTTATTATGACTTGAAGGCAAGGTTTATTACGGCTTAAATTACCTTATACAGGCAGAAACTGTGTATGATAAACATCATAAAAAAGCATGTATTGTCTACTGCTAACAGCTGACCATATGAATATTTGAAATCTAGCAAGGATTTACTTTTTCTCCACTATTTGATACTTGCAATTTTTAAGATTTTCTTTATGACAGAGGCCCATAGAAGGTCTGAGACCAGTCATTTGACCGGAGATATGTAACCATTTAATAATCTATTTCATTTTGTTTCCTGTATAAATCCTTAATATTAGGAGGACTGGGATCACAGAGGAAGGAGAAAAAAAATGGGCATTCTTTTGATTTCCTCATCTAAATTACCCAGCATGCACTACAGGATTTGAGAGAGGCCAGGGATGAGCTCCAGCATAACCTCTATTAGACCATGGAAGGGATACATTTCTTGGCAGACTCTCACCCCAGGGTTTCCAGCAGAGGCAATAAATGAATAACAAGTAGTATTAAAACATTAAGCACATATTTAAGGTTTATTAAATTATATCATCCCTGACCCTCTCCAAGGCAGAGAGCCAACAATTTTTTATGGTGCTCTGGGTGGTGAATTAACTGAACACAAAGGGCCTCTTTATCTCCTTTACTGATTTGTTTTGTATGTTATTTGTATGTGTGACATTTACAACCTTCTATTGTATAGACTATATCACTGCAGACTATATCACTGCTTAATAAATATGTATCACAATAATAATTATTCTACACTCTAGCATCTACATATAATCATACAGATCCTTAGATCTGGAATAAAATGTTCACATGTTATTTTATGAATCTCTTTTATTGACTTGGGCTTCTGCCACAGCAAGGCAGAAGAAAAGGCCCCAAACTGCCCATGTGGCCTGCCACTGAATTGCAACCACCTGTTTCCGTGTGTACAGGTGTATTTACACCCAAAAATATACACTTGGGCAGAAATATGCAAGTGGAGAAAACACCTGGTGTACCATTAGTCTAGTTAATAATAAACCCTTTCATAGTTGCTGGCCAGATCTTTCTTGGGGGTGGTTCAAGTGGGGGTTACTATTGTGAAGCTTACCCAAGGCTAGAGTCTACAAAGCAGCAGCTATAAGCAGAAATGTGTCTCTGCAGGAATGACTTCAGGCAGTGTAAGAGTATGGTTGATGGAAGGGGTTGGGAAATAATACTAAAGAACAGCAGGGGGCCCACAGATTGCGTATCCATGCTTTACATCAGATGTGACTCCCAGTCTACTCAGAGGCTCCATAAACTACTATTATATACACATCATAATTTTTATGTAATCAGGCCCTCCAACTTGTTGTATGTGATATAAATGGCCCACTACTTATAATAAGTTGTATAGCACTGCTTTCCACAATAACATTTTTCCCACAGATAATGTATAAATATCTCCGATGTATGAATAAACAAATGAGCTAAGTGTAGATCACTCTTCCTGATATTAATCTCCAAATTAATTATTTTCAGCCAAAGAGAAAAGTCTCATACCCAAACAAACAAAGCAAGCTTTATCTTTTGAGCTGGCCACCACACAGTTATTATTTAACAAAAAATAAAAAGCCTTTGAAGTTAAAGAAAATGTCATTTTGCTCTAGGCAACTCTAGAATATATAAACCCTTGATTCAAGTGCCTTAGTGGCCGCTTCTATTTGTATAGTCTGCACATTGTAGTGGGTCACATTCAGCTTTTTAGGGCACAGGTCAGGAACAGGAGGCCATGTGTATTTGAATGTTGTATGCTAGTACTAGTTCTCCGGTATGATGGCACAGGGCAAAGGCTGATATTCAGATATAATTCGTATCCAGAAACATCACATTTACTTCTTACATATATATTATAGTAATTCTGATAGGGGAAGGATATTTATTACTTTCAATTCACTGGCTCTTGGGCAATAACTTGCTTTAGGCCCAAGTTTGATCTTGGCCATTGCTTGTTGCCAATATGTGGCACAGCATAGATCAAAGGCAGAACCCAGAACCATAAAATCTACAGAATTGGCAAAATGGTACTCTTATCTATGGTGGGTGGCATGTACACAGTTATATTTTACAGTATAATTACTGTAATACCAACTGATGCACTTAAATATGGCCAACCCTTCCACACATACTATTAGTACAGAAGATCCTCTTTAAATGCCTAATACTAATAAGGTACTAAACTTACAGAATAAAGCTATAAATTATTTTAATGCTTGCATGGGGGAATCCATTTTCTAGTACTTAAGTGACTGTTTCTGTTTTTTTTCTGGCAAACAACAGAAGTCCAGTCTTGCCTAATGGCAGGGTTCTAGAGAGTTGTGCAAGCTGAATCAATTATTTGTATGACTCATTAATATTTACCACATTGCTGCCTGGAGAGGCTTGTAGCAATTACAAGCAGATAATAGATAAATAACATTAATAAAATGTGCATGTAAGCAGTGAATAGTATTACTGTATAATAAAAAATATAATTATGCACTGACAGTATACCTTACGGGCACTGGCACGCAGGGCTATTCGCAGGATTTTGCAAAATTTTTGGGAAAAGCTGCCAGACCCTTCTGTTGCCCCTTTATAAATGAGCCCTCTGAGTTTTAAAATGAAACTCAAAGCAAATTAAAATAATCAGTATTATGAGAATGTTTAAATTCACTGCCTGCAGAAAGCACTGAAAAGCAAACACAGCATTAATGTGAAGTGCATGTTTCAAACAGATGGTACAGTAAGTGAGTCCACATATTATTCATCTCTTGAGACTTGGGGCTTAATCTTCTGTTTGTGTCCCAAATGAAAAAAAGCACAGAGGTTCTAGCCTTGCCCTTGCCAGACACGCTCGTATAAATAAACAAGGGTTTTGGCACCTGTGCTGATCCAGGGGACTGCTGGGAGGTTCTGGGAGTAATGCGGGTCAGGCAGAAAATATACTTTTGGAACAGGGTGGAGAATTATGTATAAAATAAACCATGCTTTCTCATTAAGCTACTGCTATCATTTATTTTTCTTTCAGCAAATATCCTACAACAATTTAGCATTTTGTAAAGTAAGCAACATTCTTGTAGTGTTACTCACCAACATTGCTCTACATTTCAGAAATTTGCCCTAAAACAAATTTAACAGATACAGTGAATTTCTTTGTATAATGCAGTTATTGTGAAATCTAATGTTGTCCCCAACAAGAATTAACAGAAATCACAAAAATAAATGTATGTTTTCTGGATAAGGGGCCTTTTCATAATTTGGATCTCCATACTTAGTCTATTAAAGAAAACATTTAAACATTAATTAAACCCAAAAGGGTAGTTTTACCATGAATAATGATTATGTCTTAGTTGGGATCAAGTACAAGGTACTGTTTAAATATTACAGAGAAAAAGGAAATAATTGTAAACATTTTGAATTATTTGATTGAAATTGAGTCTATGGGAGATGGCCTTGTAATTTGGAACTTTCTGGATAACAGGTTTCTGGATAATGGGTCCCATACCTGTATAATAGATAAAACAGTTAAATCAAATTCAAAATTTTATGGTGTCAATAACCAATCTGATTAATGTTACATTAACCAATCATGTGTTTTCAGACATTTTAGCATACAATAATCCTTACTGTAAATATAAGTTTGACTGTGTATTCATTGAAATGGTCCATTTATCCTGTTAGGCATCATTTTTAGACTCTTTACATGTGTGATGTGTATGTTTACATATACACCTTTATATGTTTATATGCCAAGCAATTTGTATGAGCAGCCCCTCTGGCATTTGCTACAGCCATATGGGAAAAAACAGAAGCTACTTAGACAGTGATAATGATGCTGCAACTAATAAAATAACTCATTTTTAAGGCTGAAATGGTGCTACCATACTTCATAACTGTCTCTTTTTAGGGATTTTTCTACTTGACTTCCTACTGGAAGGTGTGTTAATGGGAGGGCTGGTTGCAGACAGACGAATATCTGGGTATAAATTGGTGTGGTTGGATTGTGGTCTTGGCCTACACTACAAAGGAAAAAGTATGTGGACACCTGCCTGTTGACCATCTCATGCAAAACCAGCGGGTTTATTGCTGAGTGGAAGAACTTGCCTTTTAAGGCTTCCGAGAAGAGTAGAGGGTAAAGGCTGCTTTAGCAGCAACTAGAGGACTAACTTCATATTAATACTCTATTTACCATAAGTAATAAAAAGCACTAAGTTTTGCCAGGGGAAGTTACCCATAGCAATTAACCAGCAAGTAGCATTTACTCCCAACAAACCCACTCTGGACTTTTTTGAGTAGTTTTTGGGGTTAGTTTTAACGATGCTAATGCTATAAGGGCAAAGATGTGTTCATGTTGTCAGTGTTGTTTTAGGCTGACTAAAAATGGCATATGACAGTATATTAACCATATAAGTGGTAAATTTCAATATTAATATATATATTCAATTATTGGCTTAGGCACACACTTCTTCATCCATATGCCTGGGTGCAAATAGAAAAATATAGAGTAGGCTGATGTGCACCAGGACTTCTATTGAATCAATATTTGGGTCCTCACCTGGCACCTTTATCAAGAGTATTTTTATATATAAAATTAAAATATTTTAGTACAAACAAATTCTCCTTTAGCATCTATTGGGGTAATGTACTAAAGGTCATAAATGGAAAAAAAATGCGCAGAAATAAGAATAAAAATTAGCATTTTGCAATGGAATATTCATTGGACTGTTATTGCATAGCAAACTTTTAAGGCATACTTGAAGGTGGCGTACTCAATTCGAATAAACGTAACAACTTTTTCTTTAAGAGGTTTTATTACATACACTGCGCACACACAAGCAATAAAAATTTTCAAACTGTTTCCACTGTTGGAAGTGGTCACTAAAGAGTTTCTGCGTTTGCAAAGCCCATATTAAATATGTGTGAAGGCAAATTTGTTTGCACAGAGGCATACATTTTCACATTGCAAATAATTTTCTGTTACCGACTTTTATAACATTCCCCCATATGAGTCTTTATTTTATTAATGTATATCACACATGGATCCCTGCACGACTTTGCCCAACAGTGAGTAGGTGCCCAGGGGCATTATAACTGTTCCAAAGCCAGGCGCTATGATTCAGCTCGAACTTATCAAACTTTCTTATTACAAGTAAGCCTGCAAGCAAATACAACAGAGAGTTATTGTTAGCACTCAGTACTTACAAGGTTAAGTCCATTCTGCTGAAGGGAGGCTGCTAGAGATTGAGCTGACTCATACATCCTACCTGCTTACCATCTCCTGTGATTTCTTCAGGCTGGGGGATTATAATGTACTTTTCTTCCTCTTACCCTTCTGTTTTACTTGTTCAATGAGGATCTAAAGTACCGAGTACATTCCCATTTCTAGGCAGTGGGACAAACAACAGGATCGTTACTCAGAGTCCATCAGTAACATTAACTGGCCTTGTACATCAATGAATTCTGTGAGTGATAGTTAAGAATCTTTAATTACTCACCCTCAACGCAGGTAACACCTACAAATACATAAGTATTTCCTGTGGATAAGATTTAAAGCTTTTCATTTATAGATCATTTAATGATCAGCCTGCAGTGGTCAGAGGCCCATAATAGGAACTGTAGAGGGCTCGGCTTCCTAGGTTTACTCTTTACTACAGTTAGTACTTATGTGCAGTCTAATGATCCCCAGTAGCGGTTTATTTAGAGAAATATCAGAGATATCATAAGAAGCAAGAGTAAATCCCAGCCTTCTAGAAATCCAATCAAAGCTGAAGAAACCCACTCTATATTTTCTGCTGCTCTGGAATGGGAATTGCCAATTTCTACCAATATATTTTAAACATATCCAACCTGCATTAACATATAGCAAGCATACAAAACACATGACAAATATGCAGTAGGAAACATGTTCTTGCTTCTGTATAAGCACAGCCCAGAAATGAAATGGATAGTTAATTTTAGCTGATGACATGATTCTCCACCACATAACAAATATCTACAGGAATTGTCAAGGGCCAATTAGTTGGTGCACAAGTAGTGCTCTCAGTATCCTCAAGAGTATTTAGTAATGACATAGTTCGATGCCTGTAGGAGTAAGGAAAAAAATACAGTATTTAGAAATTAACTAAACTCATTCTCAGACATCCACTGAATCTTTAACTCATTTCTTGGTGAAAATAACATTTCTCTATGTACTGAATAAAATGGAAATGGAATATAGCATTTAAAGTATTTTCAAAGTATTTTAGTCCAGTAAAAAAAATACGTTATCAAAGTACAATATCATATTTAGTAACCCATAGCCACTGATCGGCAGTAACAATTACTGGTATGCTAGTGAAAGAGGGATTGCTGTGGGTTTTTAAACCTGAGTAAAACTTTGCCCTTGTTAGTGCATTGCCTTGTCATTAGTACTGTACCTGACTTTTACAATCATATCAATCAAAAATATAGTAAAGGAACAGGGTCGGACTGGGGTACATGGGGCCCATTGGGGCTGCCACCCCAAAGGCCTCCACCCCAGTCTTGCACCCCCTTTCTACTTGCTGTGGGGCCGACACGCCCCCGGGCATGTGCACAAGCACATTGTTCAACCCCCACCCCTGCGCGCATGCATGTACCTCACATTAATTCTATTTGCAGCAAAGTGAGGGAGCTGACCTGGGCTGGCAGGGCCCACTAAAGCTGGGGCCTACTGGGTTTTACAGTGGGCCCTGTAAAAGAATCTAGAGGAATCAGGATATGGATGTCATAAGCCTACAGGAATATAAAGGTTTTCTTGCTTGAACTGGCCCTTTGTACATGATTATACACAGCAAAGCCCTATTTTGTGGACCAGCTTAACTTATGTGCAGTATCTTTGGGTCATAGAATCCCAGACTGAAAACTTTATCTTGTGTGGTCAGCACGTTGAATTCTATCACTGTCAGGTGTTAGTAGGGGTAACCAACTGTCCTAGGTAACGTAGCTCTAGGCCTGATCTGCTTCCTAGCATTGAGCAGATTATAGGGGTCAGTTATGAATGCAAGTGAACATGGGGGCCTGCAAAATTCCCAGCAATCCGTTGCATGTAAAACCCTATTCATTAAAGGTAAGTTGTTGATATCTGTTATGGCACTTACCAGATTAACATCAACATTCACTGTTTGTAGTCATAATATAAGGAGGAGCAAGAATTGAGGAATATTAACAACAGCAGAACTGCCAATATCCCACACAAGCTGGGCACTCTACAGCTCAAGGACTGCTCTTGGGCTCATGGCACAAGCACCACTGCAACCATTATGGTCCTCTCTGTGTTAACTGTGGTGAAAAAAACACCCCTTCCTGCTGCCTTCCATTTATATGTACTGAAAAGGCACAGACTATGGCAGATCTTCTTTTCATGGAGAGATTGTTCCAAAATATCCATTTTGGCATTCAAAAGTGACCATAATTGATGGCACCAGTATCTTCCATAAGCCATGAAGCATATATCTCCTTTATAACTAATAGTTATATAGGTACAATTACTCTTTTGTAATGAGAGTTAATATAGTACAAAATGATAAGAAAGGACTTAGCAGGCATCTGATACCTGTGTCACTTTTCAAAGCAACCCAATTCCATTATACAGCTGGTCTTAGAAGACAAAATAGAGGGAAGAGCTTGGCTTTATTGATTGCCTGGAACCGCAGAATCAGTAATGTTATTATTTTAACTTAAATGTTTTTGATTCATTGTAAGAAATGTATTTAAAGGGACACAGCATCAGTCAGTTACGAATTCTGAAACTAAAACTTGTTATATGATTTTTCTGATTTAATAACACAAGGGAACCTTGTTGTGACTGTCGAGATTTCAGCTAACAAGGAAAAATACCAGTCATCTGGGATCTCTGGCAACCCTACACTTGCCCAAGTCCTAGTATTAGGCATCTGTGGCCCTGGAAATACATTAGCATTTGTTTATAAGAAGTGCTTTATGCATGGAATTGAACATGTCTCTGTGCTCTCAGCTCCCAGCAGCTGGGGGACTGGCGGTTGAAATCCAGTGGGGTTTCATGTCATTTCCCTATGCTGATTTATTGGACCTTTAACGTTCACATGATGCTCTTTTTTGCACTATTTCTTTACCTAATTTGCCAGCAAATTTTTTCCATGGTAATCCATCATTCTTAACCAAACTTCTATCCCCAGAAGCCTAGTGATTGATTATTGCTGGGACTAACCTGTTGCATATTTTGTGAGATTATTCAATAAATTTCTCTATGAGAGGCATGTTCAACATGGGACTGTTCAGCTATCGCAGGACTTTAACTCCTATCATCAGCCAGTTAATAGAAGCTTTATGGACCACAACAGTTTGAGGGCAGTGGGTTGAACACAAAAATATAAGAAGAAGAGGTATTCTGCTCATAAATTTGATCTGTGATTACTTAGATAGGAATATTTATATACTATTGGGTATCATCTATCTATCATCTATCCATCTATCTATCTATCTATCAATTTTGCCAAATATTTTAAATCTTGCATGTGTTTATTTTATCTGCCCACCTACAGTTAGACTGTAAGGTCTATGGGCAATGACCTCCTCCTTCCCTATATTTATTTATTAATTGTCTGCCCCCCCCTTTATTTTTTATTTTATTGTGTTGTTAATAAAGCACTGTTAATACAAGTAGCTCTAGGTAAACAAATATAAAATCCATATTCTGGTGGCAGCCATTTGTATGGGTCACGGCTGCTAAACACTTATCTAATGAGATATTAGTGAGTTGGACTATTAGGGCAAATGCTGTAGCCATGTAGCTGTAATTAACCTTTGCTTTCAGACTATAAATATAATTTCTATTTACTTTAGTTCTAAAATCTCTTCTAGGTATATAAAGCAAATCAGTCAGATCTTCCATTAAGTTTTACAAAGGGGGTAAATGGGTGCCCTCCTGTGACTCAGTACATAGAGCTCCAGTGACTTCCTTTAAATGCATATGTGTAATGAGCCAAAGCGTAAATAGATGCTTATATTTAAGCCATTACTTTCTGTTCATGTGTGCTGAGTTTTGCCCTGTCACAGGAAAGGATTTACCGATTGTTTTTCGCCAGTAGAATCCATTCCAGCTGTTTTTGTATTATGAAAAATATGGCATAGTTGTGTGATTCTATTATAATAGATTTTATTTGCTCCTAGAAAATCAAAGGTGCATTGTATCAGAACTAGACATGAGGGAATATGGAATCGCTCCATGTAGAATCCTGTATTTGCCGCTATGTATTCTCATGTGATTTCCTGCATGCAACATTATTTATACACACTCTGTTTATTCATTGCATCTTCGTTAAAATGCCATAACTTTTCCTTTGATACCAGTAATCTGATGGCTTTTAAATGTGCCTGTTTGTTATTCTGGTATTCATGACGTCATCCTTGGCTTGCACCATATTCCTATATTGTATGCAAATGACTACAGGAGAGGCCACCTCCAGATGAGAGTCAGGTGCCTAAGTAAGTGTGGGATATGGCTGTCCGCCCATTATGCAGAGATCCCATTAAGCCACATATGTTTTTCATAATTTTATATTTATTTTGTTTTTTCTTTTACTCTCTTAATTTGTTTTTGATGCATTTTCTGCACAGTGCATTTTTTGCTTAAGACAGGATGGATAGTTAAAAAGGTGGTGTGCAACACAGAAAATTATACCACCAGATTTTTCTTCTGGAATTCACTACAGGTGAGTACAGAACAGCCTAGAACCAAGTGCTTCCACTGAAAGATTTAGAAGATGCCACAGCTAGAAAGGTATCAATGTACTGTAGGAATGGGTCAGATATCCCAGAAGTTTGTATATGCATGTTTAACAATAGCCCTTTGTACTTGTATGCAGGCTTGGATTTGTGGGAAGACGACAAAGGCATTGAGCGGCACGATTTTAGGGGTGGCATGTCGCCCGGCCGTATTTTTCCCCCAGAGCTCTGGGGAAATAGGTGAGCTTAGATTTGTTTAATTCTCCTTCATGTGAATTCTTTAGTGCTCCGGGTCCAGAGGAGAAGCGTGAGCGACAATGGCAGTGGTGGAGCGGTAGGGAGGTGCTGCTGTACATGCGTATGAGTTGGGGGGGAAGGGCGCAACATTAGGTGGCTGGCCTAGGGGCACGCAAACTGGAAATTCGGGGATGCTTGTATGATGCCTTTTTTGAAATCATACCATACAACTGCCACCCTTGCACTCAGGATATCTTGCCATCTTGCACATTTCACTTACGCAAAAAAATTGTTTTGTTTTCACTCTCTACGGCAAATTAGAAAGGTATTTTGCCTTCCTCTGGATCATCTAGCAGTTTGGCAGCTTATATATAGACATAAAAGGTTGAACCCGGTGGACATGCGTTTTTTTTCTTCTATTAAAATCACAGAGAGTAGCTAAACAAGGCATCTCCTAGATTTGCTTACAATTTATCCAGCAGCTGCCACAGTTACAGAGGTGATTATTGATGAGATCTTTAAAGAGATTTGTTACTCGTGTGGCAAACAATATGGCAGCTCCCTCTATCAACAAAAATATATACTCTATGATATATCATCTATCTATCTATCTATCTATCTATCTATCTATCTATCATCATCTATTCTACAATATACATAATGTTTCCTTGTACAGGCAACATGTGTTACTGAACATATATGGAAAGATAATCAGTGTAAATCCAACATAAAACAGAAGAGCATTTCTTCTTTTGTAATATCATCTGCAACACACATCCCATGTTATAATACATTACAATAATAATGCTCATTGAGTGAAACAGCACCAGCTATATCCACAGGTGCCATGAACTGTACGTGACTACATGATGTTTAATTCGCCCCAGGCACCATATGCCAGATTTTATTTCTGAGACACTACTAGCTGATGTGATTATGGTACTAATTTTCTTTCACCGGTTCAGAAATAAATACAATATATACCATGGTCTGCTTATATTAATAACTATACAAGCACAAAATGTATTATTAAAAAAAAAATATAAGCCCCTTGTGGTATATTATCATCCCTTGGGGAATGTAAGGGGAAGGATGAAACAAATTAAATTATAAGACGGTAACGTGATTATTTTTTTTTTTTAGCCAAGCCTTTATTTAAATCACACGCTTATGCTACTTAAAATAAAATACAAAAGCCTGATTTGATATGAAATTGTTATTAATACCCAACACAGACATGTTGTTTTGGAACAGCTGTAGATTATATTAAATCACATGGAAGAACTTGCTGTAGTGGAAGGTTTTTACAGATAATATTAAGGCAAACTAAACAGAAAGAATGGATAAAGGAGGCCACTTATAAGGGAGGATGAAAAAGAAAAGGGGCCTGATGGGGCATGGAGAGGATGTGATGGAAAGAAAACAGAAAGACAAAAAGGGAGATAAAAGAGAAAGTGGCAAGACAGAGAGCAAATGGTGAGAAGTGCACAAAGTGGGCGAAGAAACAGTGAAACAGGGAAAGTATTACAGAAGAATCTTAGATAAGGCAATGGGAAATGTGAGGGCAATGAGAAAAGAAAGGGCCTGCTTGAGCCTGGTGAGGAGGTGAGGATGGAAAATAAAGAGAGACTGAAAGATAGAAAAGAGAGAAAAATGAAAAACCAATGGAGAAGATGAGCAAAACTGTTGGGGGAACAAACTGAGAAAGTAGAAAGAAAGCAAGATGAGACAAACAGAGAGAACATGAAGAGAAAGGGCTTGATAGGACCTGGAGAGGATGTGTTGGATGGATAAGAGAAAGACTGAAAGGATGATAGAAGAGAGAAAGTAGAAGAGTAGACAAGAGAGAACAGATGAGACAATAGGGGGGATAACAAGAGAAAGGGCCTGCTAGGGTCTGTAGGGAAGATAGCAAAAAAGAAAAAGATAAAGGGAGATACAGGAGAAAAAGAAGTAAAGTGGCAAGAAATAGAACAAATGAAAGAGAATAGTGTGAGAAAAGAGAGGCTGGCATAGCAAAGATTACAATAAAAGTTAAGTTGATGTTTAAATATATCTGTTTTTGTTGAGCCTTTGCCTTGGAATAATGTGAGCACACAGCTCACATACCTGCAAGTTATACTGAAATGTAGTTCTGTAACCATTTGAAGCCACTGTTTGCATATCTTTGGTGTAGAAGGGGGATGGGCTGTTTGGACTTGATGCTTTGTTTGATTTGAATGCAGAGCTAATAAAATATAGACATTTTATCAGGGGATTTGAGCTGCTGTCTGATCTTATCCTATTGCAATTATCCTACGGCTATGGACAATACTTCTTAAATATTTTTGCTGTAAACGCATCTTCCATCTATTTTTTTCTGAAAAGCAGTTCTTAACAGATCTCTTTAGTCTGGCCATCCCATTGATTGTATAAAGCAAGATACAGAAAAACTGTGTCACACGTTCACTGCTATTAATGACTTAGGTGAATTCATTTGTTGTTTGTGCATCCCTTACGTTAGTCTTTACAAGGAAAATAAGCCTCATGTCAGCCCTGTGTAAGGGTTTGATGGTTAGACACTTGGTTTCTTTTGAAGTAAATGACTCTCTGCGGAGGAAGAGAAAAGGAATCTGTTGCAGAATAATAGGGCTGTTTCTTGTGTCCCAGAATAGCTTGAGAGTTTCCTGCTAGTGATCATTTCCTCCGAGTGATGAGTACTGAGCTCACCAACTACACAGCCTTCCATCTGTCTGTCTACCTTGTTTTGAACTCAACAAATGCAAAAATAGAAGAATGAACTTTCTCGCCATTAAAATTATCAGCCAAAGGCATAAAGGTTATATTTGCATACTACTACCCACAATTCCTCAGTACAAATTAAAACCCCATGGTTGTCTTTGTCAAGAATTTTCTATGGATGTGCAAATGCATTTTGTGGTTTATTGTTTAATGTAGAGTTCAGGGCTGCTTTTAATTGTACCCCCATTTCAGGGTACATCACCCTCCCCTTGTCTTGGGGCATAATTGAAGGACTCTCAGTTTCCCCTTCATGGCATGTGCTTTATGGTGCAGGCATAAGGAAAATTGGGGGAAGGTTTTCCTTTCTTGGTCCTTGCTAGCCCCCTTTTGTGCTGCCATAGAGTTTGTCACAGTCCCTATCCACACCAATATTTTGGGACAACAAATAGGTATTCAACCGCACAGCCCTTAGATCAGGCTTGATGCATCAATCCTCGCAAGGCACACCGCTGAGCCCTTCAATACAATCCGAATATAGAGGAGAGCACCATAAAGCAGAATTCTGCTAAAATGCTATTTATTTCAGACCAAAAAACACTTGTGTTTTTTGGTCTGAAATAAATAGCATTTTAGCAGAATTCTGCTTTATGGTGCTCTCCTCTATATTCGGACAATATTTTGGGACCCCAGGTGGGGCAATTTCTATGAACCTCTATGTACTTTGTTCACTGTTAAGATGTCAAGGTATTCATATCTTCTGGTATGCAAACCATACCAGAAGAGCCCCCAAAGACCCCTGATGTCACCACTTACACACACACAAACTGCCCAGATTGGCTCCATGTTGATACCTATCCAGGAATGTTTATCATGCACTTTCAACCAAAAGCAATGGCCCCTCTCCAGTCAAGGCACCAGTATTCCCTGTGTTACATCCTTGCCACCTCAGCAGCCACTCTATATGTACAGTGCAAGCTCACCTACATGATGAATGCTGTCATAATGGCACTGGTTTTCATGAATAGTTCATTTTAATAATGAATACTTAATGAACTTAATAGTATGCTTTCTAAGATTCTGGGAAAATATATTTTTGCCTACCCCAAAACTGACACCGACAACTGCAAACTGTTCCAGATTTCTTGGAAAATGATTCCTTGCAGACGAGGATGACAAGGTGAAATACAATCTAACTAAGCATTGAAAAAAAAAAAACACCTTCTCGTTTTCAGATCTGCACTGTATATCAATCAGAACATTCCTACAAACACCTCCGGTTTGGCACACTGACCCTGAGCAGCTGCCATAGTAACAGTTATCCAGAAAATTGCAGAAAACCATGCACTTTCATCTGTTTGGTGACATTTGCTAAATATAGCACTGCTCATAATTTAAACGTGAAAGAACGGAGAAAAAGAATGTTATTTTTCTTTTTCTTCTGAAAAATTACAGTGCGATGTGAAATAACTGATTTGCAAGCTGTGCGGGTAATGGTTATCTTACAAATCAAAACATAAGGACACGCTGACAAGTGTGTGGGAGGATGTAATATTTAACCTAATCCACTGAATGAGAAGTGTTTAATTAAATAATGCCAGGACTCATTTGTTTGTTTAACATGTTCACTGCTGAATCTTTGCCATTATAAAGAGGCTTTTTGGAAGTCCACCCCCCCCCCACCATACCAACATTTTGGACAAAATTCACTAGATATGAAATGTAAATTAGAATTTGTCATTATAAAAGAAGGGAGGGTAGGGGTTGCAATGAAATGTATTCACCATAAATAAACATAACAAAACTTTCACAAGGAGGGTAAATATTAATATAAATGTTTATAATCTGTCTCCGTTTCTCAACTACTGCAGTAATTACCTTGGTCAGTTTCTGTGTCATATTCAGTGACCTATGAACCATTAAACATAAAATACAATAATAAGAAAGACTGTTTAGTACAATAAAATATGTATTTTTGTTTCAGTAATTTATTATCAAACAATATATTTATTTCCCTCCCATAGTGCCCAATTAAAAACATCCAGGTATTTTTACCAGACAAAAAATAAAAAGCCCACCACCTGGCAAACCGTATATTTTGCAAAAAAAAAAACAGTTAGTGGAGAAACACTAAATTCATTTTATTTTAAACAGGATCAGGAGCAAACAAAAGCAATTGATTGCAGAAAATGTGAATACATTCAGAAAATCACTTGCTTTTTTTTTTGCAACCCTTTTGTCTGACAAAGTTCCTCAAGGCAGGATAAATCAACCCCTGAGAGTCACTGTGCATTTTAATTGTGCGGGTCATTGTACCATTTAATGCTGGGAGTCACTATGCTATATAATGCTGAGTTAGTGGGAATCACTTTGTCAGTCCTGTGGGTCACTGTACCATTTAATGATGGGAGTCATGCCATTTAATGTGTTGGTCACTGTGCCAATTAACACTGTGAATCACTGAGCAATTTAACGCTGTGTGTCACATTGCCATTTTATGCTGGGGGTATCTGTGCCACTTTATGCTGTGGGTAATTGTGCTGTTTAATGATGTGAGACACAGTGCCATATAATGCTTTTGCTTACTGTGCCATTCAGTGCTAGTAGCCACTGGGAATCACCACTTGATGCCGAGACTCATTACCCATCTTCTGCTGCCTCCACTATGGAGGCAATAATATATTGCATAAAGCAGCTTATATGTAAAGCCCGGCTTCATCTAAATAAACAATTCTTTATAAAAAAATATACTTTTTTGGCACGTACAATGTGCCACTGGGTAGTCCTAAATAGAAAATTGCCATTTTAAGTTCTACGGGCCACCCCCTGTGATCATACAATTCATGACACACACACACACATATATATATATATATATATATATATATATATAATATGTGTAAAAAATGCTGATGCACACCAGGAAAATTTTATCAAAAAAAAGATACTTAGTTTATTTAGATTGACGTTTCGGTCCTCACCCGGGACCTTTATCAAGATATAAAATGTTTGCACATTTTATATCTTGATAAAGGTCCCGGGTGAGGACCGAAACGTCAATCTAAATAAACTAAGTATCTTTTTTTTGATAAAATTTTCCTGGTGTGCATCAGCATTTTTTACATATTTACATTGTTTATCTGATTTGCACCCAGGTTGTTATCCCTATAAGTGTGTGCCTCAGCCTTTTTCTATATATATATATATATATATCACCACAGGATCGTCATCAGGATGATAGACAGGAAGTGAAGTGTCAGGTTCACTTCCTGTCTATCATCCTGATGACGAACCTGTGGTGATCGAAACGCGTAGATGGTATGCTGAAATAAATCACTGACCTGATTGATGCTGTAGCTGTGAGTGCTTTCTACTGTTGAGTTTGATGCATTATTTTTGTCAGCACCCAGCCTGTGCCCGATACTGGTGAGTGCCGATTCTTTACAAGACTATATATATATATATATATATATTCCAGTTTTGTAAGATTCTTTGATAGGCCACTTAATATAATATAAACTATCTGTTGGCTAAGTATTCCTTATTGGGGTATAGTTTGCCGTTAAACAGTAAATGCATTCTTTCATTTTTTTTTATGTTTGTTTGTATCTTGCTGCCTAGCATTTGTATTATTTAATTCAGTTGTTATACAATCCAACTGTGGCATTAACAAATTTAAATGCATAAGGGATGTTATTGGCTATTTGGTAGCCTCTATGCACACTATCAGCTTACAGGAGGCTGTATTTGGTAGTACACCTTGTCTTCATTCAACCAAAACTTGCCACCAAGTCAGAAAATTAAAAAATACCTGGTTTGGGGGGTACTGAGAGCAACATCAAATGGGTTGGTAAGCAACATGTTGCCCTCGAGCCACTGGTTGGGGATCACTGGTCTAATGGACCCATGCTGCCCCAGTCCCCCAAAAATCTTGGGGATCACACTTAATTGCACAGTGAGAATGTTGTTTTGCTCTATTATTCACCACACTACTAATGGATGAAAAAAAAACGTTAATTTCAACCAAGTTGGTGTCTGTCCTGCTTCTGTCTCCTCTTGGGCCTCATGATGTACATTTTAATGTTATATTACTTTATATTTTTTGGTGTAGACCATTTCATCACATATAAATATATCACATTAGTGAAAATCATGTGGGTGCTGAATTGAAATGTCCTTGCTTTTCTACATTTCCATGGGATCTGTGAGCATAAAGCCAATTGCAGAGGTAACACAAGAGTCTCCTTCTTTGTTATTTAGAGCTGGGCGGTATGACCAAAAATTTATATCACGTATTTTTCAAAATTATATCGGTGTCACGGTATTTGACGGTATTTTTTTTTTCCATGCATGATTAGGTGTTAACCCCATTTCCTAATAAATTAGAGAATTATTACTGCAGTATTGAAAATCAGAGTCAGGCAAGCGAAGGATCGGCAACAGAAACTAGTATGGTAAATCAGGCAGGCTTAGTTTCCCAGGCAAGGCCGCAGACAACAAAGCACAGGAGGAGGCGTTTGATAGCTTTAAATACCCCCCACGCATGCACAGAACTGGCGCCGTCAGCGCGTCACGGACGTGCACGCTTTGACATGTACGTGCGCTTTGACGCGCGTGCGCAACATCCCGCGGACAACGGGACGCGCGCACGCAAGGAGGCTCGCGAGACTGGACCGCACGGATGAGTACCCTGACACCCGCCAGATACCGGTATTGCGGTATCTGAAAAATGAATATAGTTTTAAAAAAAAAACACCGGTATTCGGTATTAAACGGTATATCGCCCAGCCCTATTGTTATTTATATTTTTTGACAGATAAACTTAATGAGAAGAATTTCAGAAGTTCAAAGCAATGTTTTATTTTGTGAACACAGAGAAAATCACTAATTCATAAGGATTGGCAGGCATGCCTTAGGTAAAGGGGCCATAATTATCTGTATATTTTTCTTAAATGTGAAGACATTTATTTTTTCTATAATGATGATGTCAGCACTGATGCAACTATGGTGATGCCATTGTGAAGTTAAAGTCCATTTAAAGGGGTTGTTCACCTTTGAGTAAACCTTTAGTATGATGCAGAGAATAATATTCTGAGACAATTTAAAACTGGTTTTCATTTTTTATCATTTGTTGTTTTTTAATTAATTCAATAATTGTTCTCCAGTTTGGTGTAATAACAGCCATCTGGTTGCTAGGGTCCAGAGCAACTAGAGAGAGGCTTGAATGAGAGACTGATATATAAATAGGATAGGGACTGAATAGAAAAAAACATTAAAAAAAAAGTAACAATAACAGTAAAACTGTAGCCTCACAGAGCAATAGTTTTTTTGCTGCCGGGGTCAGTGGCCCCCATTTATAAGCTACAAAGAGTTATTATTTGGCAAATAACTCAAAAACAATACAAAATAAATAATGAAGACCAGCTTAAAAGTTGCTTAGAATTGTTCATTCTATAACATACTAAAAGGCGTAAGTTCCAGTGGAAGTCCCAATAAGAAAAAAAACATAAAAAAATGACACTGGTTTTTTCGCAGTGAAGCCTGGCCATGTGTGGCGAATTTTATTGCTGTTTTTTTACACCGCATAATAAATCTACCGTGTATCATATATACATACCCCCCTGCACCCAGTTCTGCTCTCTAATGCTTAGGATGAATGGCATTGCTTTAATAAGCATTTTTGTACAAAGCAATTGCCTTGGAGCAGCCTATTAATATTTCTAGATCAGATGCTTATTGATGCTTATTGAAGGTGACCCAGTTATAAATTCCCAGGAAGAATCTTGATATTATAGCACCTGTTAATGTTCAACTTTACACAGCCTATACTCCATTAATGTAACTAGGTTAGATGCCAGAAAGAGTCATCATCTGTTTTTGGGATTCAAAGTAAATGTTATAATAGCATATTCCACTTATTATAAAAGTGCCCAATGTATTCTCAGCTCTAGGTCAGATTCATGTTCCTGCTCACTGGAAAAATGAAATCTAAGTGACATCTAGTTGGCTGAGGTGGCCGCTGCCAACCCTTCTGTGATACTATGCTTTTTATGAACAGGTGGGGCTAATTGGGCAGTATTTGGTGGGGGCTGCAGTGGTGCAGGTCAGTAGGGAGCCTACAGTTTTAAATAGGCTTTTAAAACAAAAAAAAAAAGTAAAGCAAAGTTTTTCATTCACATCAGTCCCTGCCCAAGTGGAGCTTACAGTCCTATCCCCCCTCCCTATTTTAGCAGTAGCAAGTTAACCTTTCTCTATGGTTATGGAGTAAGAGAACCTGGAAAAAAACCCACACAAACCCAAGAAGAAGATCTTTGAAGACTTAAAAAACACAGGGTTATTTTACACAAGTAATTATTGACTAAAATAAGATCTGTGCTACAGATGCAGTATGTTAGTAGCAGCAATTTGTGGGCAAACTCAGTCTCAGTATGGAATCATTCCTTGACACAAATATGTTTTCTAATGACAAAAGCATTCTTACTTATAATATTAGCTATCTGCCCTCTTTAGCTATTTCCACAGCAAAACGGAAACATTTTATGTAGCAACAATAAATTCACGAAAAACACAATTTTTTTATATTCTTCCCTGTGCCATGCACTTTCATATTGTACTGATTATAGAGTGAGAGACCAATAACACCACCATACAATATAATCTGGCAATAATATACATTCATAATTTTTACAATCCACCTTAGATTAGTTTTACATCACTAAGGAGGGAATGTAATAATAAAAGTAAATGGAAAATCGTAAATGGAAAAATTTGCACACAAATAAGATAAACAATTTGCATTTTGCAATGTCATATTTTTTATTAGACTGTTATTGCATTGAAGATGGCGTAACTGTTAGCGTGAAAATAGCGGCTTTTTCGTTTAGTTTTATTACATATACTGTGCAGTGGTACAAGCTAAAAAAATCTCTATTCTACTATAACATGAGGGGCAAAGGGTTCACAAAAAAAATATTATATTCTAGGGCCAGAACTAAGAGTAGGCAGAAGAGGCACCTGACTAGGGAACAACACTGGAGGGGCGCCAGGCAGGTACCTCTTCTTTCACCTACCACTAGTTCCAGGCCATTTCCCACCACTGCATTACTCCCTTCCAGCAGCCCCGGCGACCCCTCTACCCTGTGTGGGGGGGGGAAGGGGTGGGCCTGATTGCCTAGGATGCCCAGCCAGCTTGGCCCAGCACTGTTACAATCACGCAAAGGCAAAACTGTTGAATATTGTTGCCAAAAATGTTGAATATTTATTTTTCCCGTTAGCAATCTATCTATCCCATTAGCAATCTATCTATACATTTCCCCATTAATGTGTAGAAATGAAGGGTGTGATTTACTTACATAGCTTCCAAACTGCACCAGTGACTACCAGTGACTGATTACCAATAGCAACCAATCAGCAATTACTTAGTGTAGTACAAGAAAATGACAGCAAAAATCTTAAAGGTTCTCATAGCTGTATTTGGAAAAAAATCCCAAATAGAAGGCTATTGTCCAAGTTTTTGGGTCATGTGGGGTACAAGACCTTGTATGAGCCATAAAAAGAAGTGGAGCAGGTGCAACAGGGAACATATTGCTCATCAGAACAGAGCACAATCTGGCACCCCGCTAAAGTGTCTACAAATAAAGTTGGATGCATCCCAGAGAAAGATGCCTCACTCAAGGCACATACTATAATGTGCAAGGGTTTCAGTCATGCATAAAGAAGAGATTAAATAGGGACAGGAAAGAAAAAGACACAAAAGGACCTACTGTGACTCTAAAGCAAAGTAAAAGAAAAAAAAAAAACACCACAAAAGCAGCCCTACTCTCTATCTGACCTCCTCAATAGCAAAGACCTAATTCTCATTAACAATGCACAGCAGGAACAATCGCATAGAGAACCCAGCAGTCTGGAATAGAGGGAAGCCACCTGCACAGAAAATAAGGCTGTCACAGAATGGAGCAGCCTGGTGGCATTGGTGGCAGCTAAAATATTTAGTAATCCTTTCAGTAGTCACACAAGTGAAACTGGACTCCTATAACCAAGTAAAAAAAACTATTTCAAGAAGAACTTCATGCCTAGAATATGTCATTATCTTTTTGAAAGGTTTATTGTTAAATGAGGTACTTGTTTTTCAGTTCTGACTGATGCAGGTTCCTATTCCATATATAATAAATACATATATATATATATATATATATACACACACAAGAGCCATGAATATCTTGTAAATTATATCCTTATAAATGGTGCTTAGTGATGTCGTCAATTTTAATCGGTGCTTGGTGAATTGTGTAACATGACTAACTAAAACTTGTATAGTATCAAAATGTCACAAGTCACCTCGGAGTTCCAGGCCTTTATAGTGGCAGTTAGCTGACTGCTTTAGGAGTCTTCTTGAGTCTGAAGATAGAAAATACTTTACATCTGCAGAGAAGGTGGCACAAAACCCATGTCCCAGTTGACAAAGCTCTTCTGAATTGTTACCTGGCATACTGTCATTTTTCATCCTCTGCCCGTGACACTTAAATGTAGGTCAGTAAACTGGAAAGAATCTCAGGAAATAATTATCTGTATATTTTTTAACTCAAAATTCTTTACAACAAATGACATGAAACAATACATTTTAAAAAATCTTTGACAATAAACAGTGACACCTGGAACCCAACTACACGTTTAATGCTTAGGAAAATTTTTTTTACCAAAAACCTAAAACCACATGCTATGTACTGCAATATTCCGACAAAATGAAGCTGAAAACAAAAGGGGTAAACTTTTCTGAAGTTGATTTACGTCACTGCAGATACTGTTTTAAGAATTTGGCTATTTTTTAAGATGGCACCCTACCACGAACTCTTCAGTGCCTATAACTGTACCTATGATAGCAAAACCTTAACCAGGCACTAGCCTAGAAACAACAGATCACAGGAAACCAAGAGCAACAAATACATGTGTATTTTACAAATACAAGATAAAGCCTGCAAAGTAGTTCTGAAAGTTCATGATTTTTTTTCTCAAAAAATTTTAATAGTGGTGAAAAATAAGATTCAAATTTTGAAAAAGTAGCCCTATAGAGTATGGTGTTTTTATTGTAATAATATAAAGCATAGGAGAAGGGTATGTACATTAAAAGACACTTTCCATAAACAGCTGTCACTTATTCATACCCAAGAGCAAACTGCTGAGCTGACTGGCAGGTATGTAGCTGCTATGCAATGCAAACTGCGTTAAAAGAAAATGACGAAGAGAACACATTATTGTATCTTATATACCCCCTCACTTGTAAACTCTGGCAGGGCTCTTTATCATTTACATCATCATGTTTTCAAACACAAGATAACAGTGCTGAGTAATGTATTTAAGTCATTGTCAGATGAGTGGCAGTATAATAATATGAACCAAAATACTGCCTTTATTAAGATATGGCCATTACATTATTTGGCCCAGCCCCCCCCCCCCATTTTAATTTCTACTGGGCAAACCAGTGTAATATCTGACTAATCTAACTGCAGCTGAACATTTTCTTAACAGATAGTATAGCTACTTTGGCATGTCTGGACAGTACTATAAAATCCCTGACATATAACGCTCCGAGCGTATTCTTGCCAAAAAATTCGGAAACGCTCTGCCCCTGTTTGCAATGGTTTGGTACGAAAATTCCGTGACTTTCTGATCGCCAATACGATATTATCGTGACTAATACGATTTATTCGTAAGCATTCTCGTGATATTTGCGATCTTCAGATCTTTTTGTTTCCAATCCGAATTTTTCCCATTCGGGATTCAAACTCGTGTTTTGATAAATCTGCCCCATACAGTGAATGGTGTGCAGAAACCGGTGTTCTCAGGATAAGTGGCTAATAAAACCTACAAGAAATCCAGAGTGTTACAGGTTTTCACACTGGCTGGGTCTCGTTGCATTGAGGGCAGTGTTTTAAGCAGCAGTGCCATCTAGTAAGCCATGGGAATAGCATCATTCCAGGCGTTTGCATTACAAACCACAAATAGTTGTATAATTTCAGTAAAATAATTCATGACAAGGTAGCAGCATAGGTTTTGTAAAGGCAAACCTGATATTCCCTAAAGGTACTCCTTATGCCTATCACTATCTATAGTAAAAGTAGATATTGTCCTGAAATAATGTTTTTATTTTTTTAGCAATGGCTTCTTTTGTCTTTCCCTCCCATACAGGCCAGGGTACACAGAACTCTTGACATGGAGGACCCATATCTAAAGTGGACTGGTGGATATGGGGCTGCCATTTATCAGCAGGGACTGGACATCATAAACAAAGGAAGAACTGAATATGGTTAAAATAGAATCCATAATGAAAGTATGTAAAAAAGCAGGTACAAATGGAACACTACCAACACTTTAGACATTAGCATTCCTTTAGTGAGGTATTACGGCGGGGCTGCTTTTCATCAGCAGAGACTGGCAAAAGAAGAAAGAATTAATTGTTTAAAACATGGAGAAATACTGCAAAAGTCTTCTAAAAAAATAATCATAAAATCAGATGCATGGCATTTGGTGCAAGTTCATCATTCAGCAGGACAATGATTCTTAATACAAGGCCAAAATAACACTGATGTGGCACTTTACAGCATATATACAAAATAACATTTACAATCCAATGCTGATAAGTAATGAAGTCATATATACATTACATGACAGAATATAAATCAGTGCATTCTCAGTGAAAATAAACAACCCCTAAGCTTAACTTTTAGTAGCAATAGCCAATAACCTACTGAGCATGGGCAGCATCACTGACACTAAAAATATACCTAACAAGATCCAAGATGGAGAACTACTGTGGTCAAATGTAAAGCCAAGGATATTTTGATTTTTTTTATTTGTTTTTGTTTTTTTACTTTTTTTACATAAAATGACATGTTAAAATATATTGTAAGTTTCAGTACTTTTATATAAAAAAATCACATAAAACAAAACTTTAGTGTAGGATTTGTTTCCGAGAACATTCATCACGGTTCTGGATAGTTTTGTTAGGCACTGTCGTTACAGTATATAACAAAAGGAGTCACTTGGGAAATGTACCTAAGAGGCTATCACCACAGTTTCAAACAATAGTTATTATTTAGAAGAATCAGAATATTTGTTAGTGGCTTTTAACCTGTGTTTTAATGAGCTGTTTGGTTTCCCATTACACTTTATTATTTTTTACACAGTACAATAAGGGGAACATTATCTACTACAGTTCACCGTTTTTTACAATGTACCTTCAGTTTGTTACTATAAAATTACCTTTTAATAGTGGAAACTTATTACACATAAACCACAAAGTGACATTCTAATTAAACTACTGGCAGCCTCCCCAGCACAACCGAAATAAAATGTTCTTAAATGCACAGGAATGCTGAAAAATAAGTTGCTCCTTTGCAAAATGCCACATGGCTGATACACTAATATTTAAGGAATTATTCTCTACTTTCTAATGTTGCTAGAAGCTACTGCACCAAGGTGACTAACTATAGTACAGCTCTTAGGCCATACAGCTACCTCCAGAGTTACACAAGTTGATTATGCACACAGTTCAGTCTAATTCAGGCTAAACTGTAAAGGCCCCCATACACGGTCCCTTGGACCGTTTCGGCAGCTAATCGGCCCGTGTATGGGCAGAAACGAGCGGCCTGGCCGACCGATATCTGGCCTGAAATTGGGCAGATCTCGATCGGCCAGGTTAGAAAATCCAGTCGGATCGGCTCGTTGATGCGGTCCCCGAACCGACTGCCCCATGGCCGCAAATGTAATCCAATCGTTTGGCCCCAGAGCGGATCTTATAGTGTATGGGGCAATCAGATCTGGTCTGAACAATGACCTAATATACAGGGTATTATCTGAAACTGCATGGGTCTGAATTTGGTGTGGTGATATGACTGAATGTAGCCAACCTGCCATAGAAGGGACAGCAGCAAGGAGATCCATTGGTGACGATTGATTTGGTATGTACATTATTCATAAGCCAAAAGGCCACTGTGCCATTGGTGGCTATATGCAACGGGAATTCTGCATTTGACCTGCATGAAGCAGTGCCCTGCACACCAGTTTCCTGCCTTGTTGCTAAAGGTGCACATTTCCACATGAAGCATTTTAGTTTTAACATGAAAAAAAAACATGTCTGTGTGATAACGGTTCAATTCAGGATATATTTCATTTTCTGGTCATTAGAATCGTATGTGGGTCTAGTTTTATATGGGATATATATTTGTTCATATGGGATGTACTTTAGTCACAGTTTCACATAGGATAATGTACACTGTACTTTTCTTATAATTACAAATGGGATGTAACTGTAGCTTACATGTGACTCTTGATCTTAAGATGAACCCTTGCAGAGTTGGTGGAGGAAGGGTGTTTTTGAACCATAACCATCAGGGTGAATAAAACAATGGGGCACCAGTGGTTCTTCAATAGTAACCCTTTATTTGCAGCAATGTATAACTATATCTTGAAGCATAGTCAAAATGATACAGTACAATTATTAAGGAGATACGAACAAAGCTTCTAGCAGTGCTTGCCCAAATCAGGTACCACTGACAGACTGTGGATCTAGTCTCTCTTAAAAGTGTCCAGTACAAGACCTCCAAGTGGACCCTCTGTGATATGTACCTCTATCCCTAGGTCCATGTCTGGACTGGGATTCAAAATAGGCCATGGCATTTCAAGCACAGAGGCCCACACAGCCCCCCACAGGCCCAATAAATGGTGATTGTCTATGGCATTTTCTAGCAGCCCCTCTGGCATTTGCCAAAACCTACAGATTGCCAGTCCTGGCCTACCTAGGTCTGTACACTGTGTCACTACTGTGTGGGTGGCACCCAAGATTAACAACCAGGTTGTTTACTAGCACCCTCATCCTAACTCTCACTCCTAGAGAGGGCTATTGCAAAACTATCCTGACATTAGCTTCACCTACTGGGCCTACCTCTGCCAAGGCCCTGAGTTCCATCCACGCTCTTCAACCTCTCCAACATGTGGGATTCAAAGGGACACATGTTGGTTCCCCCTTTAAAAGACTAGAACCATGACCTTTCCTTGTCCCGTTACATCTGGCGTAAAAGTAACACAGAATTTCAGAAAAAGAACATCATACCAACAGTAAAATATGGTGGTGGTAGTGTGATGGTCTGGGGTTGTTTTGCTGCTTCAGGACCTGGAAGGCTTGCTGTGATAGATGGAACCATGAATTCTACTGTCTACCAAAAAATCCTGAAGGAGAATTTCCGGCCATCTGTTCGTCAACTCAAGCTGAAGCGATCTTGGGTGCTGCAGCAGGACAATGACCCAAAACACACCAGCAAATCCACCTCTGAATGGCTGAAGAAAAACAAAATGAAGACTTTGGAGTGGCCTCGTCAAAGTCCTGACCTGAATCCTATAGAGATGTTGTGGCATGACCTTAAAAAGGCGGTTCATGCTAGAAAACCCTCAAATAAAACTGAATTACAACAATTCTGCAAAGATGAGTGGGCCAAAATTCCTCCAGAGCGCTGTAAAAGACTCGTTGCAAGTTATCGCAAACGCTTGATTGCAGTTATTGCTGCTAAGGGTGGCCCAACCAGTTATTAGGTACTTTTTCACACAGGGCCATGTAAGTTTGGATTTTTTTTCTCCCTAAATAATAAAAACCCTCATTTAAAAACTGCATTTTGTGTTTACTTGTGTTATCTTTGACTAATAGTTAAATGTGTTTGATGATCAGAAACATTTTGACAAACATGCAAAAGAATAAGAAATCAGGAAGGGGGCAAATAGTTTTTCACACCACTGTATATTCAAATAAAGACATTAGAAGTAGCAGTTTATTATTTTATGCTATTATTATTATTAACATTTATTTATAAAGCGCCAACATATTCCGCAGCGCTGTACAATAAGTGGGTTTCATACATTGGACATACAGAGTAACATATAAAGCAATCAATAACCGATACAAGAGGTGAAGAGGGCCCTGCCCAAAAGAGCTTACAATCTACAATCAGGTGCCTTTGCCTTTTTGCCTGCAACCAATTTCACCCATTGGTTATTAAACACCTAGTGCATGCAGTATCTTTACTGTAATACATCTGCATGCGCTTATGTGCTTAGAACCAGGAATGGGATCAATTACCTGGAAATCCGTTATCCATAAAGCACCGAAATGCATTTTCCATAGTGTACTACAGTATTTAAACAAATAATTCTTCATTTTTGACTAATTTGCTTTCTTTTTACTGTAATAATAAAACAGTACCTTTTACTAGATTATAACTGCCATGGCCTTAAATCCACAATGATGGCAAAACAATTCTCTTGATTTGTTTTCATATTTAAACATTTTCAGACACCTAACGGCATGATGTTCTACATTACCGAAAGCCCCTTATCCAGAAAATGCCAGGCCCCATACCTATATCTGTTTCTTGGGTTAATATGAGATCATATTCACATTGATCTCATACCATATCTCATTAAGTGACAGTATGCTTTATTTTATATGTGTTTTGTGATGCATTGTCCATTCAAACGTGCTGTGCTTTGTGGTTGTAAGCCAGGCCATTTTCCATTCCATTTCTCTACATTAAGTGCAATATATCTAAGACCTTTGGTGCTTATTTAGCAGTTGTGGTTTTATAGAGTGAGAGCTGCAGGAATCAAATAGCAACACAGAGACAAAGTACGTGAAATGGGAGAGAGTTATCTTTCCTTCACTCTGCCTTAAAGGATTAACATACCCTGTAATAAGTAGGGTTTATCACCAATTTTTTATCCCTTAAATGGATATTATACAGACTGTTTCTGGATTTGTAAAACATTTTTAAATAATTCTGCAGTATTCCGTTTAGTGCGTGGGCTCAGGGTACACCTCCCCTTGGTACATCACTGCTAAAATAGTTTGGTGCCCTTGGAGGTGCTATTTGATGTTGATGCAGAAAAAAGCAATATGGCAGATCCCATATATAAAGCAATAAAACTAAGTTGTAAATTATGTCAAGTGCTGAGATATCATTGCTGCAGCAAAGTTAAGTACACTGGGGCCCTTTTCTGGGTTTTCCAGTAAAGTTAAGCAGGCCACAACCTTATTTATAATCTGAGAGACCAGCCTACAGTTGGTGCAGCTGCGCCTGATTTGAGATGAAGCACTTGTGCAGCTGCATTCATTTTGGCAAATCGGATGCTATTAGTGGTAGGCACAGTGCAATTGTGTTAAAAGCATTGCCCCTTTGTGACTGCAATGATGCTGGAATTCTGAGGAAAAAAATGCTGCACTGTGTGAAAAAAACATGACGATTGCGCTCAAAGTTGTACTTTGCTCACTGGAGACAGGGGTGCTGCTGAGGCCGGCTGAGAAACTTGCTTTAAGGTGGCCATACACAGGCCGATTCTAGCTGCCGACATTGGTCCCTTAGACCTATTTGGCAGCTAATCAGCCCATGTATGGGCACTACCGACCGATATCTGACCTGAAATCGGGCAGGTTAAAGAATTTAGTCGGATCGGGGACTGCATCGGCTTGTTGGTCCGGTCCCTGAACCGACTTCACCTAAACCCGTCGTCATAATTCGATCGTTTGGCCCCAAACAAACTAGCCTGGATTCTCCCAATATCGCCCACCCATAGGCCACCCATCGCCAAGCGAGCAGGTCTAAAGGTGTACAGGTGCCGCAAAAAGCTCCTGGTAACTTAAAGAGACAAAATTCTGTTTTTTAAATCAAAATTTCAGCTCTTCTAGGGCAGAAAGCCCCCCCTCTGATGCAAAAAAAAACTAAGTGTGAAGGGGGGACGGCATCCCCTAAGCCGCATCAGTGTGGCACTAGGGGCTGAAACGCCCCTGACTGGATGTATGCACATACATGTGCCTTAACATGTGGCCTCACACTTTACAATATATTCATTATTTAAATACACTTATGAACCCCTCCCCCGAAATACATAGTTCAAATGTCAGTATTAAATAATAACTACTTGCCGTATACTAAACGACTGTAGGGCAGAAAATTCCAGGAGATAGTCTGTACCTAAAGCAGCACAGGAAAATGTTACAGAGGCTGCTGTGCTGCGTCATTAACTACATTACTGCTAGGATTATTGATCAGTGCACTTTAGAAAGTGAAATCATATCCTCAACTGACCTTTAAAATAAAGAGCCAGCCTGCATTTATCAGTCATAGTGCCAAGTGGGGATTGCAGTGTGGCAGTGCTCACACACAACAAATAAAAGCTGCACTACATGTGCTACTTGTCCCATTTACCAGCATAAATACATTTTAAGGTATTTGTAGCAAAACTTGTCTGCAAAGCCCTGACATCTTAATAAGGGAAGTTTATCAATCAGCAGGATAATAGAAATAGGAAATCAGTCCCTATCTAGCCTGCATGCTGCATGGGTTTTGGCCCTTTAAGGGCTGTGGCACACGGGGAGATTCAGTAATCTCTATACCAGGGATCCCCAACCTTTCTTACTCGTGAGCCACAGTCAAATGTAAAAAGACTTGAGAGCAACACAAGCTTCACAAAGTTCATGGAGGTGCAAAAAAGGCTAAGATTGGCTATTAGACAGCCTCTATGCACACTATCAGCTTACAGGGGGCTTTATTTGGTGGTAAATCTTGTTTTTATTCAACCAAAACTTGCCACCAAGTCAGGAATTCAAAAATAACTACCTGGTTTGGGGGCACTGAGAGCAACATCCAAGAGGCATGTTACTCATGAGCCACTGGTTGGGGATCACTGCTCTATACCATACCCATACAAAACTGTCTAAACCAGGTTAATCCAACTATAATGGCTCTAACTCTTCCCCTTGGTCATATTTTATAGAATGGCAATTTCCTGCCTGGTAGCATTGGGTGCCCACTGCATTACTCTTATTCTCTTGCCCTTTTCCAACTGTGGTCCCCGAATATGGGAGAGTTCTCCCAGACATTTTTAAAATGTATACATTTTCCATTTAAAAGGATGGATTATCATATAATATTAGGCAATTTGGCCATATATGTCAATAGGCAAGTGGCCTAGCTGCAGTGGCGGGCCACCTCGCTCCTGCACCTGCAATGACCTATTGCATCGCAAACCCACCCCCCCATCATTGGCGTGCATGTGCAATTCCGGGGGGTGCGATGCGATGGGTCATTGCCTCCACTGCTTATGACAAGCGGCAGGAGCAATGACAAAGGAGGAGGACTAGGGGTAGGCAGGAGAGGCTCCTGCCTGGTGCCCCCTAATCGGCCCTGTCTAGCTGAACCCTTGGATAATGGATGACCCTACAGCAGTGATCCCCAACCAGTGGCTCGGGGGCAACATGTTGTTCCCCAACCCCTTGGATGTTGCTCTCAGTGCCCCCAAACCAGGTAGTTATTTTTAAATACCTGATAGTAGCTGCCGATATCGGTGTATGGGCCGGCCCGACCGATATCTGGCCTCAAATCAGCCAGATCTCGATCGGGCAGGTTAGAAAATCTAGTCAGATCGGGGACCGCATCGGCTAGTTGATGCGGTCCCCGGACCGACTTTTCCTATGCCCATTGTTATAATTCGATCGTTTGGCCCCAGGGCCAAACGATCGAATTATCATGGATTCTCCCAATATCGCCCACCCGTAAGTGGGGATATCGGGAGAAGATCCGCTCGCTTGGTCTGCCCGTGTATGGGGACCTTAAGTTCCCCCTTACCTTAACAAGGCTACAGATATAGAAGCCACACTGCAATGGTTCTATAACTATCAAAGCAAATTATCATTTGCCCTATATCTCACTGCAACTGACCTTCATACTGGGCTTCTTGAATAACATATAAATATTCACCCCAAATCTCAACCAAACTGGCCTTAAAGCTATGCCTTCATAATGGTTGCTTTGGGCCCCTGGGGGAGGGCCAGCCCACTCAACATTCAATGTGTGACCAGTTCAGCTTTTACTTTAAAGGGGACATGAAGCTCAGACCTGTAACCCCAGGTAGAATTTCCATTGGTGTGGATTATTTCTTTCAGGCCATTGTGACACATTGATAATGTTCTTATTAGGCTACATTTGGGGCACAGAAAAATATAACTGTACCAGCATAATATAGCTATTACTTGTATTATGTTCTTTATACATAAAGCTGGATGCTTTTAGGGAAATACAAAAACAATATATATTTTTAAACATTTGTGTGAATGTTTTGAAGCTTCAACATTGTTTAACAAAAGGCAATAAACTATAAATGGAGTAGGAAAATACATTTGGTTGGAGCATTTTATTAATTTTTGTAACCTTCATTTTTCCAGGGTACTCAAGAGTTGAGACACAAGGAACAATACAAGCAAATATGATCCAGTATTAGATAATCACTGGAATAATGAATCCAAAGAAAAGAATATAAACTAGAAGCAATACAGAAAATACAAGTAATTGTTGGGAAGCTTTTTTTGTCTAAAATATATGTATCAAGAAGCAAGAAAATATTTTGTAGCCACATATAATAGTTGCAAAAGATATACATTCCAAATAAAAGATAAATAAAATGTGGTCAATGTGGCATGAAAATACTAAATTAGGAGTATTTTATTTTTAATCAGTTAGTGGGTGTGTAGTGATGTATTCTTTGTTTTTGATGCCAGAGCTTGTTTTGGTGCACAGAGACCCACAGTGCATTTCTAACAACTCCCAATTGGCCTCATCCTGAATGCATGGTAGTCTGGAGAGAATTTCCTAATGCAGCCTATTCTGTAGATCTGCAGATGGTAACCTTTATCAATTCTTTAAATGCAAATTAGATGTATGTATGAAGCCTTTAATTAGACATACAAACCCTGGCAAATTCATTCTTGAACTTTCTATGTATATATTGCGTTTAAATACTGGCTGGTCCCAACAGATGTCTTGTAGTCCAAAAGAAACGAGCAACCCTAAAAAGGATTACAGCTTTATGATTTTCTTTATTTTTCTGCCAGAAGTGTCTCTAAAGGCCTCTGCTGGGGACACAGTTTCTTAATCTCCTCACATCCAGTTACTTACCACCTCCCCCCTTATTCCCTCCCAGTTGCCCCTATAATCATCCATCAGAATAACCCAGAAGGGATGTTTTGATACATTCTGCCATTTACTCCCATTGTTGTTACCTGTTAAAAATATAAAAAAAATATATATAAAAAAAATCTAAAGCAATAAACATAAATATATGCCAGCATTCTACAGGTAGGTCACAAGAATCTTATACAGCTATAAGAATACAGAGACATTCTTTATCATTATATGGAATAATGTACCTCCTAGTATATATTAAGATATTCTGCCCATGTGCCCGGTTTTCAGTTCTGGATTGTATCAGCAGTGCCAAATTGGGATACAGTGTTCCCTTGCCCAATAGCACTAGGAAGACACTTTCAGTAGCATTTAAAGGCCATCACAAGGGCATCTTAATCCAGTCAATGGCTCACTAACTGAACATCCAGTGGAAAAATAAAGAAATTCTGTTGTGATTTTTTATGGTGTACTTTTTATTTCTAAATTACACTTTTTTTTCACAGCAAATAGTTACATAGCTACATAGGGTTGAAAAAAGACCAGAGTCCATTAAGTTCAACCCTTCCAAGTAAACCCAGCACACACAACCTATACTTACCAATCTATACACTCACATTCATAAACTATAGATACAACTACTAATACTAACTGTAGATATTAGTATCACAATAGCCTTGGATACTATGCTTGTTCAAAAACTCACCCATTAAAAATGTTGTTCTTAAATCACCAAATGTAGGCAGCCATTTTAGTCTTTGTGCCTGAGTCTGAGCTTTCAGAAGGAGCCAGTGCTACACATTAGAACTGCTTTCAAGTAACCTATTGTTTCTCCTACTCCCATGCAACTGGAGGAGTCCAAAGCTGGACTTGGGTTTCTTACTATTGAGTGTTATTCTGATATCTACTGGGAGCTGCTATCTTGCTCCCTTCCCATTGTTCTGCTGATTGGCTGCTGGGAGCAGGGTGATATCACTCCAACTTGCAGCTCAGCAGTAAAGTGTGACTGAAGTTTATCAGAGCACAGGTCACATGGCTGTGCCACTCTGGGAAATGAAGAATATGGCTAGCCCCATGTAAAATTCTTAAAATTAAAAAAAAATGTGTTTGTGCTTTTAAAAAACAGAATTCAATCTGCAGGAGAAGCTCTATTAACATGTTTTCCCATGACAGTATTCCTTTAAGATTACTTTGGACCCTAGCCAGTGTTCAGTACGAGGAACCTACCAGCCCTCCACACATTAACATACAGACAATACTAAGAATGGGCAACTTGTGTATGGGCATCCGGGCTGTCACTTGCATCAGATAATAAATGCTATTAGCAAAACCTTGGTACTGGGCCCAGCATTACTAAATAAACTGTTATCTGTGGCCCTCTGCAGGCTGAACACCCATTGTGCCCTAAGGAATCCATAAATGTTGTGCCATTTCAGTTCTCATTTGCATTTTGCCTGATGAAGGGGCCTTAGAGCTCCGAAAGCTTGCAATGTATTTTTATTGTTAGCTAATATAGGTATAATTTCTACAATACTCTTGTATTTGTGTTTTGTTGTTTTTTTATTATTATTTATGGCTTTGACTGCAACTCTCCTTATTATAATGCATAACTGTGGGCTGCAATATGCTGTACCTGAATCATGAATCCTATTATGGTTAAAAATGATACTGTTACCCCAACAGGCTTGATGCTTTCATACATTTTATGTATCCATTCTTTTTAATCATGCTTTTAATTTGATCATATACTTTTCTAGGTCAAATGCTTTTAATGGTTCATCCAACTATTTGGAGGCATGCACCCAATGCACAAAAGGCTTTGTCCCTAATGCTCAGATCAAGCATAGATGCTTGATTCTGGATACCTAGGCAAAAATGGCATTAAAAATATCCCTCTTTGTCCTCTTTTTCATGCCCATTCATTCCTGCTTTTTAGAGGAACAACATTTCTGGGGTTTTTTTTTAAATATGTAAGAAACTTGTACTACTTTAAATCGCTCAGTGCTCCTTGTTCCTTTTGTCTCTAGTGTTAAAATCAGTGGGTGTTTTAAATAGTCAAGGAAATTTATTATGCACCACTGAGAGACAGAAACCTGAGTCAGAAACCAGACATCCATTTCTCCACTCTCTCTATCTTTAATCAGACCTACACAGACATGATGTGTATATAACATTCAAGCTCTCTAACATTATTCAGTGGCCTGACATTAATTTTAGTAGCAGAGCGGGTCAAGGGGGTTCAAAGAAAACTGAAGGAGTTTTATAAAATACTGTCAACTCCAATGGGATAAAAATAAAACTCACTTGTGGAAAATGCTAACAAACAGAGATAGTTTATATTAACATGTCTATAGCAGATAAAGGCTGGGAAGCAAAGAATCACTTTTTGTTAAATAGGTTCCAAACAGAGCCTTTGTCATTGGCAATTCTCTTGTCCTGCCCCCTGCCACCCCCTCCTCTACTCACAAAGCCTTTCAACCTAAAGAGGATTCACTTCGAAATTACCTTTTTGTCCATTTGATTGTCCAGAAAAGCTCAAAAACATAACTACTAGTCACAGTATCCATGTGTTTTCTAAATTGAGAAAAGACACCTATATCCAAATTTAAAGAAAATGTCAGACGTTACCGGGCCTATTCATAAAGCTTTGTAAAAATATTTAAGGCCAAAAATAACTGCATATTTATAATGTTTTTTTGTTATTGATGTGTACTTACATGTGATTTGCCACCATTCATTGAATTAATTCATCCTAAAGAGCTAATCATGGTATTTATAAAGGTTTGTCATTGATTTTATGCCAATTATGCCACTCATCCACCGTAATGTATGGCAAAAATCACATGTATATATATATATATATTCATATATACAGTATTTTGTGTTATGTTTACATACAGGGAGACTGCAAGGTAAATGAGCAGATATAATGACATTTTACTTGAAAGTGATTTTGTTTTCAACTCATATCAACAAACTATTTACTATGTATATATAAATTAGCCCCAACACACCAGTCACCAACTACAGACAGAATAGTCAATCTTCACCAGTTTTTAAATCATTACAGTGAAGCTGGCCAATCATAGACCATCACAGTTAGCCAATCTGGCTGGCTATTTGGAGTGACTGATATGCGGCCAGTTGCTATGGACTAAAAATCCTGTCAGCTGATTGCCCTATTGTCGCATATCAGAGGTCACTGACCTACAGGAAGGGGCTGCACCTCCCACCCACTTCCCATACATTCTTATAGATGGCCCAAAGGCCAGTACAATTGTGGCTAATTCATGCACCCCCTGATCAGCTTAGGTCACACAATCGAGCTGAATAGGAATCCACTACTGTGTGGCCAGTTTAAGAGTAGAATAATCCATCAGGTACTTTAATATGAGATAGATAGACAGTTACATAGATAGATAGAATGATAGATAGATAGACAGACAGACAATTAGACGATAGATAGATAGATAGATAGATAGATAGATAGATAGATAGATAGATAGACAGATAGATAGAGGCAGCTAGATAGATAAACAGACAGACAGATAGATAGATAGATAGATAGATAGATAGATAGATAATTGATGGATAGATACAGACAGCTAGATAGATGATAGGGAGATAGATGATAGATAATTGATAGATATTTCAGCCCGATTTTACTTTATATGGGAAAGGAAAAAAGAGTTGCAAAAAGCAACAAGCTCAGTTTTTGTACCATTGTACTATTATTTTTCTAAATTCTTCTAATTGTGATATAATAACAAGTACCTAAAAATTATCATCATATTACACATCACATTATGCAGTGCTATACATCAGAAGGTATTAGACATATAGATTACATACAAAAACAGACTGATACTGGAGGTAAAGAGATCTTTGCTCATGAGATGGTGATCTAAAAGATAGTCCTAATAAATACTTTGTGTAAAGCATATCATTCTTGCTCCTCAGTTTAAAAAATAAGTTTGTTGCAACCTGCACAAACTCTTGCTGTGTTATTACATGAAACATAAGTATGAGAGAGTGGACGGTACTACCAAGAAAACCTATTTGTTTTTGTTGGCCAGCACGTGGGGGAAGGGGGTGCCTGGCTGAAAGTATGTGTTTGTGTGCATAAACCTGTTTCCTGTTGAGAACTGAGCTCACAACAAAGGGAATTGTAACTTTTCTTTTAAAATAGACCTGAAAAGGAATTAGCATATTCTAACCTACCATGTAATAGTGCAGCCTCAGGAGAAAATATTTACAAATCAAAGGTGCAATAATGAAGTTGGTAAAAATGTTAATTTTTCTCTCCCTGCGGACATAAGAGCAGCAGATAAATCATGGGATTAGGAGAATGGCATAACACACACACATGCTAGAAATTTACTTATTGATTGCACTGTGGCAGTTCCATAGTCTGCAAGCTCCTTAGGGAAGGTCAGCTTTCATATTTGTAAAATTGTTTTATAGGGGGTGGCATATTTCTGCGGGCAGCGTTGTGGCAAAATATTTAAAAAAATATGAGGGCAACCTGTGTTGAGGTGTTGGAACTATAGCTCCCAGTATTCCAACATCTGGATGACTTCATTACATATGAAGCTGTCAAACCCACTCCATGTCATCAGCACAATAATAATGGTGTCCTAGATTATCCAAATCATTAGTTTCAGCTTTGCTTTTTCTATTTCATTTCTTATTAATGCTGCTGGGTGATGTCTCCCCTTGCCAGGCCTGGATTGGCAATCTGTGGGTTCTGCCAAATGCCAGGGTGGCTGCTGTAAGATCACATAGACAGTCACTATTTATTAGACCGGCAGAGTTTTTTTGGGCCTCTCTACTTTTAATTCCAGGGCCTATTTCGAAGCCCAGTTTAGACCTGCCCCTTGCTGTACTAAGCTTATCACAACCACCAATGACAGGCAGAAAGGGGCATTTTGATCATTTAGTGTTGTCCATCTGATGCCAGTGGTGGTCATAATGTCCCATATGCCAGAGCCCTAACACATGGTAGAACTGCTGTTGTGTGACAGAAAGGAAGAGATGTAACCATTTGATTTCACATGACTTTAGCATTTTCAAACACAAATACATGTTTTTTTCACACCAAGTCACATATTACTAATTGTTTTTATGCAGAAATACATACTTATTAAAGTTTAAGTGTCCTAAACAATCCTTAGGAAAGCACAGATGTATTTTCAGTAAATAGATGTTAAAGAAACACCACTGACTTTAGGTGCTGGTGGTTCCCTCCATGTCTGTGTGTGTGTGATCCTTGTGAACTGGACCCATATGGGCAGATACAAATAATGCAAGTACTAACCTTTAAGGTGTGATTCACAGCACAGCATTCTGCATTCTCATAGCCTTGCTGTTGAAAGAGGAGAGCAAGAAAGCCTTCTCCTCCTTTGGTTTATGTTAACATCTTGTTCTTTTTGTTGCTGTAATGCAGGGAAGTTGGCCTAAAATCCTAAATTCTAAAAGCTTACATAGAACTAGTATTATGACTTAACATAATACAGCATTAGAGCAGCCTATTTGCATATCATTAGCCAGAATTCCTGGGTGCATGCTGAAATGCTGTTCTCTAGCTTTTATTTTTATGGAAATGCTGTTTTTTAAACTGGCTGTTAATGTGCAAATACTTCCCGCTGAAGGTATTTTACTGTGCTGTTTACAGGGGAGGGGAGTTTTCATTTTATGTAAGCCTTCTCTTTTAGCCTCATGTCCACATTGGCTAATCATGGAAATATGATAAAGAAGTATTGGTATTTGTATTGCACATGCTTCTATCTATCTATCTATCTTAGATAGTCCTATGAAATGTATGATGACTACAGGTTACCCATGACCAAACAAACAACCCAGAGGCATAAAATAGGGGAAGCAGACCTTGTGACTGCTGGGTGGCCTAGGAACCACCAGTAATCCACCACTAGACGTCTTTAACAGTTTAGTTTGGACTGGTCTCTTCTAATAATTGCAGATGAGACAATATAGGACAAAGCCTGTAACTGATCACCAGACATAAACGGAGATATCACTATTTCCCTATTTCCTGCAATGCAAGAATGACTTTTGTAGCTCCCAAAGTAGGCACTGTAGATTGCAGATAAGTAGGCAGGGGTAATGAATGTCCCCCTTATCAGTGCAGGTTAATGACTAATAATATAATGCGGAAATTAAAAATTGCAAGAAATATACTAACAAATATATTGAAAGAAATTGTCAGTCACAATTCTCACAATTCCTTCACAAGTGTGACTAATAAGGTAAATGGTTGCTATACATCTCAAGTAAGAAAATTCATATTTGTGTAATTTTAGAGGTTTAGAGGTCACATTTTTTAAAAGCACAAATACCTTGAATCAGTAACTTCACATCACTTTAATAGCACAAATTGCCCTACAAACAATTGGAAAAAATCAAATACCTCAAAGTAAAAAGGCCACAAAAAAGATATTGCCTGGGAAAGGTCCCATTAACTTCTACATAACCTAGCAAACTTTTAGATGGTAGATCTGGACACATAATAAAGTAGCACTATATATTTAAAATAATACATATGTAACATTGCATTTAATTAACTCTTTTCATCATATTTACAATTTTTTTCTTGTAAACTCATAAAAACAGAGCTAAAATTCATTAGCATAACTTTTACTTAAGAGTTTGCTGCCGGTACAGATTCCCGTTCTCATATTTTCTAAAGGTGCCCATACACCTACGGGTGGGCGATATCGGGAGAATCCAGGCTAATTCGATCGTTTGTCTAAGGGACCGATATCGGCAGCTAGAATCGGCCCATGTATGGGGACCTTTACTTGGGGATAAGGTCTGTAATATATTGTGACCAAAACATGATAGGATGCTTTCAATGCTGTTACGGCAAAGTTATAGATTTTATAGATAAAAGCAAGATTAATATTGTTCAGTTAGTGCTGGGCGGTATACCGGTTGGGGGGCTGGGGGGGTTGTGGTTGGGGGGGCTGGGGGGGTTGTGGCTGGGGTTGGGGGGGCTGGGGTTGGTGTTGGGGGGGGCTGGGGTTGTTGGGGGGGGTGGGGGGCCACCAATATTTATTATTTATTTTTTATTTATATACCGTCAAATACCGTGATACCGATATAATTTTGAAAAATACTGTGATATAAATTTTTGGTCATACCGCCCAGCTCTATGTTCAGTGAAGTGTGTTTGTATAATCTTAGTGCTGTATTGCATATATCAGCATTACTTAATAGCACCCAGCCTTGTGTAAAGAACATACTATAGTATACATCTTGTTTAACACAAACTTTGTAAATATTACAAAATGTTTTATGGTGTCCAAACATCTGCTAGTGTAAAATTCAACTATAACCCCCACTTGGTCACTTTATAAAAATGAAGGACAACTGCTGCCCTCTGCTACTGGCTGCCATAGAAGACTAGACAACACTGACTTTGTCTATCAATGGTTTAAAAATATCATTACAACAAAGATGGCTTGTGAACTACTACCCAGGTCTGATTAGCACTGCCTTTAGGCCACATTCTGTCTAAAGAGGTCATTATTAATTGAATAAGGTCACTTGATTAATAACATGCAGCTCAGTGGCAAGCAGGAAAAATAAATGAAGTACTTTAACAAGCAACTTGAGCTGATCTGCAGTGTTTGTAATCTTAGTGGCGAAATTTGTGTGCCCACAATATGAGGTTCTTGCAAAGCCAACTTACCCACAGGGCCTTAAAACAACAATGCCATAGACTGGCACAGCAACACTCTCGTCCACTGACTTCTAAGGACAGTATTGCCATTAGGGAGGAACAAGCTGTAAGGGTTTAGAAAAACAATATATAGTTTAGTGTGACAATAAGGATCTGTAACAGTACCCTTGAAAGTAGAGCTATTGGAAAAAGAAGGTGGCCCTGTCACTTAAAGTCATAAACAAGTGCTGAATATACGACCTAGAGCAATGCAGTTCAGTTGGTTGCACCAAAGTTGAAACATCCTATGGTTGGAGGTGTCAGATGTCACACTTGGAAACTCTCAAAGAAGTTAAAAAAAACTCAATAGATGTGAGTGCCACTGTACTTATCTAAGCACTCACATTCAAAAGGCTAATCTCTGTGGTATGAATCAACCCTCTGCTTTACTAGTCAAAATTAGCAAGACACTAATGAGCTCACCAGTTCTTTACAGACCTGTTTTTATAAAATTCTGCTCTCAAATCTAGTCTCCACAACTTGCCAGGCATGCCAAAATCATATTATGGGCTAGTTTTAGAATAATAACTATACTTAAAATATTTAAATATAAACTGAATATTATGTATATAACAAAACTCCCTTTAGATTATAAGCTCTTTGGAGTAGGGCCCTCTAATGCTATTTTTTTAATCTGTAACCCTTAAATGTTGTAATATTATAACACAGCTGTTTCTTATAAATTAATGTAAATAACTGATAATATTGATGTTTATCGGTCTCTGTCCCACCGGGCCCCCCTATACCTTTTGGGACCCCAAAGCAGTTGCAACTAACATAATAACAAAGTATACTGCAGGACTTCCTCACTGGACAAACAAAGGGATATTGAGCAATTATTGTGGATCTGTTACTCTCCATTCGCATTATGTTTCTGTGCTGCTGCGGGTATAGTTTTAGAGTGGGAACTGTTGGTTAGCCAAGAAGACTAAGCTTTAGAACCTTCGACCCTAGCATGTTCATATTTTGACCTCTCTGATTTTGGTGCCATGTTGTGTAATTTGTCTAATTAATCTGTGCAGGTCTGTAACCACAAGGATGGATGATGCAGAAAAATAGATCTATTTTTCATCTACACTTGGGACTTGTTAAATTGTATACTGCAGGACAGCTTAATGATGCTGCAACCTTCCCACAGTGGTCAATAACCATGAGACATTTGCCCATCTGGCACTAGACACTGAGCATTTTTAAAAAACAGAAAACAAAAAAAACCCACTGAAACATGTGTAATTCACTGTATAATTAAATACTTATTATGGCTAAAGAGGGCTAATGTCAAATTAAAACATGCTAAAAATAAAAAATATGGCTATATGGAAAATAGTACACAAGAGGATATATGTACCACTAAAGAATTTATAGGAGGTGACACAATCCTAAAGGGGTTGAAAAACAAAAAAAATAACAAAAATAACATTTCCAATATTTTGTAATCAGCTATTGGAAGCAGTATCCATCATCTCCTTTCCTTTCTGATTCTTACTATTAAAAAGTTTACAGAAGCCAGCTGATAACAGACCTGTGAAAAAGCAAAAGAGCTGCAACATAGTTTCAAGAGTCAGAGCCAGCAGTGTAACAAGGGATGTACAATAATACTTTCATTTACAATGACATTCACATATCATGTTAAAAACAATGAAAATGTTTAATTCATGTATATTGGGAAGTTGCTTAGAATTACATTTACCCAAACCTGATTCCTGCTGGGAAATGCAAGCTCTTCCCCACCCACCCAATCGGCTTTGAGGACTGTAGGCCATGCTGTGGGGTGGCGGCAGTGCCATTGGTCTCAGTGTGGAGGAGGTTGTGACTGGGGTGGGGAGCCATAATATTTTATTGACATAATTAATTTAACATCACATTAAAGTGATACTGACACTAAAAAAAAATACTCTACAAAATATTTACCTATAACCTATGTCATGTTGATTTTTTTTTTTTTTTTTGCTGATAGGGCAGCTTTTGTAAGTAATTGTTACTTGAATTACTTGACTGTTTTGCCAACCTGACTTTGCCTTGTCAACCGGTCAGTTAGAGTTTCTAATGCCACTTTTGCCCAAATATGGCTATGAGGAACTTGGGGGATCAGTTAATGAAAAAACATGAGGAAGTACTTTTATGGCAAAACTATAAAACCCTTGCAAAGACAATGCAATAATATATTTAAAATACAGTTTACTTCCAGGTGTTAGTATCTCTTTAATAAGTTAGTAATAATTGCTTTATTAACACAACTTATTAATAACTCAAATAAGATGTTTATTAGTGTTGCCTTTCGGTATGGTGTCAAAAACAATTGTCAGATTTATAGCTGAAACTCATAACTCACCAGAACTAAAGCTGACATTAGCAAATACACCAGAACAAATAAAGCCAGTTATCTCAAGACAAATTAGGCACATAACACCTAACATTTAAATCCTGGAGCTCCTGTAACATTTGAAACAAAAGCAAAACAAAAAGAAAGGGATTTTTATACAGGACATCACTTAGATCCAAAAGTCATTAAAAAAATGTTCATAAAAATTGCAAAAAAAAATTTAAAGTTGTGATGCCTGACCCCAGGCCCAGACTGGCAAACTGTGGATTCTGACAAATGCCAGCTGGGCCGGAACTAGGGGTAGGAAGAAGAGGTACCTCTTCTGTGTACCCCTATTCAGCACTCTCTTGCCCCCGGCCATTTGTCATTGTGCGGCACCCCCACCCCAGACACTGCGCATGTGTGTGCTTCTTAGGCTTGGCCCACCAATAAATGCCAGGGCCTATTTAAAACGGGCCTGCCTGACCGTAATCTCTCCTTATCCAACACAAGACCAACTTGGCCCACTGTGCTGATTTATATTCCCTGCCCAACCTGCACCATCATTTATGGCACTGGAGGGGACAGAACAAGGCGACTGCAAGTATATAAGTAAAGCCACCATGTAATTAGTGGGTTTAGGGCAGCACAGAGAGGTTGGAAAGGAACTGGGCTGGTGGTGACTATGGCCTCCCACCTGTCTCTGAGGTGAACTGGTTGGCCTGAACCCACCAGACCTATGGGTCCTGTGGCTTTCGGTACAACCCACACATTGCTACTGTAGACCTCTGATTGAACTGATTTACATTAAAAGTCTGTCATTTCTTAGGCAAGCTTCATTTAAAACATGACAGCAGATTTGTATTTGTTCTTTCCGTAGAAGAAGATAGTGGAAATGCCAGACTGGTGGTTTTATATTTCATGTGCGAATTGGCCCTCATCGTGCTTTCAGCTCTCCCCAATTCTGCCTATTTCTGAGGTGTTTTGTGAGTTGGGTGCAAATTACAGGGCATGGTAAAACAGGGGAAGGAGGACAAAATAGGGTGACTCTCAAAAAATCCATGCAAACTGGCATCTCTGAGATAGCCCATGTGGCAGATAAGTGTGGCTGGAACTAGCCGGTGACTGGTAAACGGCAGAAATTTACACAGTAGTTTACTATTTAGGGCAGGGGTGCCCAAAAGGTAGATCATGGTCTACCAGTAGATCACTTTAAAGTTTCTGGTAGACCATGAGGTGTAATGCAGTGAGATGACATCCAGTCACTTCATTTTCCCCCCGCATACTGGAGCTTTTGAGTGCGGCTGCTCAAGCAATCTGTCTTTGTAGTTTCATTCCAGTATAGAAGATTGTCCCCACCGGGCCACTGTATATATTTGTTCCCACTTTATATATGTTTCTTTGTGCAGACTACAAAGTGGGCCATGAAGAAGGGAAGTAAAAATGACAACAATCCTTTCACATTAAACTTGATGTTGGCACTTGAATGTTATGTGGGCATTAAATGTGAATTTGGCACTGCATTTACATATTGCTATGTGTTTTTCGTAAACATCGATTGATACTTTTTCTTGCTTATTGTGCCAAATGATAGACGTCACACTATTGTAAATGTGGTAGATCTCATGATGGAGGCGAGGTGGCAAGAGCAGATCACAAGGTGACAAGGTCTGGGTATCCCTGATTTAGGGTATTTAAATGAAACTGAGTTTACCCTAAATACATTTCTTTGCCCTGTATGATAGAGAAGTCATTACCACATGGTAATATCACAGCAGGGGCAGAACTACAGAGGGTACGATTACACCCCCTGGTGGAGGGCTCAGCTACTTGGCCTGCACCTGGGCCCTGGCGCTAATAATTACGTTATTGTCAGTGAATGTCCTGTTTCCATTACAGAAGTGGAATTATGCTGGTGGCCTGAGAATTGCTAGTGTACTGTACATGTGTTGCCAGAGCCACAGTGGATTCAATTTTGCATTGGGAATTAACTTATTTAAGCACTAGTATAAGCAATAACACTGGGGCTGTAGTATTTACAAGCAGAATGACATTTAGCATTAGAATACTGTGTGTATTGTATACTATAAATTATTGGCAGGTGCTTGGATGTGCTCTTTGTTTGGGGATTCGGAGACGGTCCCTCAACTACGCCAGCTCCACCTGAACTCTTGTGGTTTATGACATCACACAGTAATGCTCTGGCTGTGAAACCTCATTTGATGGTGTGGGGAAGCCATCTGTTTAGCCTTAACAATAATAAATGCTCCTGGCTCATCAGCTAACAGGTTACCACATGTTGTTTTAACTACGGAAATCAAATGAACAGCATATTTCTAAATGTAGCAGGGACAGCGAGTGTATGACCTCTCCAGTTATTGCTGACTTGCAACTTGCTATTCGCTGGGAGTTGGTCATGCTGCAGACATAACGGTGTCTATTGTTGTTTGCCACATGCTGGTGATGCTCACACAAAGCAATATCAAGTGCAGCACCTCCAGTATCAACTGCTGCACCACCTGCAGCCCTCACACTGGCTGAGCCGTCTCCTCCAGGGCCACCATTACATCTGCTCAGGTTACTCATTTCAGAGGCCAATTTCCAATATTTTAGCTGTGTCAGGAACTTTTAGTATTGGGGGCCAAATCATGGAAAATGCTTTGTATCAATGTAAGGTGTGGGATAATGTGTATTTAACAAAGGGCAGCAGATACAGTTGCATATAGGGCAGTGACAGAGAGTATTGTCATTTACTTCCAATGATAAGTTTAGCCTGCCAGCAATTAACAAGGGGTAGCAGGTCACCAGCCAGCCCCTCACTTCTCCTGCCCGAGATCTAAACATCCGGAGGAAATGGCGAGTCCCTGCAATAAACACCAAAAGAGTGGACAAGTACCTGCAAAATGGTGCATCTATTTGCATAGCAGACTGGCAACAAAAACATCCATTCATATTCAGGGAGAGCGTGTTCTATGGGCAGGGTGTGGTGGGACTGACTCTAAGAGAATCGGGGGCAGCAGGAACGCAATGGACCCCTTTATGCACAGATCATATACAGGAGACTGAGGCTGAAGAACAAAGAGCGCCTCACATGTCTGGGCATATCCCCCTCACGGTACATTATGGAAGGGTCCTATATGGAGCCTATTGCCCTCACATACCCAATTCCTTGCACCCACAGTTCGCCTGTAGTCATAGTAAAGGGGCAGAAGGAAACGAAACGGCGATGAATCAGGGCAGTTAATAAGTCTGCAACAATCAACTTTAGCAACCGGTAACAATGAAGCCAAAGTGCACAGAATCATTGATAAAACCATTACCTCTTGGGTGTGGGGGCAACGGTATGCTTCACGAACCTGAAATCCTATTCTTTGGGTGAAATTTATGAATATTTGGGAAAAAAAACTATAACTGACAATGAAACCACGTTGTTGGATCTCCTTTGTCTAGCTACAGCGCTCAGTGTGCCTTAGGCGGGGATGCTGGGAATTGTAGTTCCCTGAAGCACAATAAGGCGTGACTGAGAAATAGAGTTGTTTTTATAAGTAAGCCATCCATGTGCTTTGTGTTTTGTTATGTTTTCCATAGCAGTTGCTGGCACTTCAGGTTACCTTGCCGTGACAAGCATGGGGGAGCATGGGAAAACAAAGCCCAGCGCTAATTCCAGCACTGCACGTAGGGAATGGGCGCACAGGGATCATTATACAGCTGTAACCCCTTTTGTTTGCCTGTACGCTAACCGCTAAGGTATCATAGTCACTGCAACAATCAAATATCGGCACTCCTAATATTTACAGAACTACAGGTCCCAACATCCTGCCTCAAGCGTGAAAACGGCCAGACGAGGGGAAAGTTGCCTGGTTTGAGGTTTGCCCATGTGTCCCTGATGTGCCCTGCATACATGCAGCCCAAGAGAGCGGCTACACGAAGCCTAGTCGTTGTGCAGCCGACACGCACTTTAGTTGTGTTTACGTTTGTGCAGATTGCTGGAACACGCGAGGCCAGACAAAGAGAAGCGCATGCTAGAGGTGTGCGGCTCCGCCAGCAGCTGAGAAACTACTTGGGCTCGGCGGCCAATAGGAATGTCAGACTGGGGCCGGCACATTCCATCATTTGACAGGGATTTGAGGTGCCTGCTCCCATAAAGGGGCACAAGGTTGGGGACAATGACACCCCTCAGCACCACACCGCGCTTTGCTATATCAAGTTTCTATTGTTCTGCATGAGACAACAAAGAAAGGAAGATTTTTTGTATTCCTTTCCCTGCTGAAAGGGAGGGCAGAGGGGCGTTCCAGACGCGCGTAACCCCGCCCCATATCATGCTGTTCGGCCAATAGAGGCAAGCAAGCTCAGTGTCAGTCCCTTTGTACTGTCAAGCCTTGCTCGTGACGTAACAGCCCTCTTATTCCCCCCTCTAGTGCCGTCTGGCTGCAGTGGCTCAGACAGGAGGGGAGGAAAACGCTGAGTGAGCCGGGGAGGGGCTCCTTAAAGAAACGCTGCCACCTCTGGCATTTTTTGGCCATATAGGAGTCGGGGAGCTGCGCCTTCATCCTGGGGAGACCCCATTTTCGATTGCACTGAACTCTCACCCAGCACCATCCAATACTCAGGGGTAGCGGAAGGAACGCAAAGCCGTAATAATTCCCTTTCCCCGCCAGCCACCCTCCCCTGTTTCTCTCCTTAGTGCCGGCCACCTCGCTTTGTCTTTGTGTCTGTTCGTACCACTGAGGTGAGCGGAGTGGGGGGGAGACGGCAGCCTGACCATGCCCAGCTCGCTCTTTGCAGACATGGAGAGGAATGGGAGCGGAGGAGGAGGAGGCGAGACCCTGGATGACCAGCGGGCCCTCCAAATCGCCCTCGACCAGCTCTCGCTGCTGGGACTGGACAATGACGAGAGCACAATGTACGACAACGAGCCGCGGAAAAAAAGCGTGAACATGACCGAATGCGTGCCGGTTCCCAGCTCGGAACATGTGGCGGAGATCGTTGGCAGACAAGGTGAGCTGCGTGGGAATGCTCAGATGGGACCGGGGCGGAGGGTCCTGGCCAGACAAAGAAGTGAGCACCTTGGGCGCTCCAGCTGTGGCTGAACTACAACTCTAGCATCCCAGGCACACATGTTGGAAGTGGGTGCTGAGAGATGTGTTTCTGCCACAGCTGGAGTGCCCATTCCTTTGTCTCTTCCTTAAAACTTAGCCCTTACAGCGTTACTGGCACAATGGTGCGTGAATGATAATGGCTGGTACAGTGCTGCCTGCATGGTGATAGTGGGCTGTAGGTGAGGGTGCCTATTGACTGCATGGTGATAGTGGGCTGTAGGTGAGGGTGCCTATTGACTGCATGGTGATAGTGGGCTGTAGGTGAGGGTGCCTATGGGCTGTAGGTGAGGGTGCCTATTGACTGCATGGTGTGGGTGCCTATGGGCTGTAGGTGAGGGTGCCTATTGACTGCATGGTGAGGGTGCCTATGGGCTGTAGGTGAGGGTGCCTATTGACTGCATGGTGAGGGTGCCTATGGGCTGTAGGTGAGGGTGCCTATTGACTGCATGGTGAGGGTGCCTATGGGCTGTAGGTGAGGGTGCCTATTGACTGCATGGTGAGGGTGCTAGTGGGCTGTAGGTGAGGGTGCCTATGGGCTGTAGGTGAGGGTGCCAATGGGCTGCATGGTGAGGGTGCCAATGGGCTGCATGGTGAGGGTGCCAATGGGCTGCATGGTGAGGGTGCCTATGGGCTGTAGGTGAGGGTGCCAATGGGCTGCATGGTGAGGGTGGTACTATTGTTGGCATTGCTGCAGACTGTGAATGAATGGTGCCCCCTGTGCTTGTACCCCGGCACTAACCGGTGCTCCATTGTGTCTCCCCCTCCCAGGCTGTAAGATCAAAGCTCTGCGGGCCAAGACCAACACGTACATCAAGACCCCGGTGCGCGGGGAGGAGCCAGTCTTTGTTGTGACTGGGAGGAAGGAAGATGTGGCCATGGCCCGGAGAGAGATCATCTCAGCCGCCGAGCACTTTTCCATGATCCGAGCCTCTCGCAACAAGAACGCAGCAGCGCTGAATGGGGGCTCGGTGCCCGCCCCCCCCAATCTCCCCGGGCAGACTACCATTCAGGTGCGAGTCCCTTACCGAGTGGTGGGGCTGGTGGTGGGACCCAAAGGCGCTACTATTAAGCGGATCCAGCAGCAGACCCACACGTACATAGTAACCCCGAGCAGGGACAAGGAGCCTGTGTTCGAAGTGACCGGAATGCCGGAGAATGTGGACCGAGCCCGGGAGGAGATCGAGGCTCATATCGCCGTGCGCACCGGCGGGCTTATCGAGCTGGCAGATGAGAATGACTTCCATGCCAATGGCACTGATGTTGGCTTTGATTTGCACGGCACTGGCAGCCTGTGGAGCAAAGCCAACCCGGGCATGACCCAAAGCTCGGGCGGCCGCAAGGCTTTCTCTAACTATCGTAACGACAGCTCTAGCTCCCTGGGCAGTGCCTCCACCGACTCTTACTTTGGGGGCACCAGGCTGGCAGACTACAGCCCGCCCAGCCCTGCTCTTAGCTACACCAACAATAACAATAATAACGGCAATGGATATGTGTATAGCACCGGCAGCGAAGCCATCTCCCCCGACTGCACTGACCTGGCCTTTGAGTCCGGATTTGACCCTGCCCCTGCCCCGCCGCCTTCTGCTTATGTCTGGTCCCAGCTGGAGCGCAGCACTGGCAGCGCCCCCTACAATAATAATGCCAACGGGATCCTGCTCAGCCAGAGACGGCTGAATGGAGTGGGCTGCACGGCTGCCCCCAGGCTCTCCCCTCCCCTGCACTCATGCAATGGACTGTCCGAGCATCCCTTAGCGCGCAGGGTGCGCAGTGACCCCGGGGGTGGCTTGAGCTATTCTGCCTACAGCAACATGGGCTCGGACTCCTCCTCCTCTTCCTCATCCTCCTCTTCCTCCAGCAGCAGCAGTAGCAGCTCTTCCTCATCCAGCTCGTCTTCCTCTTCATCTGGCATGAGGAGAAAGGGTAGCCGTGACTGCTCCATCTGCTTTGAGAGTGAGGTGATTGCTGCCCTGGTTCCCTGTGGGCACAACCTGTTCTGCATGGAATGTGCCAACCGCATCTGTGAGAAAAATGAGCCCCAGTGCCCAGTGTGCCATGCAGGGGTCACCCAGGCCATCCGCATCTTCTCCTAAATCCTTCCCCCCATCTCTAGGAAAAGGGGCAAGGAAGCAGCTACATTCCCACTTGTATGGTGCCATACACGTGTGTGTATATATCTACACGGATCCTTTAATATATTAATATATTGTAATATATTAATATTCAGATAATATATATATTTAGATTTGTGTTTTTATTTCTTATTCTGTGTTCATCAATGCTGTACATACACTAGGAAGCCACCCTGGTTATTACTTGCTTAAATCTATTTAATATAGTATAACTTAATGCCATGATATTGTTCCTTAAAAGAGGAGGGGGGGTGTCAAGATGCAAAGTAAATGTCTCTGTAATCTGATGCCCTCCTGCTCTTGAACTACACTGCCCCATGGTTGTTGTTGAAATGTGGTAGGTTGTAGTTCAACAAATATGGTATGCTGTAGTTCAACAGCATGAGGGCCAGATGTTCATTTATACACTAATATGTTACTGCATTTATCAGATGGTTGTTATGGAGTGAAATGAGGTCTAAATGTTGGTGAGCTGCAAAAGGGATGCCCAGCCTGTTAATCTCCTGCTGCCTTTGAGCTATGTCACCCAGCGTCAGTTTCCCTCATACTACAGATTCATCTCAGTCACCAAATACTGTCTGGGAATTCTGGGAGTTGTAGTTCAAACACAGTTGGAGGGCCCCAAGCTAGAATTCCCTTAACCTAGAGAGCATCTAGTGATCTGCTTTGGCAAACTGTGGCGCAGACACATGATTAAAGTACCCGCCTCCTGGGGGTGTGGGTTCATCTCAGTGGTACCCACCCTCTGGCGTCATTATGTAAATAGCTTACAGCGCCACTCTCACATGTGTCCTTTCCTGAAGCAATATTCATTTGTACATCTGCTTTTCTGCATTTGTTACAGTGAGATCACTGGGTCTTCCTTGGCATTCAAACATGGTTATTTACCTCTTCACAGCTGGTGGGGGTCACCTAGGCATTTCATTGTATATTAACCCCCATATGCCTTGAGGGGGCTAAATAATGGTGTTGAAATATGGGATCTCACAGATTTTTATTTTTTTTAAACATACCTTGGCAAGTGGGAATGTGGCTTTAAAGCTGCAGTATCTGCACGATTATGATTATTATTTTATCCCTTCTTAATGGAAATTGCAGGCTACTTTTCCATATACATATATATATATATAGTGTAAGCTTGGGAAGAATATAAGTGACATTTATTGCATGCTCTTGATATGAACAACGACATCCTAGTTGCAGTAGCTTTCATTTCCAACTGCACTTGATGCTATCTTTCCTTTTAATCCGATTAAGTACTTCTGATAAGCGGGCTACCAGATCTACAGTATGTGCCCTTTTTAGCTAGCCACTGCTGACCAAATGCTTATGAGAACACAGTGGAGGTACAATATATGTCTTATATTGCTTTTTTGCAGACACTTTCCAGTGAAAAAAAAACCCCCACGATACTGCAGCTTTAACAAAGTGATATCAAATTGTATCATATCTTCTATAAATATCTATATATAAATATAAAATGTGTTTTCAAAGTTTTAAAGATGAAACTGCATTGATACAGATTGAAGTATTTTATTCTTTTTTGACTTGAAAAATTATATTTCATATTGCAAAGATGTTTACAAGTATTTTAATTTAAGTTCAGTGAACTTTTTTTTGTAGCTGGGTTAAATCTTTTTATTTTTAGTATACGGCCTAAAGGCAAAGAACACTGTATTATTTTAATATCACACAGGTGTTGATGGGGGGGAGGGAGGGAATGGGACAAACCATTAAATGAGGAAAACCAACGTTTTGAACAGTATTCTGTTGGGATGGAGATTTTATAGGTTCTGAAACAAAATCTTTTAAATCTGCTTCACCCAGCATCTTTTTCTATTCCGTGATATAAAGCATATTTTATTCTATATTATTACAGAAATGGGAAACGTATAAGCCTATTAAGCCAACCAGAAGAAACAGTTGACTGCTTTCTAACCTTTGTATAGATTTCAGTGGGAATTACAAAATTCTGTTGCACCGATATAGTTTTAGTATTTCTATTTTAATACATTTTGTTTACCACTCGTTTATGTATATGTAGGTGATGTTACTTGAGCGTAAATGTACTTTACTGAGCAAAGTTTAAGAAAAAAACAAAGTATATTTTATTTTATGATAAAGGGCCTTTAACCTCATGGTCAAATACTAATATTATATTTGCTGAAACGAGATTTGAAATTGTATCAAGAGTTTTATTTTTCTGACATTTAAAGTTCTACATAATAAAGGTAAAACTTAAGTAATGGTGCTACTTCATGTTTTTTTAAGTATTTCTATATAAATCAAATAAAATTTATTCCAGAAATAACTTGTTTTTTTTTTTTTTTTTGTCTTGTCATTTGATCAGTGGTATAACGCAACTGCTTTGCAAAGCATGGCTGTTAAATATCCTTGTCAGGTGTGGTGGACTTCTGTTTCCAGCATCCCCTGACAGCAGTCTAGCTGAGTACACAGGGTTTTGGATCACCACAACTGAAAGACTGCTAGTTTAATTTTCCTGATCTGTGCATTGTTTTGTAACTCAGAGGCATTGTTAGTGTAACAGTGCAGATATACTGGTGTTGCACTGGATATTATACAATAATACTGTGGCTGTCCTAGAGGTTGTTGACCTAAAACTTCCAGAACTGACGACAGTTGAAGGCTGTCCGCAGGTGTTGGGCATTGTAGTCAAACAACATCCAGAGTGCCACAGATTGACCATATTCACCATAAAGGCCAGGCACAAATCAGTTTGTGTGGTTAATCTGATTTAAAATAGGGGTAGTTCACATTAAAATAAACTTGCATATGTAATATAATGTCCTATTAGAAACTTTTCAGTTGGTCTTTATTTTTTTCTTTGTAGGGTTTCCTTCTGCCTCTTTCCAGCTTATAAATGGGAGTCACTGACCCTGGCAGCCAAATACCTATTGCTATGTAAAGCTAGAATATTGTTTTTACTTTATATCACTTATCTTTCTATTTAGGCTTATTTCCATTCATCTTTCAGTCTCAAGCCACTTCCTGGTTGCTAGGGTAAATTAAACACTAGCCGCCAGATAGCAGCTGAATTTCCAAATTGGAGAGCTGCTGAACAAAAAAAGCGAAATCATTTGAAACCATAAAAAATGAACACAAATTGTAAATTGTCTTAGAATACCATTGTCATAATTATACTAAGGGGGTCATTTATCAACGTTTGGATTTGAACTTTTTTTTTTTTTTTTCTGTGATTTGAGTTTGTTGCACATTTCGGTTACGGTTCAATAACTCAAATGTCTTGATTTATTGTTTATTGAGTGCAAAAAAACCAAAAACTTGCATGTAAAAATTCAGCAGCTAAAAGCAAGCAAGTTTATGTAGAATCAATGGGAGTTGCCCTTGGAAAAGTCAAGCCCTATTTTCAATTCGAGTTTTGTGAGTTTTACTCGAGTTTGTAAACTCGAAAAGTTGAGGTATTAGAGTTTTTTTATTCCAGTTTACCATATTAATAAATAAGCAAGTATTTGAGCTTTATTCAAATGCCAGTTTATTCGAATTGAAAAATTCTCTAATTCACAAACTCGGAAATTGATAAATAAGTCCATAAAAGTTTAAATGCAAACTATCCCTTTAAGCATATTCTGTGCACTGCTTGTGGCTATATCACTAGTGATAATCATCATGTGCCTTTTTGTTAGTTTTATTTTTCAAGGCAGTATTGTTTTGATTCTGCAGCGGATATGCATTCTTATTGATAGTTATTCCATTATATATTTTATATATCTATATTACCTGTCTCCCCTTTGTTTTAGTGAATGTCTGCGTCTAGGGCAGCGTTAGTTGTAAACTCCATTAGAACAGCACCATCTAATGTTCAGAAATAGAATGTGTTGTCCTGTTGCAATCTAAAAGAATGCTTGCACATAGGCAAGCAACAAGGCACCTCCCGCTAATATGCATACACACAAATGTAAGTTCATATATCATCATACTTTGCACTAGATTGTAGTACAACTTTTCATTATTTTTGTTGGATGGCATATAGCCTATTGGTTACCATATATTCTGTTGGCTACCAAAGTGCAAACTACCTTTGCAATCCAATACATTTGAATGAAGCATCTCCCTGAAATGTATGACCCTCAGCAGCAAGACCTTTGCACATATTCCCTGCTACCCCTTTATTGCATAGTAACACTGCATCACATGAATGAAAAACCACATAAAATGAAAAGAGAGCTCTTACTCATTGCATGTTAGATCTATATAGCAGATTTTGGGCATACTCACCTCAGAACAGGTATTTGGGGAAATATTAATGCAGTACCACATTTTTTTTACTTGAAGTGAGCATAACATCCTCAGAGAGCATAAGATCTCTCTATTTACAGGTGTAATAAACCCAAACAAAACAATGAAACAGCCTAATATGTTTCGTTCCTAGAGGGGGCATGCCACTAAAGGCTAAGTTAGTGAAATACACGATTATAAACAAGCAATAACCAATGACAGTATTAGGTCAAACCAATAAATTTTAAAGACAGAAACAGAGATAAGAGGTAAAATAGGTATTTAGCCTGGGAAATAGACAGCCACATGTCATGAATTTTGAGTGTGATGTTTCTTTCTCTTTCTAATTAAATTTCTTTTGTTTTAAAGTCACAAAACATTCTTTTGTCTTTATGGGTCCAAAAATACTAAAAGGGATTGTGTTTAAATTTTTTTGTATATTGATCACTAATTAATGGCTTTAACCTAAATTGTTATTATTTTGTTATTGCTTGTTTAAATACCGTGATGTGTCACTAATTTAACATATAATGACATGTCCCCTTTAGGCTTGAAATCCATAAGGCTGTTTCATTGTTTTGTGTTTTCATGTTGTTACTGTGAATAAAAATTCATTTTAATCTGTACACCCCTACATTGTGGTCCAGGGTCAGTTCCTGCATAATTGCTCTAATGATGATTTACTCCCATTATTTGGAAGTCTGGGGCATGTGCATGTAGACCCCACATTTGAGTCACAATAGTGAGTGACAATAGCTCCCGCTGGTAGTGGATATTATATAGATTACTGTAAGCACAAAAACAGCTGTTACATTGCTCTGTCCCTATCAGTGGTATGTGTTCCCCAGGTGTATACACTGTGAGCTGTTACATTGCTCTGTCCCTATCAGTGGTATGTGTTCCCCAGGGTGTATAACTAGTGCTAGGAGGTGTTTTAGTAGTCTGCCTTTACATAAAATCTATTTCCAGTACAGGTATGGGAACTACTTTCTGGAATGCTTGGGACCTGGGCTTTTCAGTTATGTTGAGCACCATGCCTTAAGGCTACTTATAGGATTATGTTGCTACCAGCGTGGATTTATGCTATGTTCGCTGTCATCGAGTACAAGACACTGTCATTATTACAGAAAAAACCTGTGTATAAAAGCTTATGACTATCTGATGTACATACTGCATATTGTCGTAAAACACTGTCCCTTTAGATCTGTAGTGATTATCATGGACTCCCAGCTTTTAACTCTGCATCTGTCCCTCTAGTATTTCAGATGACATCTGTCTGGGTACTGGGGCACATGGACACAAACAGCCAAGGGGCTGTACTGTGCATGCTATTCTTACTAGAAGTTTCCTGGTTTCTGAACTACAATGTGCAGGGCAATGTTACATAGCACTAAGCTGATATGCAAGCAGAAGCATACACCAGATTTAGGTACATCAGAAAGGCAAAAGCCAAATTGTTTTGTATTACCCTAGAAGCTGTTCACCTTCCAGACTTCTTTGTTTCTCTATCGTGTTTCAGTCTGGCATTTTAGTAATCCAGGTGCAGACTCCAAACTGTTACAGTTTGCTACATGAGTTGGTACATTTCTCAGCAGCATCTGTGCAATGGTAGCAACTATTGTATCAATTATGACAGCTGCTTTTAATGGAATGTAGGGATTATTATGCTTAGCAGGGTCAAAGATAACAAATGTAACTAACTTATTAAAATAGAAAATTATATAGAGTCAATTGACCCCCCTTCCTCCCCAGAGCTGCCCTAGGGAGACATAAGAAAGTAAAAAAATTACACTTTTAACCAAAATATTGGAGAAAACAATGAAAAATAAAAAGCAATGAAAGTATTTTTTTTGGTGAACTATCTGAAAACAACTGACCTGAAAAAAAGTGTTTTGAAGGTGAGGAACCCCCTTTAAGTGATATTTTTAGCTGAGCCTAATTCTGGGAACAGAAGCGAGTGTACATTCTGTAAGTCCCTTACTGTAAAAAGGACACTGCTGTTTAGTACTCATTTCTCCGAAACATCTTGTTTTCCTTAATTTAGCATGTATAGCATTTTATGAGCTCAGGATATTATGTAATGGTATTTTGTTACACACACAGTGGCTGGCAAACCGTTCTAGTCTCCCAGTCAACAGGTATGGGACTTACAGTTGCAGGCATGTTAAATGGAACCATTCTAACTAATTTATAGGTTATGGCATTGTAAATGGTACTCTGACGTAAGCAACATTTTGTTATAATATTTAAGCACCATACAGAAGGGTAGTTTACCTTTAAATTAACTTTTAATATTAGGTAGACACGGATATTCTGAAACAATTTGCAATTGGTCTTCATTTTTTATTTTTTGTGTTTAGCTTTTTGTTCAGCAGCTCAATTTTGGCATTTCAGCAGCTATAGGGTCTTATTTACCCTAATATCCAGGCAGAGGCTTGAATGAGAGACTGAAATATGAATAGGAGAGGGCCTGAATAGACAGCTAAGTAAGAAACAGTAACATATTAGTAATAACATATTAACCTCACACATAGTTTTTGACTGCCAGGCCTAGTGACCCTTCATTGGAAAGCTGTAAAGTGTCAAATAGTTAAAAACTATAAATATTGAAGACCAATGGCCAAGTTGCTAGGAATAGGAAGATATATAACATATTAAAGATGTACCCCCATATGTAATTAAAGGCACTAAGACTGCCCAGTAACAGTAACCTATAGCAACCAATAAGCTGTTTGCTTTTAAACCAATGACCCCTAAATTCTACCTGCCTATTGGTTGCTATGGTTTACTACTCCTGGGCAAACATAGTGCTTTTTATTATATAACCTCAAAAGTTTCTTAAAATAGAAATGTAAATAGAGGAAAAAATATGCAACCATTACTCTACTTTATAAGGAGTCACCACTTATGTGATAAACAGTGAGATGAGCATCTGGCTTTATGGGAAAATCCTGACTTAGGAGATAAGCTTCTCTCATCAAATTGAATCTGGCCTATTATGTGATGTATTTTCCATTGTTTGGTCCATCATATTTCATGTGAGGATACACGATGCACCCTCTTACAAGGTGCTTCAGCCAATGACATTTTAGTTTAGGGCAGATAAACTGTAATCCAATCTGACCACATACTGGTGAGTCAAAACTGTTCCCAGAGGTGACATAAATGCCCAGTTAATCTGGCAGGATGGCTGAAATATTTGTATTTGAGCCTAAGGTTACTAAACATATTTTATGCATACATCACTAATAATATACATACTTATTCATATTCATTTTGGCCAGTTATGTCACAGGTGCTGTCAAGGCCTTTTGCAATCCACCATCACTAGGTACCACTCAAACATGAGCCAATTCATGTAGTTGCTCACTGCTCAAGAATTTTCTTCCTGCTCTGGGATCCCTGCAGTGTGTAGCCCTCAGTGGAACTCAAGTTGCCCCTAGACTTTTCCAACTACCATTTATTTCTGTAATGCTTCATTCGCTTGAATCACTTGTTAAACATCACAATTTTCTCCAGTAATGACTCTGCCCCTTTACTTCTGCACTTTAGAATATTGAACCCATTCACACTAACCCATTTCTTGCTTTGGTCAGGGGGGCCCTGAGATGTGTGTTTAAACACAGCGTGGCAAAAAAGGTACAAAGAAAGTTTCTTGTTCAAGCTGGGGCTGAAGCCATAGAATGCAATCAGTTTCTGACTTTTTTTCAGCCAGCTAAAACAATGAAAGCAAACATTTGATTGGTTGCACAGCGTTTATTATAAAGAAAATGCTTTTTTATCACCCAAATATAAAATACAGCATGTACAGTACTTGCATAGTAGAACTAGTAATTTCATAAAATGACTGCTAGTAGCTAAACTCTATACTGTACAAAAAGTACAAGGCAGCCATTGTTAACATGTTGCTCTTTCTTAACCTGCATCTGCCAGCATCACATGACAGCAACTGAAGTTAAACATTTGAGTGACACACTTGTGGGCACTGTTGTCTTTCAGTATTTGGGGTTCTAGGTTCAATTTCTGCTAGGACACTTCCTTATGGAGTTGGCATGTTTTCCTTAGGCATGTGTATCCTCCAGACACCCCACTTTCCTTCCATGTGCCAAAAACATACAGACGGGTTAATTGGCTCCTAATAAAATTGACCCTGCTGTGTTATGTGATAGGGACCTTAGATTGTAAGCTTCATAGGGGCAGGGACTGGTGTCAATGATGTGTAATCTCTTGTCTATTATATTGTATAGAGATATTCTTGTAAGAAAAATGAACCTGTTTGTTTTGTAAAACAAGCTGTTTTCCTTCTCATCTGACTGTCTCTCTTGGCAGCAGTTGTCCCTACGGAGAATAAGACAGGACTATAAAGTCTTGCCTTTGATATTCTAGTGTTAGGGAGGAACCATTTCACAGCTGCTCAGTGTTTTACAGTATCTGACATATATTATACAGGAAGTGTGGTGCAGTTTGTGCAGTGGTGTGAATTGTCTCAGATGTTTGGTGGAAGGCACTGTCATTTATTACCAGTGAAAGGGAATTGCTTTCATTTGCAACAAATCCTTATTCATTTATTTAGCTGAATGCATTTAGTGAGAGCTGGTTAGGTTTTATGTATTATTAAGCCCTCAAGCTACCAGTCCCTGAGATCTAGTACAAGTGTATCCAGATTAAGGGTCTTAGGATGTTAAACTGAAAATTAGAAGGTTGCTGTACTGAACGGGTGGTCTGTTTCCAAAAAGACTTAGAGCTAAAATGGGTATAAAGCTACAATTTGGCACTTTTGCACCCCCTGCAATGTCAGTTCCCAGCATTCTTAGCCATTGTGTAGCACATTTGCCAGCTTTTAGCAGTTAGTAAAATATTTGTACACTAGCATCATAAAGTAGTGAAGGGTTGTCAGTGGTGGATTCATGGGGAGATAAGGTGGCCCACAAAGCGCAAAGGGATGCAAAAGCCTTGTAATAGTTGTAGATTTTAGGTTGATGTAAACAATAATGCATTGACATCTCCCTTTTCAGGCAAAACCTGGTTCACTGTATTTATCAAGTCCTTAAAAACAATTGCTTTTAGTGTATAGTCACTGGTGATTGTATTTATTTATATAGTTCTCTCAGATACTGTTTGAGCAGTGTTGGTAAATTACCTTTACTGACTTCATTTCCAATCAATTCTGGGTTAACTTTTAGTAGGTTTTAGAATGTCCTATTCCTAGCAACTTTACATTTGGAGTTCATTATTTATTTTTAATACTTTTTACATGTGTTGCCTTCCTCTTCTGCATCTTTCCATTTTTTAAATGTGGGCCACTGACCTCAGCAGCCAAAAAAGTATTACTCTGTGAGCTTTTAATTTTATTGATATTGTTATTATTCATTATGTTCCTATTCAAGCTGTCTCCTACTCCTATTTCAATGTATCATTCAAACCACTTGCTTGCTCAGGTAAACAAGAACCTAGTAAACATGGAGCTGCTGAAAAAAACCACTGAAAAATAATAAAAAATGAAAACCAATTACAAATTGTCTTAGAACAACCCCTTTAAGTATCTTTGCATTGAATGCTCAGAGTGCTGGTATGTAGTTATACGTTTGCCACTCATGAACCCCATTAGCCCCTTTGCATAGACAGAGGCAGTGATACTCTGATCTGATTCAGAGCTGTTGAAAGACTGTTATTAGCAGTGTAAAAATATAACATGAATGCAAACTGCCAAAGTGCAAAAACGGTTACCAAAGGCCAGGTTACCAGGTTTTTGGCCATTGCAAGAAAAGTGGGTCTCTTGTCTTACTTAGTAGTTGTGGATTTAAATGTTATATGTTGAACCTGATCACTTGAATAGTTAATTGCATTCAGTCGCTGTTTAGAAGATTCTTGGGGAGGTCTATGGTTATCCTGATGCTATCCTATTGCTTGGTGCCATGGATTCTAAGAATGATTCCTGTTTCTCTGCTTTATGCTTTCAGTCATTTTAATATCCTCCTTACTGCATGTAATAAATATACAACTCCAGCTGTTAATCTCAGAAGAGATCTATTTTTGCCCTTAATTTGTGCATGCCTTAGACTTACAGTATATCACATCTGCCTGTCATTAAATAATGAAACATTTAATGTAGCATCAGTTTATTTTTGTACATCATTGATTTTCTATAAGCTAGCTGACCTTAGTGACCCTGATGTGTGTTGTATTAAGGTGCGATCAATCAAAATCAATAGGTATAAGCAGGTCTGGGTGTCTTATGGGAGCTGCTTAGTGTCAGGTCATTGTCACACTACATAACTCTATAGACATTCATATAATCTGAAGAGCTGTTACAATTTATTTTGTATTGTAAAATGTCATATTATCTTGTTTTATCAGCAGAAAATGTTTCAGAGTTTATCCAGCATATACAGTGGCTTGCAAAAGTATTCCCCTTGAACTTTTCCACATTTTGTCACATTACAGCCACAAACATGAATCAATTTTATTGGAATTCCACGTGAAAGACCAATACAAAGTGGTGTACACGTGAGAAGTGGAATGAAAATCATACATGATTCCAAACATTTTTTACAAATAAATAACTGCAAAGTGGGGTGTGCGTAATTATTCAGCCCCCTGAGTCAATACTTTGTAGAACCACCTTTTGCTGCAATTACAGCTGCCAGGCTTTTAGGGTATGTCTCTACCAGCTTTGCACATCTAGAGACTGAAATCCTTGCCCATTCTTCTTTGCAAAACAGCTCCAGCTCAGTGAGATTAGATGGACAGCGTTTGTGAACAGCAGTTTTCAGATCTTGCCACAGATTCTCGATTGGATTTAGATCTGGACTTTGACTGGGCCATTCTAACACATGGATATGTTTTGTTTTAAACCATTCCATTGTTGCCCTGGCTTTATGTTTAGGGTCGTTGTCCTGCTGGAAGGTGAACCTCCGCCCCAGTCTCAAGTCTTTTGCAGACTCCAAGAGGTTTTCTTCCAAGATTGCCCTGTATTTGGCTCCATCCATCTTCCCATCAACTCTGACCAGCTTCCCTGTCCCTGCTGAAGAGAAGCACCCCCAGAGCATGATGCTGCCACCACCATATTTGACAGTGGGGATGGTGTGTTCAGAGTGATGTGCAGTGTTAGTTTTCCGCCAAACATAGCGTTTTGCGTTTTGACCAAAACGTTCAATTTTGGTCTCATCTGACCAGAGCACCTTCTTCCACATGTTTGCTGTGTCCCCCACATGGCTTGTGGCAAACTGCAAACGGGACTTCTTATGGTTTTCTGTTAACAATGGCTTTCTTCTTGCCACTCTTCCATAAAGGCCAACTTTGTGCAGTGCACGACTAATAGTTGCCCTATGGACAGATTCCCCCACCTGAGCTGTAGATCTCTGCAGCTCGTCTAGAGTCACCATGGGCCTCTTGGCTGCATTTCTGATCAGCACTCTCCTTGTTCGGCCTGTGAGTTTAGGTGGACATCCTTGTCTTGGAAGGTTTACTGTTGTGCCATACTCCTTCCATTTCTGAATGATCGCTTGAACAGTGCTCCGTGGGATGTTCAAGGCTTTGAAAATCTTTTTGTAGCCTAAGCCTGCTTTAAATTTCTCAATAACTTTATCCCTGACCTGTCTGGTGTGTTCTTTGGACTTCATGGTGTTGTTGCTCCCAATATTCTCTTAGACAACCTCTGAGGCTGTCACAGAGCAGCTGTATTTGTACTGACATTAGATTACACACAGGTGCACTCTATTTAGTCATTAGCACTCATCAGGCAATGTCTATGGGCAACTGACTGCACTCAGACCAAAGGGGGCTGAATAATTACGCACACCCGACTTTGCAGTTATTTATTTGTAAAAAATGTTTGGAATCATGTATGATTTTCGTTCCACTTCTCATGTGTACACCACTTTGTATTGGTCTTTCACGTGGACTTCCAATAAAATTGATTCATGTTTGTGGCTGTAATGTGACAAAATGTGGAAAAGTTCAAGGGGCCGAATACTTTTGCAAGCCACTGTAAGGGCTAAATTAATGAACAATTAGATTCTATGATTTGGAAAGTAGGCCTAGCACTATGGTAGGAGGCATATTGTAATAACCTGCCACTGCTGCAAGCAATGGCCATAATAACTAGCAGCTTTCAGTTTTAGATAGAGCCATGTAGCATTGGGTTTCTATGGGACCATCTGTGATCCATAGGCTTAACAGAGCTCTATGTAGTCACAACCAACAATTTTCACATTTTACCTGAAGTCAAGAGTCATGTATATCCTTCTCATGGCCACAGCCACAGTAGTCATATTTAGACCTACTTAGTGGCATTGGGTGTATTCAGGGGCTGTTTAATAAGTGAGGCAATCATAAAGAATAAACATTAAAGGGTAAATTTATTAACATTGGAGACAAACATCACTGGTGATGTTGCCCATAGCAGCTGATCACATCTTTGCTTTTATTTTGTAACTGGTAAGTAACCATTCAAATCTAATTGTTGATTGGTTGCTATGGGAAACATAAATAAATAAGCCCATAGTTGTATGGTAACAATATATTTTACTTGTCCTCTGGAAAAGTTCTCAGTTCTCTCATTTCAGCACATTTAAATTATGACTTCCACACTGTAGAGCTAAAATGGAAATTATAGTGTATGTAAGTGGAGGTTACTTTAACTTTATTTCCCTATACTTTTCCAATAAAAAGTAAAGGATATTTTGCATAGAAAGAGCCAGATGAAGTATTATCCTCCAGTGTCAGTGATAGATTGTTTGTTTAGCATTAATAAGAAATATGGATCAAAACAGCTCTTGGTCATGTGTGGTTGTTTAACCATTTCGCTATTCCAGGAGCTGTGCCATACCATCGCTCAGGATGCTTTCATGTTTGTTTATCATTAAAACCATGCTGCTGGGTTGTGTTTGGTCTCCTATAACTATTGGTAAGCCTGTATAAACCATTGTGTACACCAGTGATCTGTGTAAGGGAAATACATTCAGGGTCGGCCACCTCGCCCCTGCACCTGCAGTGACCCATCACATCGCAACCCCTCCCCAACAAGCAGCGGGGGCAATGACAAATGAGGAGGACTAGGGGTAGGCAGGAAAAGCTCCTACCTGGCACTCCCAAATCGTTGTGCCCTAGGCAGCTGCCTTTTCTGCCTACCCCTAGTTCTGACCCTGAATACATTGCAGGAGATCTGTGCACTACCCTTTAGTATGCTAAAGTATACTACAGATGCCATGATTCATATTATCTCCATTTTTAAAAAATAGTTTAAAGGAGAAGGAAAGGTAAAAACTAAGAAAGCTTTAACAGAAAGGTAAATACAGCCATAAGCTCTCACAGAAAACCTGCGTTGAGTCCTCTATCAAAAGAAACACAGGATTTTGTGTCTTCTTTTTGTAAACATGTTCTTAGGGTTTCTGACTTTCTCTCTCAAAAAAACCTTCATTCCTGGGGCCAGAGTCTGCCCATTTTTTTCCTCTCTCCCCTCTCCTGCTTCCCCCTCCCATAAGAATTCATAAACCTCACTCCCCCCACACTTAGGAATGTGTGATCTGAGCTATAATGGTTAGAGCTGCAGCAGGAAGCTACTTAAAATGGCAGCTGCGATCTTAAGCAAACAGGGATAGCTTCTAGGGCTCTTTACTCAGGTATGGTAATGCTTTCTGCAGAATAAATTTAGCAATCTAGGTGGCACTTATGTGGTGAATCTATTGACAGTAAAATGCCTAAATGTCTTTCTTTCTCCTTTAATGTAATCATGCTTCAGTGGAGATTAGGGGTGGTAAGTGTTTTGAGGGCTAAGATATTGTCAAGCAGTTTTGATTTTAGTGAATTCTGCTCCTCTCTACTTATTCTCCTTTACATTGGCTGTTTAGATGTATTAGTGCCGAGCAGTGTCGGACTGGCCCACCAGGATACCAGGAAAACTCCCGAGGGGCCCAGGTGTCAGGGAGCCCTCCTGCTCCTAACTATTTGGCCAGTTGCATGGTCATTCCCTATTTCTGTATGGGAAAAAGAGATGGAAGAATAGGATAAAGAAAAGGGACTTGGATAATAAAGAGGCTGAGTGAGGAGAGGAGGAATAATAGTTTAGAAAGTGGGCCAATGGCCCAAGGTTTCCTGGTGGGCATCTCAGTCCGATACTGGTGCCGAGAACATTGTGGCATGTGGGGTCAGGCATTTTCTTTTTTTTATAGAAACCGTCTGAGCCCAAGATGGACATCATGCTATAGTAGTGTATTGTTGTGTACTATATTCTGTTTGATTTAGGTAAGGACAGAGGCACACATTTAACTGTGGCTACCTTAGCTTAGTTCCCTGGCTGGAACAGCCACATAAACCTATAATGTCATTTTGAGGCATCATTCCAATAATTTAGGCATGCTTGTTTCAGGAGCAGTTACTTTTATTACAGACTTATTTTAATCAATTTGAGTTTTAACTGTAACTAATAAAAGTTATGCTTTAAAATTTTTGTATTTTCCATGTAAATTATTACAGAGGTTGGATAGTGTGATTCTTTTCTTTCTCTTGTTGTTTGTGGCCCTGATGCTATCTGGAGCACTGGGAAGGCTATGATTCCATAATGTAAAAGTTTCAAAAGTTCCAAGCACCAGGGCCACCGTCAGAAATCTTGGGGCCCCATACTACTAAGTTAGCAGTGCCCATCCCTACAGGGGGAGCAATTAGTAATATATTGGTCACCTGGGAAGGAAGCCCTGCCAACAAGAAGAATTGTGCCCTAATGAAACAAATTGGCTCAAATGCATAACCACTTCTCTGTCCCAACCCCCATAACCCATCAAAACCTTCCCCACCATCCAGCAAACACCAACCATTCATGACCCACAAATAACACTTTTAAATCTCTAGGGGCCCCTCTGCTCTTGGTCCCTTGACTCCAGCACCCTCTGTACCCCCTTCATGGCAGTCATGTCTGACATACGCAACTCTTTACAGGTTTTGTAGGGCTGTGCTCCTTTCTGTGCAAGATCTGTCCAGTCCAATCCTCACAGGAATGCCCAGAGTGCACATGGTCTTGAAAAGGTCATGTAAAAATTTTGCAAAGTTTGCACCAGGTTGAGTAACCAAATATTTATGTTCAAACAGGTGACCAGTACTAATTGCTAAACTATGCTTTCTTTTGGCTAAACATATAACAATGGGACCTGCTCCAGTGGATAAATTCGAAGTATGATAATTACTCAAAAACATAAGAAATAATATAAAGTGACTTGCAGAAATGTTCAAATGTACATTTTCCATTCTGCAGCCATCAAATGACAACATTTACTCTTCAGAATGTGCCCTGATGTACAAAACATATTTTTTTCATTGAATGTACAATATATGAATATTTATATTAAGTAAGAAATAAAGAGAAGGCAGACGTGTAAGAGTGGACCCCTTAGTGGTAGTGCACAAGCTATTCTGCCCAGGAGCTGGGTTACAATGTATGCATAAGGTATACATAAAGATGCATCAATAACTTAGACCCAATGCAATTAAATGTGCATTTGGGGTAACATAATTAGCAGAGGAGGTCTTAATATATCAGCCATATAGAGTTTTCCCTGGCAAGAGCTGATGTCCGTAATGAACCTAGCTATACATGACCAGACTTTCAGTTGTACTTTCTGACCATACAGATATGTATATCACCTTTTAAATAAATTTAAAAGACCATCATGTGATCCTATTGGATCCTAACTTGTCCAAACTAAATAAAGAATTTTCCCATGTAACTTTTTAGCAGGTGTACTGTGCATCCATAAAAGAAGCTGCAACTTCTCTTTGCGTCTTGTTAGTGAATGGTTAGTATAGCTGTTGGGATGCACCAGTTGTGTCCTAGCAATTTTTCACTAAAAACCAACTGTTTAGAAGGGTTCACACACATTCACAAAGTGATGTACTTTCCTTCAAATGCGATAGGCACAGGCATTTTAATTGGGAATTACATGCCTTCAATTAAAATGTTTTATTGGAAGTTATACAGTGCAGTGTGTGGCATGTGCAATGGTTCAGGGGGCTCCTATCGCCCTTCCTCAGCAGCACCTCAATACCTAGATGGTGAGATGCTTTTCCCTGCCTGAGGAATTCACTAGCAGGGCAAACACATTGTGCCATTGATATTAACTATATAAAAGTCCAAAAGCACACTCCATATTTATGCTGATCAGATAAATGACAAATTTTTTTTCATGTTTAAGTAGTGTTCATAGAGAGGATTGATTTCTGCTAAATGCCTGTTTACAGAGAGCCAAGCAATGCAGTGGATGGACTATAGCATGTAGACACAATAGAAGCTTTTTAGCTTTCTTTGCTGCTTTACAGAAAGCTTTATACATTGCCTCATTAGTTTTTATCCTTGCTGTTATCTTTGCCCTTTTGTCATTATCAATGCTCAAATAAAATAAGTTGTTCCATTGCTATATAAAATATTATTTTGTAAAACACAATACTTCCTCTGCAGCCTTTCATGCCTTTCCTTCAGAACATGATATTTTCTTGGGCTTATAATAAGGCTACAATAAGGCTATTGCAAAATTTATCAAGCCATTTCTCTAGGCAGTTTTGCAATTTACAGTGTGGAAAAGACCGAAGAAATTAAAACAGAACATAAATTTATACTATGGCCTTTAGAAAGAGTCACCTTTTAATTTTCTCTGTATGCCTTGCATTGTGAAATGCGTTGGGTCTCCTTTAGCCTATGTCACCCTAAGTGTGACAGTTTTCTGCTTGGTTGCTCACCAAGTCTTACTTCTATCAAGCCCTGTATCAGTATTGTGCACTGTTGGGATCTGCTTATGCAGCTAATCCCTCTTCTTTTTCACCAGAAAATTACTCGTGGCTATGAGTACACCAAGATTCAATCAACAGCTTTATAGCTCTGTGTTTTTTACATGGTGTACAGTGACATGGTCTAGACCTGAGGGGCAACATGGGATAGGCTAAAATACTTTTATTGTGCTGTTCTGGGAGATGTATATAATCTCTATTTTATATTAAAAGGAGACCCTTAGGAATGGTTCTATTGGTGATATATTTGCTATCGACTGTGCATATTTTACTAAAAATGTTTCCATGTACTGGATTGATCATTTTGCTGAGGCCTTAGAATTGGAGACAGCATTATATGTTTATTTATAGAGCACTGACATGTTATGATGCACTGTAATATCAGGTGGCAGGCGATATGACAAGCGTTGCAGAGGATAACAGTGACAGAATGAAGGAAAATAACAGTGAGATGTCTGTGGTATTCACAACAAAATGGGGGGTGCATGCAAATATACTACTTTTTGCCTTGTGTAGCAATAAATTGGTACATATGAAGCAGTGCTTATGAATCTCTAGAACACATTAATTATGTTGCATTAAAATGGACTATATTTTAGTTTTGCTTAGTCTGGACCAAAAGATACATATGGGGTCTGCTATCCCAAATGCTTAGAACTCAGAGTTTTTCCATAATTTGGAGCACAGTACCTATAATCTACTAAAGTAAGTATGGTGACATGGGCATGAATTTATGTTTGTTTGCTAACATTATTTATAAGACAGTGCATGTAGCTTTAGTTAAAATAATCTATATAATTAGATAGACAGCGCATTTGGTGTTAGATAAAACTCTTCTGTCATTTAGGAGTCGGTCAATCTTACATCCCCATTGCTCACAGCCTGAAACTGTGCCCTCAAACTGTATCTGTTATACCCGGCTCTCTTTGATTAGTTTATTGTTCATTTAATTACAGAGTAAAAAAAGGATGTTTAACTGGGGGATTGAAACATCTAATCTCAGTAAGCATATGCACGGTGAAACAAAGCCAGACTGTAAAGGCTGTGCACAATAATATCTAGTTTGTTTCAAGTATTCAGTCTGGATTTAAATTTTTTGCTCCCACAGACCAGACCGCTCACTTGCCTCAACTGCTCAGTTCTGTCCCTGCCCCCTGGCATTGTACTCACCCCACTAGTGATTTAACAGCTGTTTGAATCTCCTGCCCAGTCTTCTCCCTTCTTTCTGAAACTAGTGGTTTCACCAGCATTACACAGATGGACTGCCCAAGTATAGGGACTATATGCTACCCCTAACAATTTTCTGCCTTTTGTGGCCATCCCAGAAATCCTGGCCTCCAAGTATTGCTCAATATATTTTTATAGTTAACTTGTAAAAGACATTCATGTTAAGTAGCCTGCTATTGACAGATATTTCATCAATATTCAATATTTGCAAGGCAGCTAAGGGTGTTGACGGATTTTGGGTGGAAGAAGAACGGAATGGGGTGTTGGTGGGTGTGGGTTGCTTAGGTGGGCTGGGTAGCTGGATTGGTAGACCAGGGTCAAAAATCATTTTCTTTACCCTATGTAATCTTGTACAAACTAAGGGGCTCCATGATTATCAGGGGAGCTTTAAAGTATTTTCGAGGTTGAACAGCCCAATAAAACTCAAAACGCAATATGACATTGAAGGACAGAGCAATGACAGCCGACTAAATAACTACAGTTGAATAAAAATCAGTTGGTCAACAATGGAAAGTGTAGGCACTGGTAATGACTGGGGGGACATATGAGGATTTGTGAGGACTGTTGTGGAAAAGCAGGAATTTGAGGTGAATGGGGGGTCCATAAAACAAAACACAATAGAAGGATTTTACAAATGTAATTGAATAGCTATTTTCTTGCTTTTTATCAGCTTTCTTGTATTTTTTTCATTTCTGTGTAAGCTCACTTTTATTTAGTATTCCAGGAGAACATCTGAAGGTAATTTTCATTGTTATTTTTATTCATCGTCATTATCCATGTTTCTAGGATGCAATAATGCATAAAAAGGAATACAATTATATTTAACAAATACAGATTAATTATGCAGTTGTGCTGTGAAGTTGGAATCTTTATAGGAAATACTTTGGCTCAGCATTTAGCTTACCTTATTTCAACCTCACTAAATACATTGTCTCTGTCTGATTTTATTATTGATAGGAAATAATCCCATGTTTTCTGACTGGTGATATTAATGGTTTCAATGGATAATCACCTGCTGAAAGATACTTTACATACAAAGCAGGGAAGCAGGTTTTATTTAGACATAAATGGCTGAATTTGATGTACATGTGCCTAACTTAGGTTGTACATGATGTACAACCTAAGTTGAAAATAATATAATAACGACATTTTCAGTCATTCACAGAAAAAAATTGTGACTTTTTCACCTAGTTCTAGCCTATTCCACCCTGTTAGTGAACGAGGGAAAATAGCAGGTCTTGTGAACAGGGACATAGATTACCTAGTGGTACTCCAGTAGAGGCCAAACAGTGGATGGGAGGGGCCAGCAAAAATGGTTAATAACGTTGCAATTTTTAAGGTAAAATCTTTTAAGATGTTATTAAAATGTTTGGATCTAAGCAGATGACCAATAAATGCTGCATGCTGATTGGTTGCTATAGGCTACAAGAAACAATTAATACTCCTGTATACCCCCTGTCAATAGTATGAATGGAAAGTGCCGGGGAACTGACCCCAAAAATGCGTGACTGAAAATGGTGGCACCAAGATGTATTGGTCATATTTCCATCAGCTGAAATATGTCAGCATAGAAAGGTTACGAGTGTCATGAGCTGCAGTTTCCTTTTTACTGAACTCTGAATAAAATTGTAAGCTCTTGTAATCCTATTTTTATTCTGCAAACCTTGTTTATTAAAGTTATTGTTATAAATCAATGTGAGGCTTTGTGTAACTTCCTGACACTATATAAGTAAATGGTGATGATTGAAAATAACACACAAATTGTGGACTGTGAGTAAATGGACAAGAACTACAGTTCAAATCTATTTTATATATAGGCCTCAGCTCCCCTTAGCCCTAAAGCATCCCTTTATTTTTTATTAAACATTTCTCCGACTGCTGTTTTAGGAGTTTCTTAAAAAAAAAAAGGGAAAAGTTACACCACTTTTAAGATTTATGTTAGCATGTCAGTGCTGTCAAATAAATATTTAGAAGCGTTATTACGCGGATTGTTTCAAAGGAACAACTCAATAAACCACTGGCATACGTAATCTACTTTGTAAATTAGAAAAATCAGATGCACCAGACTAAGCAGTTCTAGTTACCACACTAGTACAAAGTTGCAGAGTGCTAGTGAGTGCTAGATGGATTTACTGAGTAATGTTTTAAAATACAGGTTGCCTTTAGATATCCACAGGGTGGGGAATAGTAGATCACACTATTAGGTAAGTGAGTGTGCTACAATGCACTGTAAATGATCCAACAATGTGCATCTTCATATTTGCTGTCTTTTAACTTTCTTTTAAAGGAGCTTTAGTTTTTCAAGAAATGTGTCTAAAATAAAGCAGGGTAATGCTTTATTTGCATGTAGCCTTTCTTTGCCTCATCCAGTGTTTTTCAATAAAAGCAATCTGTTGTAGGCTAGCAAGTTAATGAATGGATTAAGCTGAAGTATGAATGTTGCCTATGACTCATTTTTCATTACATTGCATGGCGTGACATTAAGAAGTATATATATATATGTGTGTATGTGTGTATATATTCACATTTATACCTTTTATGGATAATTCGAGATATATATTTTAATGACACACTCTTTATTAGCTAATTTGTCATAATAAAATTGTGCAGAGAAATGAAAAACTATAACAATAAATATTTTAGCATATTGGGATTGATGATGTATCAGTCCAGGGGGCTCATTTTGCTTCAGTTTATTAGGCATTAGGTGGCAAGAGGGAGGCTAAACATTGCAACCCTTTCACTTTTTACTTCCTGAAAGCATGGTAAATAGCAGTAGGGATGGCTGCTGTGTCATTCGTATGAGGATGCAAGGATTTTAAATACAGTCACTGAGGGGCAATGACTGATTCTAATTAAATTAATGATCACTAGAATTTAATACCACAAAAATCTATCCATAACAAGTCCCATTGATCTGCTGAGGATTGTACCCATCACTCTAGAATGCACTTCCAGAATAGTGGATTTGATCAGTAATAATATTGATTGCCCATAGGCATTCAGTCTTATGACTTTTTTGGGACAACAAATCCCAAAGTCTAAGACACTAATGAATATCGATTTAATTTCATATTTAATGAATCAATTGTACTTGCCAATCTATTTGATCTATGTTATTTAGCCAGTTTGATCAACTTCATTAAACTTTGAATGTCTTGAGATTCTTCAGGTTTGAACATTCGCTATTACATCCAAACCCATGTTTCTTTTACCTTAGCTCTGCCATGGTATGACACAATTTAAATCCCACCCAATGAAGTAAGCATTGTCAAACTTTATGTTCGATGGTAAAATTTACTCTGAGAGTGGTGATTACTGAAATGATTAGTGTGCGTTTGCTTTTTATGGTAAATGCAGAAGGTAAAGCATGGTGAAGCCTAAGCTACAACAACCCCTTGGTCTAACACACATTGAAGTCCATTCATTATGGGACAAACACCAGCAATCCTAAACTTATAATGAGCTGCTATGCTATCACTACTTGTATTGCTATTAATTAAGCCTGGCCCAACTGTATTTGCAGAATGGAACCAAATAGTAATCCAAATGTCATCAACTGAAAGTACAGTTATTAGCTGCAAATAAACTAATGGAAAACAATGGGAAAATAATGACCCAACATAAAACTTGTTGCTAAAGTGTTAGCAGTAAAAACAAGTTGAAGAAAACATACAAATACATATACTACAAGTAAGTTTGCAGCACAGGGATGCTGTGAATAGCCATGGGTTACTTCCACTTAATAACCTGCTCGCTGATATTTACAGGGTAGCAACGCAAAATGACCTGTGTTCTACAGCCCTAAAAGATAGTAAAGTTTGGTATAATGAGTAATTAGAGTAATTACACAGAGTGACATGTAGATTGAAGAGGGTAAAGGAAAAAGTGGCACCAACCTGATTCAGTGGCAAAATGATAAAATATTTCTAGGTAGTGAAGTAATTACTATCATATTATTGCTGTGCGAGACATCTGTCAAATACAGTGGTGCTTGAAACCATGTGAGCCCATTAAAATGTTCTACAGTATATTTTTATATGAATGTGACCTAAAACATTATCTGATTTTCAAACAAGTCCCAAAAGTAGATGAATAAAAGCTAGTTGAACAAATGAAACTTACTTTCACACGCAGATATCTTATTGGATCATTATTATTCAATAAATACATGACCAAATATAATAAGTTTGGTTTCATTTGTTTAACTAGGTCAAATTAATATAAAATATAGAAATTTTTAACTTTCAAGAACGACTGTAAGCATCATTATGACTAACCAAAATCAGTATATACTACTCACAGCCTTCACGGAAAAGTAAAAATAAATGTGTTTGTTAATTGAATATTTCAAAATATCTTTTTGTTTGGCATGCACAATATAGAGAAGATCAAAATGATCAAAAATGAGAAGATCAAAAAGATCAAAAATGTTTAGCAGCCAAGATATGTGCTTTGAAAAGCTAAACAGTTACATTTACCTGGTACAGGTACACTGTATAGGTTAATATGCATGCAGGCTGAATACTATTAGCAATTTGGTGAAGCAATAAAAGTAGGATTTATGGCAACAGGCGGCTGTGATATCATTTGAGAAATGAAAAATGTAAAGCCATAGCGTGTACTTGTCAGTTAGTAAAGGGTAATTGCAGATCAACATGATTGGCTGTGAGTTGGCTGATCTCACTGAAAAGGAAAATGAGGCATTTAAGGGCAGACCTATTCAAGATCTCCTGTTGAATGCCCTCTTATTAATAGATCTCATTTTACAAGTCAGATGTAGCTGCACATCTAAAATTACTGTAACATTAAAATCTGTTCTGTAAACTACATAAAGGATTTTCCATTCAACACAGCTCCCTGAAGGGACTGCTGCATGTTTGATTTTCATTTCTTCTATGGAGAACTAATTAGAAACAACTCATCCTATCCTGTCTAGGCTACTGCAACTAATTGATCTCCATAATCTCTCCCACTACAGTCTGTATTAAATATTGTTGCCAGAATCCTCCTCGTCTTATCCAAGAGGGTACAGGCCCCACCACTTCTGAAATCCTTATCATGGCTTCCCAATAACGCAAAGAATAACTTATAAATTCCTTGTCATGACTCAAAACCCTTCATTTCTCTGCACCTCACTAAACATCTTCTATTGTGCCTCCATATATTCCTGGCCAACTCCTCTCAGAGCCACGGCCTGGTCTCACCACCCATTTCTGCTGGGTTTCGCCTTGAACCTTTCTGCCTTGCTGTTCCTTACATTTGAAATGCCATCCCTGAATTCCTTCGGAGAGAATCTCTTCAGAAGTAAACTCAACTTTACCTCTTGGAGCATTTGTATAACACCTGAACCAGTTGTGGCATCAACCACTGTAACCTGCAACACTAAATACTCTTCTATTTGTGACTATAAATGACCCTGCCATTTAGATTGTAAGCTCTACAGGGCAAGGATCTCCTTCCCCTTGTCTCTATGACACAAATTTTCCTTTGTGTGAATTTAAGATAGCTTTTATGACCACAAAAACCGTTTAGTGACCACATCTGACACTGGAAGAAAGATATCAAAATGTATAGTTTGGCCTATACACTGCCAGTGCGCAGTGTATATAATAACACTTCTTACTGAAAAAGTTATGTTTGCTTCAAAAGATTATGCCACTTTTAAACATGCCTTAAAAGTGCACAATGCACAGTACAATGAAGAATATGAAAATTATTATTCTTATTTCTGCAATTTGTTTTCCATTTACAACTTTTTTTACTTTAATGTAACTGTATTTTGTGTTTGTATTTATTATTGTAATGACCCCTGTTTGCTTTGTTAAATAATTGTTCTGCTGTACAGTGCTGTGTATACAAGTAGCACTAAATAAATACAAATATACAGTACATACATACAATGCAACTTTATAAATATGCATTTCATTTTACACCAATATTTGCACTTTTAATTTGCTATAAAATTAAGAATTGCATTTTTATTAATATGGTTCCTAGACATACAAGCAGAATTATTGGCTCTCGATGGCAATGATATTTATGTGTTTGATGTATGGTACAGACCTAAAATTGTAAGTTCCTAAGGCAGGAAATTATAGTAATAATGAACATTCTCTGTAAAGCTTTGCATAAACATGCACTATATAAATAACAAATACTACCCATATTAACCTACTATAAAACGTAACTATAAAACCGTCAGTTGATGCTGCCCAAAGACTCAGCAATAAATGTAATTCCTCATATAATTGTTGGTAGTGGGTTATTGGTCAGTAATGGAGTCTCTGGTTCAGGCAGTGCCCAGGAGACTCCCTAACAGAGTAAATTAGAGAAAGAGTACAGTACAGGGAAATAGCATGTAAGCTACAGCAGAGCTTCTCGTCAACACATTACCTAATTAGTGTCTCAGTCATTTAGATTAGTTCCTCTGTGTTCATGCACCTCGAGTCGGGAAATGTGACAGGGAAGACATATTGCTCAGCTCGTGTGGAATCTCTTCTGTGCTAGCGTGAGTTTAACTGTACTTACTTTGCCCCTTACCTCTATAATCACTCATAAGCAAGGCCCAAAAATGCAATATTAAATATCTGAAATTGTATTCATAAAAATATATCTTCTTTCACAGTAGAACAGGAAATATATTATTCATGCTTAAAAATGATTATATATTGTACAGCATTTTCAGTACAAGGTAATTTGTTGTACTTTAATCATAGCCACTGTACCTGGCCAGGTAATGTAGGGTCGTTAATAAGCATACTTGTAGCCCAAGGGATCATTAAGTTATCAGAGCAATGATAGTTCCCACTCAACCAGTTAAAAACAGCATAAGCAGAGAGGCTTATATTTGTATTATAATTTGTGCTATATAGCTAATAATTATAATAATCATATTCACATAATCACCTACTTTTATTACAGTACCATTTACATTTTTGAACAAGCTTTATTAGCGTTTAATTTTTTTCTGCCACAACAAATATCAGTTCAGTACATCTACTTTAGCTCAGCTAAGTCTCTTCTCTCAGGCAATTGTATCCCTATAAGATGGTGACACACGGACAGAAGATATAAGAGGATCGTTCATCTGCAGGTACCCCGGGCCAGTGCAATTTTTCTGATAACAAGAGCACCAGCCTGGGGTATCAAGTAAGTGATTAAAATCACTGGGGGTGCCTAACATTTTGGCATCCCCCCCCTGTGATTTGACTATCCTTCTCCTTACAAGTCTACTTAAGCTTGTAGAGCTTTAGAAATAAATTTATAAATACATACAATTATATGTTTGTTGAGATCAAGTACCATCTCAAACTCCCATCCATTCCGCTGTGCACTGTAACCCTTTAGTTGACATCCCTATACTATGTTACTATATAGCACCATAGTAGGGTTGAAAAAAGACATATATAAAGTTTAAACCCCTTGTTGATCCAGATGAAGGCAAAAAAAAACCCTCTGAATTCTCCATTTTACCTCAGAGGTACAGACAGAAAGTTTAGGGTTAAAAGTCATTAGCATTTCCATTCTTGGTCTAAGAATCATAATAAAAGCAAATATCTGGTTGCCATGGGTTACTGGCTTAGGCTAACATATACATATAACCCCCATGTTATTGGGCAGAACATTTGGTCACAGCAACCATATTTCCATGTTTCATTGACTGCAACTGAAGTCATTGCTCTAATTATTACTCCTTCCCTGGATTCCATGGCAAAGATTAGCGGAGTTTGTTTCAGCTTGCAGTGAATTATTCCATGTGCAATGCTCACATAATGTCAGAAGAGTTAATGGCAGATGCGGTTGTGAAAATGTTCTGTATTTTTCAGACAGCCTTTAATTAAGACACTTTGTGTGTCGTACAGACCAAATAATATGCTGCCACTTGAATGCTGTCAGAGGGAGAAAAAAGTGCACAAAGCCTCTAAAATCAGCCTCTTATTTTTGTCTGCAGCTGAATTGGGAAACTGAGGCTGTGACAAGAAACGTCTTTAGCAAAAGCCACCAAATTAACAAAATCCTCCCCTCACAAAGAAACACTGAAATATGAAGGGAAAAAATATGTATTACAATTACTTGCCTTCAATTGTTGTCATTTTACTTAAAAGCAGCTGCTTTCCTAAATGTGTATTAGCCCCCGTGCTAATAATAAGGGTTATATTAAAAAGCTATTAGCAGGCAGTGTTCCTGCTGATGGGGGCTTGGTTGTTATAATGTGCTGCTCACCAGCATAGCATCAAAATGCTCTTCTAAGTGCTCTCAGCTTCTTCATATATATGGCACACAAATGCACTTCCTTCACTTATAATATGATAATTAATCTGCCAGCATGGAAGGCTAATTAGCTCATTGGAAGAGAATATATTCAAATATAGGCATGAAATATTTGCAAAAACAAGAGCAGATACATGGGAGTATTCCACTGGCTTTCTTTGTCACGCTGTCACAATGCAGTCTCCGTTATGTAACCTTTGGATATAAAAACACAATTAAAAGTCTCATGTGCAGCCAATCTGGAGGCTCACATTCAAAGATGCAAATACAACACCTATAGATCAGGCTCTACTTAATGCAAATAGGGCTGAAGCAATTGTGCAGAATTTTATGAGAGTTACTGGATGTTTTTGTTTTTTAAGTGATAGGAGCTGTGGTTGGGAGAGGGGGTTGCAAATTGTGATCAGCAGCCCTGCCTTCCATTATTTATATAATGTCATTTTGGATGTGGAACTTTACTTTGCATGGAAGTGACAGCAGAGGTTTTACTGCAAAATGACTGACGGGCACAGGTAATCTCTGACATGCATCAATTAAGAACCTGTCTGTGCTTGTGCAATTGGAAAATAGATCTAATGCATATTGTCTGTATTTAGCAGCCAATCTGACAATGCTTGTGGCAATTCTGCTTGAGATCTGGGTATGTACAGGCCAGATGTACTAACAACTGGAAATCTATGGGATTAACAGTCATTTTTAATGCTATTTGCAGTCCTATTGGCACAAACTTACATTTTAAATATAATGGCTAGACTAGCCAGCTATTGCATCAGGAAAACTAATTTTGGACCTTTGGAGGCACAAGTGGCCCCATCACACACCATCTGATGCTAAATGCCAGTGCCAAGTATATTACTCTTCTAGAAAGAATGTAATGCCATGAGCAGAGGGTAAGAAGGCAAGTGGAAAGTGGAGGTGGAAATATTGGTTATGATCAACTACTTTATGGGTTAATTTTTTCTGCTGGTTGCTACAGGTGAAGCAGACAAAGAAGCACAGTAACTTCTGGTACATTTATTATAACATGGCAGGTAAACTGGTCCTTTCCATACTTCCTCTCAGCTTAGACAGAAAGTGGAAAACAGGAACAGGATAATGAATTATGACCAAGGACAAAACAGCAGGAATGCCCTTAGCCAAAATGTCCACACAAGTAAAGGTTACTACAGTTTGACTCTTGAGCATTAATGCAATAGTGGTTAAACATGTTTCTATGTGATACAGGCTATGTGATTTTATTTTAGAGAATACAATAATAATTCTGCTGTGTGCAGTTCATTTTATGAAGCTTGAAACCTAGATTTAATTTTCTACCACAATATTTTTCCCAAGAGAAATAGAGTAGGAACAATCATTTTTATGGTTCTGGTGTCTGCAAAATGAATCTCTGTTTGGAAGAATTAAGCAGCACATGACTTACTCATTTGTGTGCTCTGTGTTGAATGTTTTCTTTTGTGAATTAAGTTTATTAGAACTGCAGAGTTACTGGGGTTTTAATATAGTTAAACAGCCAACAAAACTGCTGATAGGAGTAACAGAAAGAAGTAAGGTTCATCTAAATAATTCTGAAGCTGTCAGTTCTAAGACTGGAATTTATTCATAGATATTGTCACAGAATCACTTTGTTTAACTGTTACTGCATTCTTTGCAAAATAATGTGCATACTGGGTTCCCTATTACCTTCCATTTTGCTTTCCTATGGTACAAGTGAAGGTCACACATTGCCAGCCAAGTCAAAGCAATTATGCTAACAAAATTTCAAAGAGTTGGCCCACCACACATGCTATGATGATATATTGCCATTTGCCACTGCCTCATCTTATAATTACCCAAATTGTAAAAAGGGATTTCTATTCAGTCTGTAAAAAAAGATAAAAAAAAAATTGCTTTAAAAATCAGAACTCACATACTTACAGTCAGATGAAATGTTTCTGAGTATGCAGTTACTGTACAAAAATGTTACAGGGGTCACCTCCACTGATAAAAAGACCAGCGACTTTAATATGCTTTGTTCTAGTGCCTACACACAAATTAGAGGTGGCTAGAGTGTAAAATAGTGTGCTCTGGTTGGTTAGTGCTCTCAGATCACTTTCAGCTGTAGCTCCACCTAAACAGTCCTATGTGACCAATGAATAAAGTCTGAACTATGATGTAATTGGCTCAATAAATGGCTCCTTTCTATTTTACAAAACCATTGTCTTGCTGCAGTTAATGGCATTTAACATTTATGTAACGGATGGCAGCATGTCTTTAAATGTTCAACAGAATTTCCCCATGAAGAAGTGGCCTCATTCACTAATGAAATAACTATTTTGAGTCAACAGGTACAATGAAAGCAACTCTTTATCTGCAAGTTGTTTGTTTCATGGTTTAAGCTTACTTTTGTAGGATTCATTATTGTAAAATGCCATTAAACTCAGTGTTAAGTTATGAAATTAGTGGGCAAATCCATCCATTTTAGTTTATCCATGTGAACTTGCACTCATTGTCATTTTATTAAGCCCAAGGCTGAACAACGCAGAACCTAGTAAAAAGAAGGCAAGGCCATTTCTTTCTTGTTTCAGTTTCTAGTTAAAATTGTAAAACAATGAAGAGTTTATATTAAGTAATGATATTGGAAAATTTGAGACAATAATTTGAGACAATAGTCCAGGACTACTTGTTAACACATTTGCTACAACTGATGTTTGGGTCTCACCCTTCAGCAGATGGGAGGCTGTGTTCATCCGGCCTACCACTGTGTTATGGTGCATTATTGTAAAATACAATTACAATAATAACAGCACATTACACTGAGTACAAATGTTTTCTGATAAGTGATGTACCTCTTTTGCCTATAAAGTGCATAGCCATAACCTGCAGAGACACGTTTACTCACTCTCAGGTCTTAGCACTTTATATGGAAGAAACTTTAATTGCTATGCTTGCTTTGCTGTCGCTTTCCATATATCTCTTTGAGTTACTTTTGTGCACAATCCATAATTGCTTAAGGAACATTCTCACTTATTTGACACTAATCTGACTAGCTAATGGTCCTTGTCATTCTATTGATCTATTGAGCTTGAGAACAGATCAACCATTTGCAATCTTCACTCAATAATCAGCCATGGCCCTGCTTGTAGAGCCCCTCATGTGGGTCAGTTGCCGGATTTGGGTATTCTGGGGAAGAGTTCATATACAAGCTAATTATTATGTTGGAGCACTCAACCAAAGGCTTGAATACTCTATATATATAATATATTAAGCATTACTTAGCATTACTCATGTCCATTCTTTAGCTGCTTGCACCAGCGTTTGTAACCCTTGGCTCTTGTTTTGCCTGATATTGACTCCTGGCTGTAAGGGGCAGGAAGATGCTCAAAACCTCAGGTCTGTGTGCACCAAAAGTTCCTCTAGATCTCTCTGGGAGAGGCCCACCATAACTTCACAGTAGTCCACTGAGACTATAGATAAGACTTCTGTTTAGCATCCACTTCAATACTATATACTATTTCGAGGTCTTGGACCGCAAGAACAGAGGCAGAAGCAGGGTAATCTCTAAAGAACTAAATAGTGAACTTATTCTTTCCTTTGATTAAGGGACCCCCCCACCACATGCTGCAATTTCCTGTACCATGAAGGATCCATCATTTGTCTAACCAGCACTAACATACAGTGGGGCTCAATTGCTAAAATGGCAGAGTAAATATAATTGTCTGCCAATCAGTGGCAACAATAGTAATTGATTGTGACTGTATAGATAGGTCTGTTTATGTGAGTGATAAATTTGCACTTGGTTCCATTTGGAGGGGTTGACCTTGAAGGGTCTTTTTGTTCAACCCAAATTAACTTTGTAACAATAAATTACTGTGGCCTAAATGTTGTTGAAATGTGGTCACAACAGGGGCCAATATTGTAGAGAATTGTTGGCATTTGGACCAAAAAATGTTATACTTATACTCTCTACTTGTAATAAACTATTTAGTACCTGCAGCAGCAGCACTGCAATGCCATTATGCTGTATTTTACTTTCCTCTGAATGCACTCACAACTTGTTTTGTTACCCAGAAAACTGTACAGTTCATTTGAAGTAAGAAACATACCACAAAGTGTTTTAGGCTTTCATTCCTGTTTGAATAAATGGGCACTAGTGACTTGACAGTTAAATGAAATATCAATATTTTGTGTCAGGAAATGTATAAGATCATTTATCAACAATTAACCACATCAGTGGGGATTGTAGGTGCATACAAAATGCATGTACAGCTGTATTCTGAATACTGATAGTCCTAAATTATATGCATGGCCACAAATGATGGTACTTAATGTCATAGCTTTCTGGGGGATTATCACCAATGGTAATTTTGTGTGTGATACATGGATAGTTCTATTCTCTGTTGCTGACTATGTATATTAGCATATGGAAATAGATAAAAAAAGATAAATCTATAAATAGAATATACATTGTCAATTGGTATATAAAATAGTCAAAAGTATTCTGTATATGTGTTTATAACATTAACACATTATATTTATCACAATGAATAACAATACACTCTTACATATTTTTGGTGAATCTATATGAAATTTGAGTTTGATTTAAGGCTTGTTTTTAGGTTTTTGAATTCTACGTCCTAAATTATCCTTTTTGAGAGGAAATTATTCTGAAACATTTTGGTTTAGTGAGTGATAAATAAAATCCTAATGTGTCATGGTAACTATATCTAAACCCACAGAAAACTATAGTAAAAGAGAGAGCACCTGGATTTCCAATATTTGTACCGTGCAGTAGTTATTCCCAAATTCACTTTGCTGAAGTATTAAGTACAGGTAAAGTAAGTAAGTAAAATAAACAAGTGATCTTATAGATGGAGGGCTATATTAAGGATAGTGCCTGGATTCTAAAGCTGGCCATACACGCACCGTTAATATCGTACGAAACCTGGTTTTGTACGATATTCCTTATCGCAGGAAGCTGCTGATATTGGTCGACTCGCCGATCGGGCCAGTTAAAAGATTTTGATCGGGCGCCATAGAAGGTGTCTGACCAAAATCTGCCTTCAACGCTGAATCGGCAGAAGGAGGTAGAAATCCTATTGTTTCTACCTCCTTATCTGCCTGTTTCAGCCCTGAAGGTTAGTGTGTGGCCACCTTAAGTGTTATTTTACACTACTAATGACTTTCCTAACCAAAGCGAAAGGTGAAATGTAAGCGTACAGCTAAGCTTAGGGTACTGAAGTAGCTATCTTGCTCAATAAAGTAATCTGCTGTAATTGATAGAATCTGATTGAAAGCCCATTGGATAACAACACAATTGTAGCTAAAGATCAAATTGAGGAATAAAGGTTTGAAGAACAGCTTGCAGCCTGTAGCAGATTTGGGGGCATTTTATTTTTTGCATATATCCTCAATTGTTGTCCAGATTTGTAACAATAGAAATGTAAATTATTAGCATAACCTTTACTGTTTTCTGTCTTTTCTACTTATCTTAGATTAAAACAGTCATCAACAGTTACCTTAAGCTGGCCATACACGTGGCGATCTCACGATGTTTCGTACGACCGTCGGTCGCACGAAACATCGTCAGATCCGCCACACACCATTCAGGGCTGAATCGGCAGGTAAGGAGGTAGAAACAATAGGATTTCTACCTCCTTCTGCCGATTCAGCTCTGAAGGGAGAATTTTGGTCAGGCGCCTTCTATGGCGCCCGATCAAAATTTTCTAACTTGGCCGATCGGCGAGCCGACCGATTTCAGCAGCTTCCTGCGATATCGGTCGGCTCGCTGACATGCCATACACGCACCGATTATCGTACGAAACGAGGTTTCGTACGATAATATCGGTGCGTGTATGGCCACCTTTACAGCAAGACAAAAGCTGAACAGGAGTAAGAAAATCAGAACTAAGAACATGAACTTGGTTATAACCCCATCAACTAGGGATACTAGCAGTGCAGCACTTTGTAGTATGTTAATCCAATTTGAGAAATTGTAAGTCAAACATTGCAGAAAAATACACAAACTTAAAATAACTAATCTTATTATAAAATAGCATTACCGTATATACTCGAGTATAAGCCGATCCGAGTATAAGCCGAGGTACTTCATTTTACCTAAGAAAACTGGAAAAACTTATTGACTCGAGTATAAGCCTAGGGTGGGAAATGCAGCCGCTACTGCTAAGTTTTAATAATCAAAATAAATACCAATAAAATTACATTAATTGAGGCATCAGTGGGGTATATGTTTTTCAACATTTATTTCAAAGAAAAAAAGTAAACTAGCTCTGTAAGCGGAGAAGAGGGTCAACGTGATTTGTCGCAACTTTTTTGTAGCCGTTACGACTTGCGCGAATTGTCACGACTTTTTCGTAGCCATTACGACTTTTTCGTATTGAGCGCTAGTAAACGGCGGGCAAACCTTTCCGATTTTTCGCGACGGCTACAAAAAAGTCGCGACAATTCGCGCAAGTTGTAACGGCTACGAAAAAGTCGCGACAATTTCTGAAAAAGTCGCGATAGCGATGGAAAAATCGAAAAATACCTATCATTACGAAAAAAACACATTCGGACGCTTTCGATCCCTTCGTGGATTAGTAAATCGGCCCCTAAGACTCCAGTGAGTGAACAGGATTTTTCTTGTGAGGCCTTCATAACATATTGCAGACCATGCATTTATACATATATATTCTGTAACTGAGTATTTAAACCATTCTGGAAAGATTTAATAATAATCTATTAAAATTCACCACTGCTGGCCAATTAAATATAAACATGTATACAACAGGTTCCCAAGGGGGCTCATGAAAGAGAGTAAGGAAACAGCTACATTTTTATTCTGTAATTGAAAGGGTACAGCTAAATAAACAGATTGGAATGAATATGTATCATTTGCCCTGCCTGGAATGCCAAACCGATGCAAGGCTTCTCATGTTATCATCTTACCCAAAACAACCCTAAAAGATATGGCAGCTGCAAAGGTTACTATTGTATACTGCAAACATACAGTATATAGGTCAAATGCATAGGACAATGGAGGGCTTGCGCCAAAATGCACTCCTTGCATTTCTATATAATTAAGTTGGGCGCCACTGCCTTCCTTTCAAAATCGGCACTGCTGTGACACAGGGGAACCCTGGAGATACCTCCACCTCCGGAACAGGCTGTAGCTCCAGGGTTCCTTTAGCACTCTGTGTCAATAGGTGCAGCAGACTTGCATGGAAAGAATAGGGTGCACATGTAACTGACACCAGAAATGAAACCAGAAAAAAATCAGTGCAATAGATTTGGCCTTATTAGTGAGGAATTGCAGATAGTTGAGTCCATATTGGCAAATTTGACACTACTGTGGTAGATGCAGTGCAATAATGTGAAGAGAAGTGTCCTTTTGTGTCCGCAATGATGCTGGAATTTCGGGGAAAAAAATGCTGCATTGTGGTGAAAAACATTTCTATTGTGCTCGAAATTGCACCTCCGTAAATGAATGTGCTCTTTGCTGTGCCAGCTCTAATTAGTGTTAAATAATCAAGAGTATTATTTAGATTAAGGCCATAGGAGGGATTATTTATTCACCCTGCTGTGATACATTTGTCCCTTGCACTACAGTAACTGAACTTGCACTTGACATGGCACAAGATTTAGACAGGTGTTTATTGCAGGATTTGCGCAGAGATTTAATTGAACAGATCTTATATTGGCTTCCTTTGAAACTATATACAAGGCAGTCCAACAGGGACACCCACTAACTTGTACTAGATGCATCAGTGTAACATGCCGTATTTATGTGCTCTCCCACATTGTTGGGTAAATGCTTAGCTTATCAGCTAATATGGCAAGCACAACAAAATTGATCATTTTGCCAAAAGTGCTTAGCAATCCATTTGTAAATGATCCCAAAGGTTTCTAATACCTATATAACAGAAAACCAGTTATGGTTTCTAAGCAATCCCAAAAGTTCACTCTTAGTGCCCCTGTCAAGACACAAATGCAACAAAACAATAAATGGAGTGAGCTAGGGACGCACTACTATGCTACAGAGTATTTAATAAACCATAATAATTCCAACAAGGAATCAAAAACAGCTAATCATTTCTGTAACTGTGTATTCTAGAAAGGTAAAATTGTCCTGGATTAGAGTTGTCACCCAGCTGGTATCTGACCGGCCTATTGCTGTGTTACAAATTTACCAGCAGCTACTGTATATTGGTGGCAACCCTAGCTATAATCTCTCCATTCCCTTACTCTCTCTGTGGCAGATCATAACCTTTTATATAGAGGCCAGCTTCTGACCTGCCCATTGTCCTACCCCATCTATTCATTCCCCTGCTCAGCCCACACATTTCCCCACTCCCAAGTAATCTCACTGCCCTATCCAGGATAGATCAGCGACTGATTTTTTTTTCTCATAGGGATTGAAAAAGTTGATTCCATATTGGTGAATTTGGCACTACTGTGGGAGCTGCAGTGCACACAGTTACACACATTATCAAGTAATACAAACCATGCGCTTTTCCTAAATCATCAATCATCTCCTGAGGGGCCCAAGGTTTGATGACATCTATTCATGGAAGGATGACCATTGATCAAGCATTACCCATAAGTTCTGGCTTAATATCTCTGTTATGTAATGTTGTTTAGAGGCCCTAAAGTTCCTATAAACTGGGATGTATTACCCAGTTTATAGGAACATATTGAAGAAGATGCTCACAAAAGCAGATTGGCTTATAAGGCCATAAGGACTGGACCCCCTAGGAAACCACAAACTGTTTATCCTGACACAGAAGCTCATATATTATGCTAATTTTATTTCAAAACTAATTTTTATTTGTGTAAATATATTTTAAAAATAAAAAATTGAAAGCATAATATGAAACACAGCAGCAGGTTTAATTGCAGCTTGCTCTGAATGACTTCAATAAGTATCCCAATAACCCAGACTGAGCAACATTTAGAGAATTATCAATGATTGACAGTGAAGCCCTGGGAAAGTGTGCAGTTTATGTGGGAGATGTGAATTTATGAACAAACAGAGATGACTGGGTTGATGAATTTTGAATCAAATTTTACTTCTATCTATATCTGTTCATGTTGAGTTACCACTGCTTGTTCTTTATAATCTATACTACAATAAATACCTTATTTAATATTTATTAAACATACCACCTGCATATATAACTGTCAGAAATCTCTTCATACAATATAATGTATAATCAAGAACATCATAATCCATTCATAAGTAGCTCACTGATAGGGTCAGTACAGTTGAAACTCATTTATACTCTTCAAAAGAAATCCAAGTAAAAAGAAATTCTGTTTTCAAAGCCATGTTAGGTGGATTTCCATACTTAAATATTCTTAGAAATGGTACAAATCTACATGAAAGACTTGTCATGTAAACTCCACTCGCTTGCAGTGGCCTGGCCCATGGTCTGAATGAGCATATCGGTTCACAAAACTTGAGGGAAACTCCTCAGTAAAGCTGGTCTCACATAGAGAGATCCTCTTGACATAGCGTAATGGTGTGGATTATTTGCTTCATCTCAGAGTACAGGCCTTGGACTAAAATTGAATTACACAGGTTTTGTAGTGTGGTTGGCTGAGGACTACATACATGCACAGCCATTATCAATATAAATAGGACAATAAGACATTCTATGCATTAAGCTACTAGGAAATGCCATCCCCTTTAAACAAAACAGGAATTATTTGTCCATATATAGCAATATATTTAAGATGGCCAACTACGTCAAAGTCATCCCCAGTCTGGCCAGTCCTACACTCACTTCTGTCTGATTCATTAAGAATTCTACTGCTTCAATATACATTTAACAAAGGGATTGCCCTTTTATTGACCACCACTGGGATCACCTGATTATACCTGGGAATGATCGGATCTACAAAATGTATGTATGTATATTTTTATTTATACAGTGCTACACAGCACTGTACAGCAGAGCTATACATTAATAAACAAACACACAGGATTACATTACAATAATAGAAAAATAATTAATGAATACAAAAAATAAATAAAAAGTATATTTGCATTAAAGATTCCACAGAGCTAAGTGACAATGAGACAAGAAGATGGAGCTCCCTGCAATCTAAATGGGAGGGTAACTTACAAACAGAAATAGGAGGATATTATTGCTGCTGGTTACTGTGGGCGACAATATAAGTGCCAGTTCCCAGTTCAGCTGCTATGCGAGTGCCCCAAGAGGTAGTCTTTGAGCTTAGTTCTGAAGAGACTGAGGGAGGATTATCTCTGGAGGAATTCAGGAAGGGTATTCCAAATATAAGGGGCAGCAAGGCAGGAAGGTTTAAGGTGAGAAATAGCAGTAGTAGTGGGGGGGGGGGGGTAAAACCAAGCGGTTGTTTTTAAAGGAGCAGAGGAGTCAGCCAGGAATGTAGGGAGACACAAGAGAAGAGATGTAGTGAGGAGCAGAGGAATGAAGGGCTTGGAAGGTCATGAGAAAGAGTTTGTGTGTTATTATTTGCTTAATTGGAAGCCATGATAAGGACTTCAGCAGGGGTGGGGCCTGTACTTTCTTGGATGAGAGGAGAAGAATTTTGGCAGCAGTGTTTAATACAGACTCCAGAGAGGGAGATGGGTTTTAGAGTCAAACTGACTCTAAAACCCAGAAAACCTCAGAAAACCTTAGACCATAGGCCCACTCTACAAATTATTTTTCCTCCTTTCCTCACCCAGCCTCTTATTCTCCTAGTCTCTTTTACTTACATGGTAACATCTATTTCTCCTCCTTGTTTTCATTCAGAAATAGGGAATGACCATGAAGCAGGCCAAATGGTCAGGAGCAGGAGGGCCCACTGGGAGTTTTCCTGGTATCCTGGTGGGTGTTAGGGAGGCCATATAGAAGTAGGTTACAGTACAACATAAAGCTGGCCTCTGCTCCTGTATAAATGATATCAAATAAGGAAAAGTTGTGCTCACCACTAACTTTTAATCTCTTAGGTAGGGGTGCAATGAGGCTGTGACTACAAAATTCATACAGAGGTCACCCATGATCAATATATATTTGACATTAAGATCATTCTGTTCTTTTTATATCAGCGTTTAGACATCACATTTCGAGTAAATATAAAAGATTTTAGTATAAAACACCCTTGTATGGTATAACATATTTAAACCAAAGTTTTGAAACATGGGTTGGGGTGTTTAAAAAACCCTCGCAAAAGAGAGCTTACATTTCTACTTTGATATTTTAAAGTCAGGAAATAAGTTTCTTTTTTAATAAGAAATAATTAGGCAGATTTTTAACATTTCTTTCTTACCATTTCTTCTTCTCTGTCAATAACAGTTTAATTAGGATCTGGTTTATTTTAATAGACTATAATCCATATGTAACTTTGTGACCATATGTTTGGTGTGTGGAATAAGTATGTTAGCCGTTACAGTAAAGGAATTAAAATCAGTTTGTTTTGCACTGTAGAATGTAACAGCTAGTAGTCTGTTTTGCTCCATGGGAAATATTCCATTTAATTGGAAACATAGAAACTGGATGTACAAGATCTTTTTCTGAACATCTTAAGATGCTTTACTCCAAAGCTAGTGGAGACCATTTAACTTTCTGGTTAGAGCTGTTTTACAAGGTCCGCCATCCTTAAGATCTTGCTCCTTTCATTCTTGAACAAAGTCAGAGCAAAAATCAATTTGATAAATGTCTGAGAAGAAATGGATTCCCAAACATCAGAGTGTCTTTTGATTTCAACCACAATCTGCATCTGAAATAACTGTAACTTCTCAGACTGATATTGTACATTGGCGCTGTTCAATGAATTCACAGCAGCTAAATGGTCTTGGGTTGGACATTTTTGAAAATGTTTTGAATAAGGTTACAAATTTATTGCACAAGTGTATTTTTATGAGATTTTTATAAGTTACATATTATGTTGTGGATAATTTTTCATCTAACTTGTGTGAAGTTTGCAGTATTTTACAGATATTTATAAATGTAAGTACGCAGGGATATTTTGGGCAATCAAGAAACTAGCAGTAAGTTATTTTCACCTAGTTTACCAAAGATTTTGGGGAATGTATCTGGTAGATAATCCTACTTGTAAATCAGATTTATTTCTCTCTAAACTTTGTATTATCAAATACGTGGGCTTTTTTAAAGACTGGATAGGAGTGGCAATACTAATAATGTCTAATAAGGTGTTACCATGAATGTTCAGTGTATGGAAGCACCCCACTGCCAGCTATTACATAGTGCATTACTTTGCTGCTGTTCTTCACATCCCACACATTTTTATTCAGTACAGAGCCCCTAAACTAGTTCTGCAGAGGGTCCTTCTTCTAATTGTGTACACCCTTGATGGAGTGCAGTTTTGGGTGATAGAGGGGAAATCATAGACAAGCACCTAATTTTATAGCCAAAATAAAGGGGGACTGACTGAGGTTTAAATAAAAACAGTTTGTAATTGTAGGGATTTGTTTGGGTTCCATGTTTGACTTGCAAAAGACTTTTAATATACACCTTTTCTGTTTGGATCACAGGTCCCTTTTAAACATTACATTTAGGATAAAAGTGAGTTAATCCTGAGCTTGGCTTCTCTGTAGAAGAGGTGATATGTGATATAATTTTATTACCTCATTAGAGATAATGACAAGCAAACTTATATAAGAGGTAACCAGCTAATCCAGCAAATGAGTTGAGGTGTCATACATCCCCTATTAGACACAGCATTTATTTATTTTTCTTAATCGTCTATAGAATTTCTGTGGCCCTCACTGAGTTAACTCCTCTTATTTTGTATATTCAGTTTGGCGGACCTGGGTTACAGGATTTCTTTTTCTTTTCCACAGATGCATAAGGTATGCAGAAGGGTTGAACTGAATGGAAACATATCTTTTTAACACAATAATTCATTCACTTTTTTACTTGATTTACCCACCTTTATAACATATGACACATTGGCTTATACACTGAAATCTTTTTTTTATGTAATTGATTATCCCAATAACATTATTTTGTATATTACTATATTAGGAGTAAAGAAATTTTTTTCTATTATGCCCCTATACTAGAACATAACTTGAGATGATTTACATTATTCGCTTAGTGTCATCCCTAAGACCTTTGGTCCTTATGCATCATATGAAATCAAATTAAAATCATTTTGAAACGAAGTCTGTAATGTAATATTCTATTCCTTCTCTCCTTGTCCTGTTATCTGGCTGTACCTCTCAATTCAGCTTCAGGTTAGCTAAAGCCACCCTGTATGACTAACTGGCAAAGAAATATCTGGCATGTGTCTCTTGTTAATTAAACCATGCTGAGCTTTTGTAATGTAATCTCTGCTCTGTTGGCTTTTAAGAGGCGCAGAGAAGGGAATTTAAGACTTTTTTCATTTTAAAGGGTATCCTTTCATGCAAAATCACACATTACTGCTGTGCCGACAGAGGATTACTCAGGGTCTGTGGTGGAGGAAGCAAATGCTAAAATGATAAATACAAGAAACTGAGTATTTAAAGAGACTGGAACATCACAAAATAAAAAACAGCAAGTACAATAGGCATAGGTTGTTCATATATATTCAATCAAATATACAGAGAGAGAACATTTCAGTAATAAGAATGGATGAAAAAACTGTATACAGTATTGTATAAATGTATGTGTGTGACTGTAATGATCAATCATTTTCTTCCAAACCATTACAGGCATGGGACCCGTTATCCAGAATGATAAGGGGTCTTTCCGTAATTCGGATCTCCTACCTTAAGTCTACTAATAACATTGTTTAAACAGTAATTAAACCCTATAGGATAGTTTTTTTGGCTCCAATAAGGATTAATTATATCTTAGTTGGGATCAAGTACAAGGTACTGTTTTATTATTACAGAGAAAAAGGAAACCATTTTTAAAAATGTAAATTATTTGATTAAAATGGAGTCTATGGTAGATGGCCTTTTCGTAATTTGGAACTTTCTGGATAATGGGTTTCCGGATAAGGGATCCAATACCTGCATATTAAAAACTGATCATCTTGAATATTCTTTTTGTTCTTGCACTATTTTAATTTGCTGCAACCAGTTGCAGTTAAAGAACAAAAGGTGAGATATTTTTTGGCAGTGGAAGTATAAAGTGAATTTTGGGAACTTCCATTTCACATTGTCTCCTGTCCCTTTGTCTCAGTGCATGTGATTGACAGTTTTTCATACATACATATAAGCACGCTGAGAGAAACATAGGTTTAATGTTTACTGCCCCATTAGGACCACATTATTAGGTCTTTAAAGAGGATCATTTAAATAAAAATCTTTTATTCAAAGGAAAACTCTAGCCCTAAATAATGTAGGTCACTATAAAAATATATTGCACAAACAGCTCATATGTACAACCCTGCTTCTACTAAATAAACCATTTTCATAATATTATAGTTTTTAGTAGTATGTGCCATAAAAGTAGAAAATTGCAATTTTAAGAATTAAGGGCTGCCCCCGAGGATCATAGGATTCACAGTGCACACAAACAAGCCAAGGCACACATACATGCTAGGCCCCATCAGCCAATTAATGGATTAAATTCTGTCTTTTACTCCCACACTACTTCCTGTTACATTTAGAGCTGCATTATTTGCTGTCAGGTGATCTTTGAGGGCGGACACATCCCATCACTATGGGGTATATTTATCATGCTGAGTAAAAAGTGGTGTATGGAATTACCAGTGATGTTGCCCAGGGCAACCAATCAGCAATTAGATTTCAACAGTTAGAAAACCAAAGCAAAGCATCTGATACCCCTTATACCCCTTAATGTTGACTCAAGGGAAAATATATAAAAAGGCAATCTTTGCTGAGATATGTATTCCATTTTTTAATATGATATAAACTATCTGTTGGTTTAAGTGTTCTTTCTGGGGGTACTGTTTCCCTTTAAACAAAATTCTACACTATGTACCTCTGAGTAATGTAGTGACTGATTTACAGCAGTTGATAGACTGCTGATAAAACTGACTATAGTATGTATGTTGCGTTTGCTCCACTGGGGCTGGGACTTATGTCAGTAATGAATGAATTCATGTAAAGCATGATGGTGCAATATAAACACTGATAATAATAATTTACTTTTTAAATGAGAAGTGACTTTCATTTGTTATATTGTTATTTGTTATATTGTTATATTTTCTGTTTGGTAGATATTATTATTATTTATATTACTTGTTTTTATTACTAAGGTGTATTTATTTTTAGAGCCTACCTTGTCAGTCTAATATGTAGTAACATAGTGTTGTACTGTGTCAGCCATAGATCAATAGCAGAAAATATAGAGTAGGTGATGCCTTTATTAGCTAATTTAGGAGATTATAAAATGCACGCTTTCAGACTACTCTTATTGAAAACATCCCCTAAACATAATTTGTGATATTTGTTGTCAATCAGATGTTATATTATAGTTTGGTAAATATACAATGTACAACATGAAGTATAATAAAACACAATAGGGTTGATTCACTAAAGTGCGATAACACTTATCGCATGCTTTTTTGTGTTAAAATTGACGCGCAAAAAACGCGTGATTTGCTAAAGTATTATCGCATGCGTTAAGTAGCATATCACGTGCGTTAAATAGCGCGCAACCTAATGGGTTAATATTACCGCATTGCGTTAATTAGCGTGCAGAAATAATAATAAAGCATGATTCACAAACACTTAGACACGATAAATAGCCTGTGCGAAAATTAATACCTACTTGGGGCAGGCGGTAATTATAGAAAAGTACAGTTAATGAGCTTTTGGCAACACAATATGGACTTTGCAGTGTGATTTATTCAAGTATGTGTTGGCCCTAGAGTGATGCAGCCTCCAGTTTGCAGGGAAATGGTCATTTTCAGAACAGTAGTTTTACAAAAGTAATGGCGTGTATGGCTAATATGGCGTGCGTTTTTTAATATGCGGTGACAATTTGTGCATGCTGCGTTAATTAGCATGCGTTGCATCAAATACCGCAGGAAAAATAGTCTTCGCGACTTAAATAATCCAAACAGCATTGCGTCTAAATTAACGTAAGTATCCTTTTCGTAAATCGCAATAAAATTTTTAATGCATGCTATAAATAGCGCACGTTTTAACGGACCTTAGTGAATCAGCCCTAATACCTGCAATGGTGGCCAGACTTTGACTCCTGTATGTTTGTCATGTGACTACTGCACCACAGCACATAACAGGGGCTTATACTGTGTGTAGAGGTAATGGAATGCGCTGCAAGATGCAGCACTCTCCAGCAAAATGAACCATGTACCTAACGCCTGACTTGACCAGCTGGCACTCCCTTTGCATGTTGTGCCTATAAGTCCTTATAATAGAGGGCATATAAGTGAACACTAGTGATGAGCTAATTTTTTCACTAGATATGGATTCGCAGTGAATTTCCGCATTTCACCATTGGCGAATTGTTTCACGAAACTTCTGTGAAAATTTGGCACGGAAATTTTTTTTTTTGCATGTCAAATTGGGCGTGGCCTAGTCAAAATTCATCAAAAAAGTGTGGGCGACAAAAAAAAAGACGTGGGCAACCAAAAAAAAAAAGTTGTTTCGCAAATTTTCTTGCCGTTTCCCAAATTTTATGGCGAAGCGAAATGGGACAGATTTGCTCATCACTAGTGTACACCCATTGAACTACTTTGCCATGTTGCTGTTCTGGCTTCATCAGATTTCTTTGTAGGCAGAGAACATGGTTTCCAGTGTAGCAGTCCTTAGAGACCAGAGCCCTGTTTACTGTACCAATCTCTGTAACAGGTTTAAGTTAGATCTGCAACTGTTTTTCAAAGAGATCTGAAGCAGCCCCAGCCGCACCATGTGAAAGAAGATCCATGCTGCTGTGTGGAGGGGAGAAGGAATTTAAACTAAAATGGTTGAAATATTTAATGTATTATAGGTCCCTGATATTCCTCTCTGGAATAGGAAAAGCTGGAATCAGAGTCACTAATACCTAAAGAAACTAGAGTCCTCTCCTCCTGTTGGCTTTACCACAAGTCTTCACATTAAATGAACTAAGCTGTCTGTAATTATCATTAAACAGTCTGCTCCAAAAATGATGTCATGCTTGTCCCATTGGTGTAACTATTTGATTTAACTACTAAAGCAATATATATATATATGTATCAATTTACAGTCTATTAAAAATGTAAATAAGTGGAAGTTACACTTTTATTCTATTCCTGAAACAAATGTTCTTTTAACAAACCCTGAGAGATTCAATACTGATCTAAAGTGTCTTTCAGCATCAATACAGTCATCTGCTATGTCTGGCAGCAGAACTCGCAGTCACCCCACATGACTGTTAGCAATATGGCACCTATAAGATTTTCAAAGATGACTTTTAGCAGTGCCAACACTTATGAGATGACTGCAGGCAGACATAGAGGCCACAATAACCTTTGATATCTTCTAGCACCTATTGAGTGACATAGCTATTGCGGCAGAAAAAAAGATAGACATATGTCAGGTTCAACCCAACACTTACATTTTGCTGCAAACTGATTGCATTTAAATTAAAAGCATCCAGTGCAACCATTCTAGTTATACATTCTAGAAATGGTCCTGATATTTCAGATGACCACAAGGGGAATGTTTGGGTCCTCTGGGAATACACAGTGTAAATAGCCCATCTTTGAAACAGAAGTTTTCCAAGTGATTGGAGATCAAGAGATTCTAACAGACTGAAGAGACTATTAAAGCAAGGTAATCACCATCTGAAAGCTTCATGATCTGTATTATCTGGCAAATCCCTATCTAACAAAGAATGAAAACTGAAATGTTAGAAATACAATGTTCAGGGGGAATGCTCTGCTTTCTCTGCTGCCCAGTAGCAGCAACCCATATCAACCAATAAGATGTTTGCTTTTAAATAGGTGACCTGCTGATTGGTTGATTTGTGTTTTTTTATTATTATTAACATTTATTTATAAAGCGGCAACATATTCCGCAGCGCTGATGTCAGACGTGGCGTATTCTCGGCAAGCCGAAAAACGCTTGCTGAGAATACGCCCCGCTACTGTAAATGCGTCCTACTTGTGCCTGCACCTGAATGAATGATATACGCTCGGGTGCAGGCAAATGTAGCATATATACGCATAAAAACGCAAGAGAATGCAAAATTCGGTGGAATTTTAATGCTACTAGCCACTAACAGCCAAATTAAGACCACTGAAACTGCTTTACACAAGCTAGAGTAGACCAAGTGTGACATACTATGTTGAGGAGTGGCACAATGGGTCTGTGGATCACACTACTATCTTCTAGTGCCAAGTCCTAAGTTTGATTCCAAATTTGCATGTTCTACAGATGTCTACATGGTTTTGCATCCACAATCAAAAAAAAAAAAAATACTGGCACAGTTAATTGGCTTCTGATAAATCTTGGCCTAGTAAAGATCCAGTGACCTTTGATTAGTGTTTGTCCAGCTTATTCGGTTCCAGCCCCCTTGGGGATAAGGTTTTGGTCAGTTTTCACCCTTATTTTACAACAAGGTTACAGATATAAATAATACTGCTATATCAGTAATTTACTTCAAATTATACCCTAACTGGCCTTTAAGCTGAGACATCTTTGCTACTGCTGCAAGTAGCCCTGGTGGTGGCACTGCCTCAGAGTATAAGATCAATTGGGCCAGGGACCAATGTGAATAGAGTAAAAGAGTATATAAAGGTGTCCCTGCTATACACAGTATTTATTGCATAATAAATATACAATACAAATAAACAGAAAGGTGTACAGCATTCCAAATCAAATTTGCTTTCTAGCTACTCAAGTGTTATTGAATTTCACTTTGCAGAAGCTGAGAGGATATTGGAAATGACTGTAATTAACACATTCAGTTCTCTGTAAAAGCAAGGCTGAGGTTTCAGTTCCTTGACAGTTAGCAAGAATGTCTTTAGTGCTTCTCAGTTAATCCTCTGGAAAGTGTCAGCATTAGGAATTTAGGTGTTGCTAATGGTAGCAAATATCCAAATGAAAAGTATTATTAATGTTTTAATGGCGTGATGATAAAAAAATCTAATCAAAGCTAATGCTTTTTTAATCCAATTTTCACTATTTTCTTCTTATATATAAGCCATGCAGCTAGAACTTGGTCAGACAATGTCAGAACTGCTTTGACCAGGCTTTTGGGCACTTTTCTGTAAATGGTCCAATGTTTGATCAGCGCCACCCTTAGCTCAAAACAAGGCTAGAGATAACGTCAAATATAGACTATGCAGAACAGAACCATAGCTTTTGGCCACCCTAGGGAAGGGTCAACAATTTGGTTAACTGCTCTAATGCTTACTTTACACCAGGATTTTTTTTTAATTTATTTTTAATTTGTTTTGTAAATATCAAGAAAACAATGTCTATATAATCTTGTACATTATTTCTGTATAAATGATGTTAACATGAGAATACAGTAATCACGATACTGACAAATGAGAAACTAAGTTGTAAAAAGAAACGTTTAAAACTGTAACAATGTCTATGGGTCATTAATGCATGTAAAGGCATATATACTGTTGGGTAAAGCACAATGGAAAACAATCACATGATGAAGTGATAAATATTGTAAAGTTGCCCATAATAGGGATCAAGCAGGACTTAAGCCTCTGTATATGATAATCCATGCATCCCATATTTTTCTATATCTGCCAATAGCAATACAAGTATGGGACCCATTTTCCAGAATGCTCGGGACCTAGGGTTTTCCGGATGAGGGATCTTTCCGTAATTTTAATCTCCTACCTTAAGTCTACTAAAAAAAATTTTTAAACAGTAATTAAACCCAACAGGATTATTTTGGTTCCAATAAGGATTAATTATATCTTAGTTGGGATCAAGTACAAGGTACTGTTTTATTATTACAGAGAAAAAAAAAGTGAATTATTTGATTAAAATTGAGTCTATGGCAGATGGCCTTTCCGTAATTTGGAACTTTCTGGATAATGGGTTTCCCAATAAGGGGTCTGATACCTGTACTGGTAAACCATTCCATAATTAGGTAGTTGTCTAATCTAGTTATGACCTTCTGAATATGAGGTAAAGGTGTTTTCCAGGCCTTTACTATAGATTGCTTGGCCACAGACAAAATATATTTGACTAGTGCCCGTGTATATTTCCTCCTGCAAATCTCCTATGAAGCAAGGCTTCTGCTGGGGGTTTCCTAAGTATAAGGCCTATAACACTTGTAATCATTATATAAATTCTGGTCCAAAATTGCTATTAGACATTGCCACATTATGTGCAAAAAAGAACCAGCTTGACCACTAGTGGTATACCATTTCACTAGTTGGGCTAATTGAGCAGCTTTTAGCCTGGAACGTTTACCATTCCAGACAAACTTTGAGCACTGGGCTTGGCAGTTGGAAAGGGTGCTAGCTGGTGGGCTAACAGAAAGTGCACAAAATAGAGTAAATGGGGTAGGATAGTCATTTTTAAATGCATGAACTCTACACAACCATGATAATCTTGCTTGGAGGTGTGAGATTATGCTGGTATGAGTGGTGGATTGGACAACTAGCTCTTCTACTTAGTCTTTAATAGCTGTGGTTCTTGTGCCCTGTTCTTTTATCATGCCCCCTTTCACCAAGAGTTTTATTGCTACAGTGTATTTAGATGGAACCTAAGTTTACAGAAAGCACCTCATTTTAAAAACAGTACAACTAACAATGTTCCAATAACCTTTTTATAAAAACTAGACTTTTAGCTCGAGTTCTAGGGACTTCATTGATAGCCAAGTTTGTTGCTTTATATTGTTCCAATCTTGCAAGACACCTATCTGTGACTCACTGCTGCCAACTAAACTTCCTGACTCCACATGTCCCATCTTCATGATTGTATATAGTCCCGCACCATGGGGCTCCTATATGATAGAAAGTTGTAAGCTTTTTTGGGCAGGGCTCTCTTCACCTCTTGTATCAGTTATTCATTACTTTATATGTTACTCTGTACATCCAATGTATGAAATCCACTTATTGCACAGCGCTGCAGAATATGTTGGTGCTTTATAAATACATGTTAATAATAAAAATAGAAAGTGCAACATACAAAAATGGATGTGCACATTGACACCAATCAAAAGGTCTTCCATCAAATATATAATTCTTTGCCACCGCATTCCTTCAACCTATTTTGATTAATTTAGCGCACTCATTGATGCAACGTGAACCCTGGCATTACCATTAGCTGAATTTGTCAGTAAATCTTTTAGCAGGTTGCATTAATTAATACAACTGACTAAGTGTGCTAAGTGAATTGGGCTTCAGTGCTAATATTGACAGCACGCATAACAGGTTATGACTTTCAGATACAAATGCAGTTAGAGTGTCTATCTATCTATCTATCTATCTATCTATCTAGTATCTATCTATCTATCTATCTATCTAGTATCTATCTATCTAGTATCTATCAATCTATGTACCAGTCTGTATTGTTTGTGTTGTTCCACATTCTACTCCTACAGTACATTGCAACAACACTCCTTCTCCTTGGTGGCTAAGGCTGCTAGCAGTGTTCTGGTAATAGAGGGGGATTTGTAATAGTCAACAGAGTACATATCAAGGCAACTTTGTCTCCCTCTCTCTTTCTATAGTGGGAGAAAAAAGGCACAACTGAGAAGGAGAAAGCTGAGATAAGAAGTGTGTTTCTGCATCTTCATCACACACAGAAGTGGTTTTGAAATCCAGTTAAGCTGATTCATTTACCACAGGGGAATGTAATGGCTGCAGGAATAATGAACATCACATTGAGTTGTATGGCAAGCTAAGCTTTAAGCGTGACATTAAAAATGAGGCTTGGGTAGTATGAGAGGAATCTTTAAAAGGGAGTGTCAGAGAGGCCAAAAGAGCACACTGTCTGCTACCGTTTCACATTCAGCTCAAAGTAGAGGTCAGGCTGGACTGGGATTCAGGATAGACCCTGGAATTTCAAGTACACAGAGGCCAAACAGCCCCCCACCAGCCCAATAAATAGTGACAGTCTATGGTATATTACAGCAGTACCTTTCACAAATTGCCAGTGGTGGAGGGGCATACAGACTGAGCTTCAGCCACAACTGGCAGACAGTAGTTGGCTACTTTGGGGATTGCAGACTCACTAATAGGTGATCTTCCTCCTTGCAACTGATTTCCCTTAAAGCATTTGACTCATAAACGTAAAAGTCTTAAGGGTTTATGTAATAAAAGGCACAAAGTTTGCCCAGGAGCAGTAACCCATTGCAACCAATCAGCAGGTAGCATTTACTGGTCACCTGTTTAAAAGCAATCATCTTATTGGTTGCTATTGATTACTGCTCCTGGGCAAAAATAGTGCCTTTATTACATATGGAGGATAGCCTTCTTACATTTTAACCAAACTTCTTTAAATGCCTGTTTCATTATTATTTCCCAGTTCAAATTCCTGTCATTTACATAGTGGGACAGAGATGAGCCAACTCCTTTCAATTCATTTCCATTAATATATTTGAATCAGACAAGGAAAAGTTCAATTCCTGTTAAATTGTTAAAAAAATCCCTGTTAAAAAAAAAGTCCCAATATGATTATTCTGGGCATTCTGATTGGTACTGGTAAATCTTTAATATGGTTTTTGGAATTTGTATCTAATGTAATCTTTAGGGCAAAAACTCAAATATAATGAGACAGGGAAAACATCAATTAGAGAATAATGGAAAGCAAAGAGTGGCAGAATATAGTATGTCTGTGTTTGTACAGATGCAGTGTGAGCATATTTATTATTATAATGGGAGGTTATTATATAGTTCCAGAGTTAATATCTGTCATGAGCCAAAACAGCTTGTACATAAATGACGCTGTACGTTTCTCCTGTGGGACACACATAACAGTTCAGCAGTTATCTTTATGTACTTTATATATTCACATGTTGTTTAGATGTTTAAGTTTGGAATAAACCTTATACACATTACAATACCATTTGATATTAATGAAGCAAAAAACTGGTTGGAAAAGCATGGTCTCATAAAAAGGCAATCTTATGGTCCTTGACCACCGACTGAAGCTCCACATGAAGGTCCTGAAATGTTTTTTTTCTATTTTTGTCTATAATTTGGTTGCAGAATTATGCACATAACTATAGAAGTATTATAAAATACCAAGTAACTTTAAGGGAATAGATAGCTGTGTCATGCAGCAAAAGGGTTGGCAGAATCAGTTTGTTTACCTTTAGCGATGAGCGAATCTGTCCCTTTTCGATTTGGCAAAACATTTGCGAAATAGTGAAAAAATTAGCGAAATGCACAACTGATGTGGCTGCAATGTATTTGATGCGCTGTGACTTTTTTTGATGCAATCAAAACTTTTTTTGACAAAACCACGTTTTTTTCCTCACCTTTTTTGTTGTTGCTGCAATTGTTTGTGCAATTGTTTGTGCCAGTTTTGTAAAAAAATTTGCCAATGGCAAAATATGGAATTTTGCAGTGAATCTATGCCTGCTGAAAAATGTGCTCGTCGCTATTTACCTTACGAGGGCATGGGTAGTCATGATTATCACATAAAATTAATATGGACTAATCCAGAGAGTTAACCAGTTGATTAATATGGGAAATATGGTCAATCATTTATTGTATAACTATGTATTCTCTTTACATATAAAAACTACATGGATAATAGAATCAGATGGACAAACTGAGAATAGAACAAAAATTGTAGGTATTGGGCACTCAAAGGTTCTGTAGATCAGGCCTACTGTATGAATAACTGCCTGTTGGACACCAACGTACTGTATAAGGCTTTAGAGATAATGGTATGAATAAAAATGTATTCTAATTTTAAACACATTTCTTTGATGGCCCATCGGTGGATCCTTTGAGTGTCCAATACCTACAATTTGTTGTTCTATTCCCAGTTTCTCTGCTTCCGTGACCCGAGGGTCTGGAACACCTGGACCACTATTGCATATTGGCGAGTTTTCAACTTGTTATTCTGGTATCCGCATTTTTTCCTCTAATGGAATAAGGTACCAGCAAAGTAAATATATCTGTAATGTACATGTGATTAATAGGAAAAATAGAGCATTACACTCATGGGTACTCTAGATTATATTATTTGGAAAACAGCTCTTTGCAATTTTAAAGCTTGTTTTTTGGGTATTAATGACATGCCAGATACACTGTCCTTTACAACTACATTATACTAGAGATGCAGTATCTATATGGGGTCATACCTTAGAACTTCAGTCTGCAGAGTTGTTCTGCTACTATGAAATCAAAGGCTAAAGATAATCAATTCCATTTTGCCCAATTGATATATTAGCCCTGTGGTGGTCAAATAGTTCAGGAAAAAGGAAGAACACATAAATGGATTAAGCCAGCAATTATTTAAAATGTAGAATCTCACAATCATAGTAGGGTTTTGTGTTGCAATTGTTTTTACATTTATAGTGGATCAATATGATAGGCCTTTAATAGAACTTTCATCCATTGCACAAGTCCTGGATGGTCAAGTGGAAATTCAGTAGATCCGGTAAGATATAAAGGAAATTTATGTAGCATTCTGCAAATCCATATTGGTATAAATAAATAAGGAAGACTAAGCCTACACAAGAGTTTTCTCTAAGTAATGAATTCACATAACTCTCTAAGAATTGCTTAGAAATTGCACTGAGATTTCATAGCAATTTGTCTTTTCAGCTGAGAATACACTGGGGTTCACTTACTAAGGAGCAGTTAGCATATTTATGTTGTTTCTCTGGCTGCTATGCCTCTTTCCTGATATGCTTTACAGGCAGGGGCATCCTCTTCTTAAACATTTTGAATATGTGGTAACTGTAGGAAAATATTTTTATTTTCTTTTGAATACTTTATCATAGGCAGACTTAGTATGCCAGAAACCAGTAGAGTAAGTAACTGGATGGATAGAAATATCTGGAAATCTCAGTCTTGATATGCAATATCAGACCTAATTTATTTACTCTTTAAATCGACTTATCCTCATTGGCCCCCATTGCAACCACTAAGATGTTTGCTCTCAAACAGGTGGCCATTACATGCTTCCTGCCAATCCGTTGCTAGGTGACTAGACCTTTTGCACACTTTGCACCTTTTTATTACATAGCCTGTTTGGTTGCCGAATGAACATGAATGTTTTCTGCTACAATAATAAATGGGTCTTGTAATTTTGTCAAAAGAGCCACAAAATCTTTTTTATGATATTTCCAAACCATTCACAGATGTTTGGAATATTCAAGTTTAATTAAAATGACTAACTTCTTGAAACACTTTTTTTTTTTGGCAGAACCTTTTCCAGATGCCTTTTTGCTGCTGTCTTTAAATAAATGCTGTTTCTATTATGCAAACTCTTTATTCAGGAGTAAAAAGATAACAATGCACCCTATTTCTATAACTTTGATTAAAGGGGTTGTAAACCCAATCATAACGCTGTCCCAATGTGCCCCCCTAGTTTTGCTATAGAAGTTGTCAAAAAACATAATTATTGATGCAAGAATATTCACCACTGAGCATTCTACTGACCCAAAATCTCATTATAAGTGCAAGACACGTGACCAATGAGAACACAGCACTATGTCAGTGTCTTCCTGTTATCTTACATATAGAGATAATATCATTTTTGGATGGCACTGGAATCACACAAGGGGATAAAGGAGAGACTTGTTCAGTGCTGGAAAACTGTGCTTAATGCTCCGAGCTCCAATTGCAGGAACAAAGAACAGGGAGCCAGATTTACACAGATTAGCTGGGATTCTCATTGGAGGATGTCTTGCATTTTAATGCAGCCGCTGGCCCTGGAGATTTGGGGGAAAGTTTTGGAAAAGTTTAATTGTGCAATATTGCATTAAGAATACAACCCTGATGTTGCTGGACTACAGCTCCCATCATTTCTCAACCTTCATTATATGTTAAACTGTTCTAGGATTTGTAAAGTTTGGTTGCGCAGTGCAGTGCAGCAGGATTTAGTATCCCTTCAAAGTAGAAAAAACAGAGTAAACCAACATCTTTCCATGTCTTTGTCCTTTGCTCCCACTATCATTTGCATTAGAACCCTCCCTTGTTACTAAACAGGGTGTCAAGTTTGGCCATGCTAATAAAAACATGTTGAGATTATTGTTACATTTTTCACTGGTCTCAAAAATAAAAATGAATTGAAACTTCAAAATGTCCCAACAATCTTTTCATAGGAAGCTTATTTATATATGGGCTGAAGGTCAAAGCTCTCTGTAGGGGGGTGCAAGCAGGACATGCGCCCTGTGCTAAATGGGCAGCGTTTAGATTCAGAGGGCTGTTGATGGTGCTGTGAAAGTTGTAGTTTAACAACAGCTGGGAATCTGCACAAATAGATAATAAATAATGGGGCACCATGCAAAGTTTTTTTTCTGATACCACCCAGCCTAAAGCTTTATATGAAGAGTTTTTGCCATTTCTCCCCAAAAGATCTTTTATTTCTTATTTGCTTTAGCATTTTATGCATGAGAAAGTTTCTATTTCTTTCCCTTCAGTAGTTGTGTGAGTTTTCCTCTGAGCCATGAAAATAATTTATCTACAGTTTCCCATCTACTCCCCACAGCCTTCTGTTTTAGCAGCTGAGCCATCACAGGATTAGACTTCAGAACATTACAGTAAGTGCAAAACACATGCACGTATGCCAAAGAAAGATGAATGGGCTGACATAGTAGTGCACCGTGCCATGTTGTTTATAAACAAATTAACAGCAGCCCTCTATTTATCAATCTCCCTCAAAGGCCAGTCCTGCTACAAAGCTGTCTCTTGAGCTTACACCTAGAGCTATGTTAGCACCGGTTTTAATGTTAATTATGGGATAAATTAAGTGGATTTTTTAAATTCTTCCTCTATATTGAAACTGCTTATCATCCTGTTACCCCCTGGGCCTCTTTAACTTCTGGGATGCAGGAGCTGCTTCCTCTATGCTATGGTAATGCTCCAGCCCCTGTGGCTGTGAGAGAATGAGCAACTTCATGATTATAGGAGTAATTGTGTTTTCACAACTTCTCTAACCAGATCATAAAAAATTGGCATGTGTCAGGTTGATGTTACCCCTATTCTATTGCCCAGAAGTGGAATATAATAGGTATCTTTAAACTTGAATTAGTTACTTGTAAGGGCGTGGGCATATATCCACTTCTCTCAGCCCTGCATTTTTCAGCCAGAGTGGAGGTCGACCTGGAAAACGTCCACTTTTGCGTTGTTAAGGGCGACATCTGATCTTCTTCTCTCTGTGTGCCGCCCTTGGGCGGTTGCTGTAGTTTTCAATGCAGGCACACGGAGGAGCACAGGCAAGCGGATCCACTTCTCTCAGCCTGGCCGAAAATCGTAGGGCTGAGAGAAGTGGATATACACACCGTATGCCCTTGCCCTAAGGATGATTTACAGTCATGTGATGAAAAATTATATTTTCCTAGCTGAATATTTGCCTAACCAATCCAACCTGAGCTTAGAGGCTTTAATACCTTCTTTGTGTGGTACAGATGTGTAAAGATTAGCAAAATCCACAGTTGCAAGCAATGTATTGCCGTCTGCTGCCAATTAGTTTGAGGGAGGGCCTCTTTTACCAGTTGGCTAAGGACCTTATCCAGTAGGATTGCCATTTATTTTTAGGGACAAAAATAGACCCTGTGTAATCCACAATAGGGAGGCCAAGAGGATCTTTAGAATTTATGTGGATTTTGAGTATGTATTACTGAAGAGTTTATGTAAGGTGTATGGTACTTGTATTGATCTATTGATGCCTTTTATAACCTATGGGGGTAAGTATCTCTGACTTTTCTTATTTTAGGTATGCAAAGAATGCAAAGAAGAGGAGAATGCACTACCAACTCTACTGAAGTAAACTGAAACCATATCATTTTCTTTTGATAAAGAGAAAGAAAATCTATTGTGGAATCTTGGGTCAAGAACAACTACCTTACTTTCATTGTCTTCTTCATGACAGAGACACAGACATTACATCAGACTGAGACTATCTTTGTACAGTTGTCAAGTTTTACCTCAGGCTATATGGCCAGCGGACTAGGGGGAATATCAGGTGTTCTTGATATCATCAGCTGGCATTTTGGCCATGTTGGCATGCGTTTTCTTAATTATATTTTCTTGTAAAGTTTCCTTAAATTAAAGAATTTCTCTGATTACTCAGAAGATCTTAAATGTTTGGGCTGGCCTCCTTAGAGTGACTCAAAGCAGCGAATGGGACTCCACACTCCTCCTGTTACAGGTTTGTCAGCAATTATTGTAGTTTGCCTAAATAGTGTTTGTGATTTATAAATTACCAGCATGTTCTCTGCTGCACTGTACTTAAAGAGATACCGACACCACAAATAAGACCTTTTTTACAACTATTATAAAATTGTTTTTCAGTTTATGCAGTTTATAATTTTGCCTTAAAAGTATATGCCTGATGCTTTTACATTACCTATCTGATGTGGGGGATCAGTTAAATGTGATGTGAAAAGGGTGGTTTGTTTAAGCGTATTAAAGACTTTTGTAAGGGAATGGCAGAGGGTGTGTAGGCAGGGCAGAATTAAGAGTCTGCGTCTGGAACTGAAAATTATTATGGGGCTATTTGCTATCTGGGTGCCACTGCTAAGGGTAATTTGTTAACAAAATAAAGATGTGTTGAAAACATTTAAAAGGTCCTATAGCCCTAACAATCGTGCAGGGATGTAGTTTTTAACTTCATAGCCATTTCTGATAGTTCTCCCAGTCTCTCTCTTAAACCCATCCAGTCTCTCTTAAAGCCTGATTTCTTCATCTGTTCTCTGCTTCTCCCATTCTGATCTATTTTATTAGTTATGTGCCCCATGTTTTTGGTGCAATAATGGGACATTCTGAGTGTAATTCTCATGCACGTATTGAACCTGTCATTCAAAATGTTGGGGACCTGGGGATTTCTGGATAAAAAGTCTTTTGATCGCCACACCAAAAGTCTATTAAAATCATTTAAATATTAAATAAACCCAACAGGACTGTTTTGCCACCAGTATGGTGTATCTTTGTTAACATCAAGTACTTCTGTAATTCAAAACTTTCTGGATAATAGGTTTTGGGATAAGTAATTCCATACCTTTTGTGGCAGAAGATACATTTATTTATGCAGTGAGACAAAAAATCATCTGTAATCCACTTTTATTCATCCTGCCCAGTGTATAGAAGAAGATAATTCAATGAACACTAGAATCTTGTGAGATGCCCTTTTATTAGCATCTTCAGTTACTTTTTAATGCACACTAAATTAGTTTTATGTACTTTTCTTATTACATAAAATATCATGGTTTTATAAAATGACATATATATATCTCAAAAGTCTTGTAATTTGTTTTTTCTGCTGTGTTGGCTTTCATGTCTTCCTAATTCAACAATAAGGTATATAAAGGAGCAGAGCTGTAACACATTCACATAGAATTTAGCAGCAGAAATACACCAGTTGCTCCATCTTGTCTGCTTTTTCTATTAGTTCTTGTTTTTTTCAAGTCTTATATATCTTTGTATCTACTGTAACTACTGTGAGCAAGTAAGTGATTACTAAATAACTCTATTCATGCTAATTAATGGCTTTATGGGCCACATTCTAATTTTATATTGTGAAATAACCAATAAACCAAGAGAAAAGGTAAATGTAATGTGACTCATTGTTAAAGCATTCTATATATGAAACATTTAATAAAATAATAAACCTATTTATGAAGCTACGAGTTGGATGACTTAATATAACTATGATGGCTCCCCTTTCAGAATGAGTCTGTGACATCTGTGACAGAAAAGCTAGCCAGATACTAAGCAATAAGGCATTTTATGACTGCTGCTCTTTGAGGAAAAAGATGTATACGTAGCCACATGTGTAGCAAGAAAGTGTGGGGGGGGGGGGGGTATAACCATCAACTAAAGAAGGGCTTTTTACTTTGACTTTTTATACATTCCTTGACCAAGAGAAGCTTTAGTGAGGGTTTAATGTATTTCTATGTCATCCAACCCAATAAATAGTGACTGTCTATGATATCTTACAGGTCTGTTTGCCTTCCTCTTGAGAAATGGTGGCACCGCATAAATGGCAGTCACCATCTTACCCATTAGTGTGTTAATGTATGTATGTTAAAATAACTAGCAGATAGAAACAACCCCTTTTAAAATATATTATAAAGCCTATGCCTCCCATGATGTATATGTCTATTAATATCACATTGAAAATTGAACTGCCAAATATTTACTTCTAATGAATGTCCTTATTTTAAAGGAAAATGCAGCCTACAGGAAGGGGAGAGAGATTTCAGTGATGTCACTGTAGGCTTCACACTGCTGTAGGCTGCCAGCACCATATCTCAGAGAAGCAAGCAGGGATCTGGGAATTTAGATATGCAGTAAGTACTTAAAAAGAATGCCTTTAGACTTACTTTTAATTTTTATTAACATTTCCTTGTCTTTTAATTCAAAATAAAATGTAATGAGGCTATGGTGTGAATGAGTCCCTTTGTACAAGTCTTTTTAGATTTTAGGTAGGACATAGTCTCATTAGCAGGCAAGAGGAGTCCTTCAGTACCAATTCAGCATCACCTCTTTCTAATGTTATCCTCACAGTTGCCCTGCAGTATCAATAATCTGCAGGCTTTAGACCGCATGGGCTTGCAGGAGTATGAAATCCATTTACAGTGAGCTGTGCTTGATAATCTACCCACACCCTTGTCTAGAGTACAAAGACATGGGATTTGACAGATGGAAACACTATTAAAATTCAGCTCGCCTACAAATGTGCAAACACATTGGTTAAATATAATCTTGCTCTTTATTTAAGTGGGTCAAATATGTCTCATACCATGAGTCCTTTTGGTAACCTCTTTGCTACTAAAGATAATCACTAAATTTGTGAAAAAGAGAAAAAATATGGCAAATTATTTGTTATATACTAAAGCCAGGAGATTAGATTACCCCTCCCATATAGATTGTAAACTCTAAGGGGCAGGGACCTCCTTCCTCTTGTGTCCTCAACTCTTAAATTATTGCTGCTGTATTTATCTGTATTTATTGTTATACTTTGTATTTATCTATTATCTTATTAACACCCTGTTTGTATTAATGTATTCTACTGTACAGCGCTGCGTACATAAGTAGCACTTTATAAATAAAAATATACATACATACATACATACATTAGATTATGTGGTATATCTGCAATCTTTTAATGACATAAACAAGATGATATACAGATGATATATAATGGCATACATGAATGTCACTCATCTTAAAATGTATAGAAAGGAGGCTCAAGGCTGTATAGTCAGAGGACCTTGCCTTGCAATAGCAGTGACACACACAAAGGTTTGTAGTGTTATGAGCAGAGATTACTGGCAAGTGTGCTATACTGGTTGCTCTACAGTATGGGAGGAAAAGAATCTGAGTGTGGTCAGTGACACATATATGATAGTAAGAGGCATTAGTCATCAAAGAGGCATTAGGGCAAACATAATACATTTTGTTATTGCAAAGAAACTAATAGAGTAGAACTGTAAATATTCTGCGTTTATAGCATTTTTATTTGCATTGTTTCCCTTTGTTTGTTATATACCCAACCGAGTACCCCCCAAGTAAAAAACAAGCACATTAAAGATCAAAAAGTAAGAGGCTAAGAGGCAGTACACCCCGGACCAAGTTCTTTTGCAGTTTATGCATATTCTTGATTAAAGTAAACAGGATATATTACTTTTTTTAATACACATTTTTCGTAGGAGACAAATGACACCACTAGGAACTGATTGTAACTTATGGCATCACAACTTGCTCTTCTATTTATAGTGGTAGTGTGGCTATGATTCAGTATAAATAACACTAGTACCAGTTGCCCATGTATTGCCTTACAAAAATCACTTAAAAGAATGTAGATTTAATACATTAGACTTCCAAAGTATAATTCTAGATAGAATACTCACCTCTGCATGTTTACACATCTTGATGATTCTCCTTTGTCTTGGTTAGTGTTTTAATTGAAAGGATGTATTGCAAATTGGTACAGCTGTTAGCAGAATGGACACACAGTATCACCAGATGGTTGACAATTTGACTATTCTGCTTGGGAAAAATTATATATAATTGACAACCACTAATGGAACCATGATAACAAACTTATCATGAAAAAATGGAAAGCGGAATTCTTTATTGACATAATTGAGTAATAATGTTATCAATATACATAGGAATACTCAGTCTTCATTGATCAAAAACAAAATAAACAACTTGTATACTATATTTTTGTTAATAATGTCTCTTTAAGTATGCGGCATGGGTTCAATGCAAGGTAGCATTTTGGGGTGGGGTTCTTCCTTCAAATAAATCTACTAAGCCAAAACTAAGGGGTAGATATTATAGATTGAACTGGAGATAGAGAAGAATTCTCAGCAGTTTGATCAATTTTATGAATGATCAAAACTTTCTCGACTATCAGAGAAATATTATAGATTTAATAAATAGATGATAGATAGATAGATAGATCGATAAAGACACATTTATCAATAGTAAACCCTGGATCAGTTTGTCTGCACCAAGCAGATGAATGGCATTCTGCTCTGTGGAGTGGTAGTGTTCAGTGTTGGTCAGCAGCAGCACCAAGCATTATCACCTTGAAGAATTATATTCCACTTTGGAACAAATCATTGCAGCTCAGCTAATAAAATGGTTAAACCAAAAGGATCTTTAACTATTTACGAGCAGTTTGCATCAGTCCCAACAGTTAAGGATATTTGATGAATCAGTCCCTAAAAGGTTCTCAGAAATCACACAAATTTATAGTGGACTACCAGGGTTATCAGCCTGCTGTGCACAGGATGTCATTCCAGTAACTGTAAAATGCATCATCACATCAATCTAGATGGCTTCCACTGATGTGTCATGGGCCCACAAAGGCTGTTGGAACTCCAGAAAACTTTTTGCCAAAAAAATAAAAAATAAATAGAAACATATGCACTGGGATCCTCCTGTTGCTTCTGCGTGATATCCAACTGCTTTTATTAAATTGGGTTTTAAGCTCAAGTTAAGATTTATTCACAGATAGGATGAACCTAAATTACCTGTACCTCTAAGGATTCTCCAATAGAATCATTCATAAAATCTCATGACGATACATGACTATGACTAATAAAAAAAAAAGGAGATTACATTTTCTGCTAAAAATTTATAATACAACCTATTACTTTTAAACAGTTGCATTCTGGGAAGGTAATATCTCACCTTGTTTAAGTTTTATAAAAAGATACAATGTATAGTTAGGCTGATAAATAACCCTGACTGAGAACTAAAGTGCTTTCACGCCATCCAGTTTAGTTTTCTTTCTGTTTGTCAGATAGAAACATTAATAGATGAATAGTAATATTTTTTTATTTTGTATTGTACCTGTGTATTCTGCCTTGTACTAAACCCATCCCGAACCCATTTTTATCATCCCACAGTTCTTCTATCTCTTATAATCTCCTTACAAGAAACCAGCAGGGTCACAGGTCTACAGTCCAGTCACTGGGCCAGGTAAAATATGGCAAAGTTTGCTCATCGTCTCTGCAGTTATAAAACTGTCAGCATTGGAATTTACCTGTATTAAGCCAACACTACTGACTACAGAAGTCATTTATTATTTATTCCAGCACATAGCTTATAGATAAGAGAATCTGATACATAAAATGAGCACAGTAACTCTGTTCTCATGCATGAAATATACAGGTCCCATTCTTTCCCCTAAAATTTCATCCAAAGGATTTTGCTGTAAGCCACTACTTGAGACAAGAACCCTACTAATGATTTCCCTTCTGTAGACCAACCTATACCTTAGGCTGTCATCAGCTCTGAGGGAATCTTTACATCAAAGTAGAATCTTGCACACTGTGTGCTCACAGCGGATGTTGTATCCAGCTGAAGACTGTAGCATTGTCTGGCACTGGTATGTGACTGTTCCTTACAGATTAATGAGAACAAGGTCAGGTTTGTTTCAATAATCATGTAGAGGTGCAATGTGATACAGTAGCTGAATGGAGGATTATAAATGACTTTGTCCTTTTAGTCCTGCAAGACTTACGTACTTCTGCTTTGTTTACAAAATTAAATATGATATGAGGAATTAGTATGTTTGTAATGTAGGGTCAGAGCATACTAAATATGAGTGAAGAAGTTGTAGCCTTGATATATTTGGGATTCAGATCGTTAGAATTATAGGGACTACAGAGCCACCCCTTATGTCTCTCACTGATGTTGGATTGTGTGGAGATTAAATATTATGTTCAGGTGGCAGGGGACAGATATGAGGCAATGTGTATGTAACGTTTTATGTACATTACTATGAGGCAATGTGTATAGAACTTTTGATGTACATTAATATTTAAAAATATTTTTTAAGAAAATAAAAAATACATAGTTCAATAGATAAATCAGATAGTTTGTAGTAATTTTTATAATGGGTGCTCAGTCATTAGAAGCTATACCTCATCTTGGATCCTCTTTAATAAAAACATCATGCCGGTTTTGTGCATATAAACTAAGAATAATGGCCAAAACAACATATTTTCCTTGACCTATTAGCTATTTTATTGCAGAAATGAAAAAGGCTAATCAAATGTTCCCTTCTTCTTCAGGTTTAGACTATTAGAGATAAAGCTTATAAAGGGGTGTCACGCACTTATTTATCTACAAGTACTTACTCAACTCAGAGTCAGCTCTTATGAAAAAGGCCATTTACTTTGAAATGCATTGCAGGATGCATCTATGGATTAAGAGCCTTGCCTGTCAAAGGAATGATCATACATTTAATTAAGGCTTTAATAATAACTTTCTAGGGAAAGAGAAGGGCATTGTGGGTAAGCCGTCTTCCCTTACTTTTATATGTTCTTGTCTAGGCCAGGATGCTATTTAGCTATCTGCCATTTTACACAGCATCCAACTAATTCCGTAACTGGATGACCAGTACATGGCAACATTAATGCAATTATAAAGTAAAAAAGCTAGGCTTGAATGAATTGTTTAAACCTTATGATTGATAGGCATTTTAATTGATGTTTCCATTATTACAGTGTTGACCACCTAATTTGCTTTCAAAATAATAAAAATTAAAGTAATAATAATAATCATGTTGCTGAACAGACTTCTATTCCCTATCCAATTTGCTCCTGTAGCATATTTAATATGGATTTAGGTAATTTTGCACAGAGAAATAAAACTAAACAGTTCTAGAAAATTCTAGTAAATCACTGATCTGATGAAACTTTGTAGTGTGCCACCATCAGCTTTGTGGAGACTTCCATTAGGGGTAAAAAATAGAGAACGATGAGCAAGAAAAGGCAGTTATAATGGGATGTGTGAATGCCGACCCTGCTAGTTTTTGATAAATAACCCCTCAGTCTCTAGAGTGCAGCTCCACCCCATGAACTTTACAAAATGCAGATTCACTCATGGTTCAGCTCTGCTAACAATTATTTCTATGTTATATTGTTTCTATCTTGTTTGTTTCATATCATTTGTCTTCACTACTGATTTGATTATTTGGCTTTGTATCTGCTTTTTAAGTTTAGTAAGTGTTGAAACCCATAGACCAGGCCACTACAACATTTTAATAGATGTGTATGTAAGGAATCAGTGCAGTAACCTATGGCAAGCAATCATTTTTTTAACTGTTTTAAATTTATACTGTCAAGGGAAAACAAGTTTTTTTTTCAAAACACATCAGTTAATAGAGCTTCTCCAGCAGAATCCTACATTCACATCCGTTTTTCCAAAACACAAACAGATTTTACAATATATTTTTAATAATTTTGAAATTTCACATGGCTAGTGATGTTCTTTATTTCCCAGGGTGCCACAGCCATGTGACCTGTGCTCTAATAAACTTCAGTCACACTTTACTGCTGAGCTGCAAGTTGGAGTGATATTACCCCCCTCCCAGCAGTCGATCAGCAGAACAATGGGAAGGGAGCAAGATATCAGCTCCCAGTAATTATTAGAATAGCACCTAATAGTAAGAAATCCAAGTCCAGCTTGGGACTCCTTCAGTTACATGGGAGTAGAAGAAACAATAGGTTATCTGAAAGCAGTTTTAATGTGTAGCACTGACTCCTTCTGAAAGCTCAGACTCAGGCACAAGGCATTGAGATTAGTGATGAGCGAAATGTTTCACCAGGCATGTATTTGCCGCAGAAAAATTCTCAGCGCAACAAAAAATTGTCACCCGCGTAAAAAAAATTGTAAATTGTTGCCCTTTTGCGGATTTTTTGTCCTTTCGCAAATCTTATGAAAGATTTGCAAACTTTTTGGGGAAGCAAAACGGTACAGATTCACTCATCACTAACTGAGATGGCGCCTACACACCAATATTGCAACTAAAAAATTTTTTTTTAATGGCAGAGTGAATTATTTGCTACGTAAACAGTGTAATTTAGAAATAAAAAGTATAGCATAAAAATCAGGACAGTATCCCTTTAACTTCACTAGGTCAAAACCAAATGCTGATGGTTGCTGTGGGTTTTTGCACTAGGGCAAGTATGTAGTTATGTTGCTTTATAGCAGTGTTTCTTAACCCTCTTACTCGGATAACCCAATTTAAGTTGAGGAATCAGCTTTACGACCCAAGACTTGGCCTAGAACCAGTTAAAAACATTATTTAAATTGGTATTTTCTGTTCTTCTGAATGGCATGTGAACCCATTGTGGGCTCAGGGCCATAGGTTAAGATATCTGCTTTATAGGATGTTTCTACTTGGGAAATTTGGTAGCCATTTGTCCTCTATTTTCCTTTGTTTTGTGTGTGCTTCATTTATCTGTGTTTTTTTCTCCCTGTGACATTCATCCATAGCAACCACATGTATTTCAGTACCTTCAGACAAGTAATTGTGTCAAAATGAAGGTGATTAAAATGATACCCATGTACCATTCTCTACCATTGCAACACAAATCAATGGAATATGACATTCTATGTGATTCCTCGGTGTCGTGATTACTCAGCAGAACAACACTGCATTATAGCTCCATTGTTATTTTGTATTCTATGATTAAAGCCAACTGCATGGCTCAGCACTTAGTTATTGTGTCACAGCATTCTGCCTTTCTTTGCTCCCACAAGGTTCTGAGAACATATGAACATAATGATAAAAATAATTCACAGCTTCCACTTTGCGGCCCAAGAAGTGAATTAGGTTTTGCAAAAAGCTTCTTTTTGCCGAGCATAAAACACTTGACTGCTTAGAGACCCATTATATATTGAAATCAAAGGCACCCACTCAGCAAATATGATTTTCAAAATTTTTATCAGATGACCCATGGCATACTGTTTGTATTTAACAAGTGCATTTCCTGATGCTTCTGTCATGCTTTAAGTTCTTATTAGTGATGGGCGAAATGTTTTGCCTTGCATGGATTGCGGCGAATTTCCGCGTTTCGCCATTCACCGCGCATCCCAAAATTGTCGCCCGCGACAAAAGAATAGCCGTGGGCGACAAAAGAATAGCCACATGACAAAAGAATAGCTGTGGGCGACAAAAGAATAGCCGTGTGACAAAAGAATAGCAGCAGGCAACAAAAGAATAGTTGCGCTACATTTACGCCGGTTTGCAAATTTTATGCCGTTTAGCGAATCTTTTGAAAGATTTGCGAATTTTTCGGAGAAGCGAAACGGGACAGATTCGCTCATCACTAGTTTTTATGTATGATTCCTCTAATATTTTGCATTTGGGGATGGCAATAGAACCAAGAGCAGCCCAAGGCCCAATGGGTATTTTTCCCAGTGTCCTGCCTGACCCTGCCCAGCTGCCCAGTCCAGCCCTTCTGTTAACCATTACTAATCAATCAAATAATTGATTTAATTGTTCTAAGTACACTGGACCTGTCAAAGGTCCCAACTTTGGTTGGTATGAACTTCTGGACATCTGTATATTACAGCAAATCCGCTGTAATATCTAGCATTTCCATTTGCTAGGCTATGTTAGATAAATGGTGTTAATGGGCTACAAGGAGTTAATAAACTGAAATTGCTCCTGCCTTGTATGAAGTGATTCAGATAAAACCATACTCCAACCAGAACCTGACCTCCTCTGGCTTGTGTGGGCGGTTTTATCATTTCTTCCCTGGCTCTATTTTTAGTGTGTTTTTCTCCCCATAGATATTCTGGAATAGAGCACGGAGTGTTTAAAGTATAGAATAATCAAGCTGTTACTTCATTTGAATCCCTATAATAGAATATTACTTCAAGTAGAATGTTAATCGCTTTTTTCTTATACATATTTTGTCAGTGATAATCAAAAGAGCTATTAAGAACTTCCCAGGCACTGGCCGTTCTTCCTGCAGTAATTAGCAGAACAGTGGGTTCCAAGCCCCTTACCTACTATGTGCATGTATTCAGGGTATTTACCCTGGGACAGGCAGCAGTATAAGTAATTCCATCATATCTATATCCTGCAAACATGTAGCTTATAGACCTGAGGAATCCACTGGGCTAAAGCAACATTCTCCTAATTGTATTTATCATCTGAGCTTTTTAATTACTATCTCTGCTTTTATATAGCATTATTAACTATATACTGCACAGTCATTTAAGCACAATGAAGTCTGAACCCATAGAGTTTATATAGATATTGAGAGAAAAAAGCTTGTCGTACATATCCAGATTTGGTAATCCAATCATTTAGCCTAAGGATCTGCACCTGCAAATGCACCCTGTTGGCGAGAATATGGTACATATCAAATAAGGGAGGGAAGAGGAGATCATGTGACATTAAAGCATTGGACATCTGACCCAACAATCGGTCAAAGGTTCTCAGATTTTAATAGGTAAATAAAATTTGGGGTTCAGTTTGGTATTCAGTCACATTTGTAGAGGGGCATTTGATATTTGGTGCATATAGGAGACAAGTCAAGTCTCATTGAGTGACAAGTGCTGTCCCATTGAGTTTTCCCATACCTACACAAAACTGCAATTCTGATGAAGCCACTATAGGCAGGTTCCATGACAGTTGCACATGACTGGATACAGACCTTCAACCTCAACTCCCCCCAAAACTCTACAAAGTACATAAGTGCCTGCCAAGATGTTAAATCCCCTCATCCTACTGCAGCACATTCAATATGGTTCAGTATGTGCATTTAAATGCATGTTATTTACTTGCTCACTAACACAAACTGACACCTTAGTGAGGATGCACAGATTGCCACATTCGAGCAGCTAATTACTCATAATTGCTGACATCGGTTGCCTGATATTTTAATGTATTCATAGCTGCTTTCTCACAGATTCCATAACCAGCACCTTTTAACCCTTTATGTGCTGGGACCCTTTTGATTTTGCTGCAGCACATATTGGCAGTAAACAAGTGGCACAGTATTGTTAAAAAAAAAACCAACAAACCTAAAAACATTGCATGGCATGTACATTAGGGACAGTAATCTAAAAATGAAAATTCGTATTTTCACCAGACATCTTTTTGTAAACATATAGGTTCTGTTTTTATTGTAGCATTGTTTGCTATCAACCGTGCAGCCATCTCTTACGTGCAGTGGAACATTTAATATTACATATTCATGAACTGTCCCAAAAGCCACACCCCAAAAACTTCAGAGAGGTCATTTATTACGCATGTAGGGTTTAAATTGCAAAATAACCAAGTGCAAGTTGCCATGTTTTTGCACTTGGGACCCTTCCCCATGGGCCGAAGCCAAAGGTCCTTGCACTCAGAAATGAACCTGCACTTAACTGATGAATACAGCACTACCTGTGTTTAACAGCTTTGTATTGAAGGGTGGGGGTGGGCATGTATGGCATCTCTGGGAGGCACAAGTTAGGCAACTCTGGGAGGTGCAGGGTATGGGGTTTGTACTTACAGCCTGCAACATGGCTGGTCCTGTCCTGCTGTTGATTTTTACAGATAGAGAATTAGAAGAATTACAGTGGTGGCTGTGGGAGCACTTGAAAGCAACTGATATAATAAAGTATAATAGACATGCTCTTGAGTGCTCCCACAACCCCTTCTTGAATTTCATGTATAGTAATATGTCTAGAAGTGTCTAGGCAGAAAATCCTAAATAATACTGCACTGTTATCTAAGAATAATAATGTGTTTCTGTAGAAATGCAGGTCACATAAACTGATGGGTGCTGAGGGGCATTTGGCACTTTATACTGGGAAACAATAAGGCATCTATAAACCAGTGAATCCATGTGCTTAGGCCCCTGCACCCTCAGTACAAAAGCACATGCACGATCTCAGGGCTCAGTTGATGTAATACTGCAGCAACGTATACATATACACACAGAACCAGACTGAACTCTTGGCTGCTTCTGGCTCAAGATGGCATGAATGGATTTATAGCTGAGCAAATTGGAAATGAAAATTAAAGTCTAACATCAAACAGGGATTCCTAAAGTAAAAAAAAAAAAAAAAGCTGAGGCTGGAATTACTATGAAAGGCCTTGTTATCTGTATATCCACTAGGGAAGAATGATATTCTAATAGAGTTGTGACTGGCAGTGATGCTGAGTGCATGGATAATGTTTTGTCTATAGAATCCAAGGACCATCCATTACAAGTCATCAGGCACTAGTTTCTGGGCAATTTATAGAGCACACTGCACTGATTTCACAGGTCACTTCCGTAGATATAAAAGGCTAAATTTTTTGCTATAAACCATTTTGAAGGAACAGCTCTCTCAAAATAGTGTTTAATTCCTGGATTTTTTATCAAAGCAGCTGGGTAGTATGATAAACTGCGGAAGCTGACAGATAACAGCAAGGGGCCAAGGCTTGCCATTACCTCTAATTTTAGTTTAGTAATAAATCAGCCACTGAGTAGAATTCTGGTCTCTCAATGACTTTTGGGCAGAGTTGGCACTCAATCTCATCTTATTGTGACAGGGCAAACAAAATGAGATCTATCACATAAAAATGAGCTGTCATAGGGCCTCGGGTGGTGGCAAAGTTGAGGGACATGTGTCCAAGGGGAGAGGAAACAGTCATAGCACCTCTGTATGTTACACATACTGCTCAGCATTACCAGGGACAGTTACAAACCATACTCAGACATCTGCAGTAAGTAAAGGGAAATTACCTCTTTTAGCAATATGGCAATTGAGCTTCAAGGGATTGTGAAAACAAGAACCAATAATGTATTTTTTAAATAAACTTTAAACTTAAATTAAAGAGACAAACTAAGAAACACTTAGCACCAAGAGCTCTGCTTGCATTTGCACACAAGCCCTTCACCCTACATAGATTCAATAACAAAAATGGCACTACATTTGACCAGATACAACCCCTTTAGATTAGAGAAACAGAACTTACATTTGAAGCAGCGTAGGTGGTTTTTCACGGTGAGGGCAATGAGGTTGGGGAATGCCCTTCCGAGTGATGTGGTAAAGGCAGATTCTGTTAATGTCTTTAAAAGGAGCCTAGATGAGTTCTTGAACAAACACAATATCCAAGGCTATTGTGATACTAAATTCTTAAGTTAGTATTAATGTTGGTATGTATAGTTTATGTATATGAGTGTATAGATAGGTCAGTATGGGTCTGTATGTGACTGTATAGATAGGTCAGTGTGGGTCTGTATGTGAGTGTATAGATAGGTCAGTATGGGTCTGTATGTGAGTGTATAGATAGGTCAGTATGGGTCTGTATGTGAGTGTATAGATAGGTCAGTATGGATTTATGTATGTGAGTGTATAGATAGGTCAGTATGGGTCTGTATGTGAGTGTATAGATAGGTCAGTATGGGTCTGTATGTGAGTGTATAGATAGGTCAGTATGGGTCTGTATGTGAGTGTATAGATAGGTCAGTATGGGTCTGTATGTGAGTGGATAGATAGGTCAGTATGGGTCTGTATGTGAGTGGATAGATAGGTCAGTATGGGTTTATGTATGTGAGTGTATAGATAGGTCAGTATGGGTCTGTATGTGAGTGTATAGATAGGTCAGTATGGGTTTATGTATGTGAGTGGATAGATGGGTCAGTATGGGTCTGTATGTGAGTGTATAGATAGGTCAGTATGGGTCTGTATGTGAGTGTATAGATAGGTCAGTATGGGTTTATGTATGTGAGTGGATAGATGGGTCAGTATGGGTCTGTATGTGAGTGTATAGATAGGTCAGTATGGGTCTGTATGTGAGTGTATAGATAGGTCAGTATGGGTTTATGTATGTGAGTGGATAGATGGGTCAGTATGGGTCTGTATGTGAGTGTATAGATAGGTCAGTATGGGTCTGTATGTGAGTGTATAGATAGGTCAGTATGGGTCTGTATGTGAGTGTATAGATAGGTCAGTATGGGTCTGTATGTGAGTGTATAGATAGGTCAGTGTGGGTCTGTATGTGAGTGTATAGATAGGTCAGTATGGGTTTATGTATGTGAGTGTATAGATAGGTCAGTATGGGTTTATGTATGTGAGTGTATAGATAGGTCAGTATGGGTCTGTATGTGAGTGTATAGATAGGTCAGTATGGGTCTGTATGTGAGTGTATAGATAGGTCAGTATGGGTCTCTATGTGAATGTACAGATAGGTCTGTATGGGTTTGTGGGTGCTGGGTTTACTTGGAAGGGTTGAACTTGATGGACTCTGGTCTTTTTTCAACCCATGTAGCGATGTATTTAAAAAGGTGTCAAAACAACATGGCACAGATCTCTGATTTGCTGTTTATCAAGGAAAAGAACCAGGCTACCAGCTGTAGAGAATGAGTGTATTAAAAGCACTAAAAGCTTCCTGCAGCAATGGGCTAGTAAAGTGGGATACATACTGTATGTCACCATCATTTTTTGGGGGTCTCGCTGCATGTACAATAGATATAATAGTGAGCCGTCCATACTTCAACTAGGTCTGTAGAAACCAAAACAGGTTTCTGATATTTTCCCATACCATAGCATTAGTCCTTTAGGCAAAGACACCTGCTGGCTTCTTCTGTGGAAAACATATTATTATAGGAGGGATATGACTGAAACTGCATACTGATGTACCTGTTAGACCTTAATAAAACATAGAGAAAAGCAAGAGAAAATAATAATAATACATTATTTTCTTTTCCACTCTAGCAAAAGAAGGACACATCAAAAAACAGAAAGGTTACCAATAAATACATTTATTTTAGCCATTTCTTGGTGTTACATTTGAGTTATTTAAAGTTTACAGTTTAAAGTTTTTTTTAAAGTTTAAAGGTTTTTTTATTAATGTGGATTAGGGCATTGGAATATACCACTCAGTATAGAAAAGGGTTGCCATATTGAAAAAGGTGATTGCTCTGAAAGTCGTTTTGGCATTTACCATGGGCTTTTAGAGGAAAAGATGACTTTAAAAATGCCAAGTAAATGCTTATATGGCATATAAGAGCTTCCTGAATCCTTTAAAGTGGAACATATGCATGTCTGTAGGCTTTTTTTGGCATGCACTACACACACTCATCAGCTTCTTGAGAACAGAGTGAAGGATGACTCTTCTTACCATATGGCTTTTTTATACTAACCGGCAGACAACTGTCTATGTCCTTGGCTCTACTTCAGTCAGTAAAATTACACATTTGATGGTATGATAGTATAAGATTTTAAGCACTGTAATCTAACCATAGCAGGTATATACGAGATAACCAAAGCTGCTATAGTAAAAGCATACCATTATTGTTTCCAAAAGGTATTCATTAAAATAACTACTTATATGGGAAGAATTACTAATTCTCCTTTCTCAAACCAAAAACGTAATGGTTAAAATGACTACTGTAGCTACTCCCACAAATGACGTTGTAAACTTAACCCCATAACAGCATAATAGGAACTATTCAGAAGCACAGTCACAAAAGCAACGCGATCAGTTAATGGTTAAGATATATTTGCCCTAATCATACCACATTTATACAAGCATGGTTAAATTAAGGTTGTCACACTTTCAAAGGGATATTCAGTAGTGATGAGCGTGCACATCAAAAAAGTTGTGCATTTTGCACATTTTCAGCCGCTTCTTGAATTTTCCAGCAGTTTCACAAATTTCTTGGTGAAGGGGCAGATTTACTCATCACTAATATTCAGGGTTGATTATGGAGGTGATGTGTGCTTAACAAACTGTTTTCATAAGCCACGCCTACTTTTTTTTGCCACTCACCATGTAGCCACACCCAGTCACGGTCAAAGTCACATCTTTTTTCCTGTTTATATTTCCCTGTAGAGGCTGCAGTCTAAGGGCAAACATACATGAGGCGATTGGTCTGGTGCTGTGACTAATCGTGGTGACTTTCCCACCATAGGTTACAATACAAGTCGCAGTGACTAATCGCGCATGGTTTGCTCTGTTGACGCAACTTTTTAACTGCCGCTTGTGTTTTTGACCTAATGTAGTTTTATTCTTATTACCTAAAAACATTGTGTTTAATGTTCCATAAAACCATTGCAGCACATATGCAGAGCAAATATGCAGTGGAAAAAGGTTTAACTTAAAATAAAAAAGCCTGTTATATAGCTTTCCACAAGCTAGTCAAGGTTGCTACTGGTGCAGATGTTGCCAGAGAGATGCCACTCTAAGCTGTCAACTGCACCATAAGGTGGGCTTGGTGAAGCAGAGGAAACCCTTGGGCTTAGCAGCAGCCCTGGCTTAGAGATATTCAGCCTTCTTGCCAATGGTTGCAGCAAGAGGTGCGACTCTGGCAAATCAGGAAGATGCTCAGGGTCTGAAAATGGCACTACATTTAAAAAGGTGTCAAAACAGTGCTGCACAGTTTGTTGTTTATCAAGGGAAAGGACACAGCATTACCTCCTAGGGCTTTAGTTACAATACAGACTAATTAAATTGATCATCAATCTTATTTGTTACTTATATTATTATAAAAATGTAAACTATGCAAATGTTATTATATCTCTTTCTCACAACCAAAACAGAAATATTCTTATTTGTAATGCTTACATAGCCCACTTAAAGCTAGATTTTTAGTGTGACATTGTTTTATATTAGAAAATATCTCTCAAGGAAATACCCTGAAATATGCTACTTGCATAAGTATTCAGTGCCTTTGTGGAATATCTAAGATTACACAGGTGGAAAATAATTGCCCAACCAAGGACATCATAGTTTTATAATTGGCCTCCACCAGTGAATCATTAAAATAACTGCCACATTTTCTGGATAAAATGACAAGCAGTTACAGGTTGTGAATCTGAAGGTCAGATGTGAAAGGGAAAAATAAAGAGCATTTCAAAGAAGTTAGAGATAAAATAAAACAAGCATCCCAGTTGGTTAAATATCAGAAAGTAGAAGCAATATCAAACTGCCTGCCTAGCCACCCACCAAACCTTTTTAAATAAGAAGAATACTCGAGGGAGAAGCTACAGATAGACCAACAATCACTGGGAGTTGCAGAGTTCACTAGCTGAGAGTGGAATGAGGGTTTACCATAAAACCATATGAAGAGCTCAGCATTATGAGAGTGATTCAGACGTGATGTGGAAAAATGTTTGTGGTCAAGTGGAATGAAGGCAAAGCTTTTGGGTCAAAATTCAAAGCAATATCTGTGACATAAATCTAACACTGCTAACACCTACTGTGAGGTATGGTGGTGGCAGTATCATATAGAAGAATATATGGAGCAGCCTCTCACCACTTATGGGATGACCTGGAATGCCAAATGTAAACCAGCCCAAATTGTCTATCATAAGTACCCAACATCACTCTTGTGGCTGAATGAAAGAAACTTCCACCAACAATGTCCAACATTTTGAGGAAACCTTCCCAGAAGAGTACAGTGTTTTATAGAAGCAAAGAGAGGACCAACTTCATATTGATACCCTTGGTTTGGCAATGAGATGTTAGATAGGTGTCTGGATGTTTTTGACCATATATATGCATTTGAACAGTGGGAGGAATGCACTCCAGTGATAACTAATTCTGTATGGAGAAGCCTTCCTGTCAAAGGTTGAGACAGGTTTCTAATTTCTGATAAATTTGCCCCAAAGTAAGATTGCTGTTTGAGTGTTAGATTGCAGATACACAGAATAAACAAAGCAAAAATAAAAGGATCTGTTTTATCTTATAACAAGCAATGCATCATTCATATCAATCTGGCAGAGGCGAGATGAAAAGGAAAGAAAATATTAATAGAAAACTTGGCATTGCTTATCGGTAGGAAATCTTATAAATAATCACAAGCTCAAATAAACAAAAATCTGAAGTATACTAAGGGAGGAATTTAGTGAGTGTGCCTGTTTAAACCTCCATCTCTCAATGACACTTAATAAATTAGTGTTCCTTCGTTAGCATATGAATAATTTATTAGGTGTATCTAGTACTGCTTACTGTATACTGCATTATACACATACTTTTAATGCACAATGAGTCTAACTATATATATATATATATATATATATATATATATATATATATAAACACGTATTTTCTCAGTTTCAAACATAACATTTCGAATTTAATGCCAATGATCATTTTAGTGTTACCGCTGTTGCAAATATTGTGAATAGAGATGAGTTCATCATGGAGAGTGCTGCAAAAACTGAACTGGTCTTTCCACTTAAACCTGAACCTACTCCCCCACTATATTAACTAGAGATGGCATGATCACTGACCTTGTTAACTCAGCACACTGGCTTTGGGTAATTTTTGACTCTTTTTATTCCTTTTTGAATAACACAACATCAAGACTTGTCACATTTTCCCTACATATTATTACTAAATCCATCCTTGTTTCACAAGCATCAGGCAAGACAATCATCCAAGCCCATCCTGGACTATGGCAACTTGCCACAAACTGGCCTCCCTAACTCCATCCTTTCCCCACCCATGTATGTATAATATGTACAGGGACATTACCTGTATGGAATAAATGGCAAAATGGTCTAAACTGTACACCAACTGGGATCTATTATCCCAACTGTCCATTAACTGTGGGTTATAGACTGTTATGACACATAGCTGAGGCTTTCTTACGTCTGTTTAGTCTTCATTCAGGTGTCCCAAAAGTCTCCAAGTCTGAGTTTTTTTGTTTACCAGCAGTACTGTCTAACAAAGTGGATGGGCAGATAAAGAGAGAAAAAAATCTTAGTTTATAACTAGTGTTAAAGGGTTATTTAGCAACACAGCACTGTGTGCTGAAATGTCAAAGAATTAATGCAATTACATTTGTGCATGTTTGCAAATCAGACCCAAGTTGCAACTAACATTTTCAGAGTGGAGATTGTGTCACTTCCAGTACGCCTAATAACATGGCATCGGTGTGAGATTTGTAGATATTTTGCTTCCATTTTAGCACAATGGGACAGGTGGCCATGTTTTAAATGACCCTTACTTCTTCTGGGGAAGAGAATGGTGTTGGTGGGCTGCTGTTGAATCTAAAACACATGCTGGTCATATAGCGATTCTCAGGTTTATCCATAAAAGTATGAATATGACCAGTCCCTTTGTTTGCTTGTTGGGAGCAAAGATAGTTGAGTCATTTTGAGGGTTCACTGGTGTCCATGTCATCTCATAACCATACATTTGTTCAACATATTTCTTGAGTTGCCTCTTTGAACAAACAATTAAGATGCAAATATGACAGCAGTCGAGCCTTCTTCTTCATTAGTAAGTGTTTCTTAGCGCAGATTCTTGATTCCAAGTGTCAAGGTCAAAGTTGGAAGACTGCAAATAAGAATTTGTTGCCATGGAACTTGTTCTTTGTTTCATGTAGACTAAATAATATTAGCTTTAAAAGGTATGCACTTACTTAGAAGCCAAATATCACCTGTCATTCAGAAAGTAATGAGTATACTATAAAAGATTAGGTTAAATAAGGGAAAATAAATAACATTATATGTGTGCTGATATATAGTATGGTCTCCAAACATAATGCTACTCATTTGAACTTCCTGCAGAACAACCAGACCTGTGGCTGAGTAACCAGCGACTGCACACACAAGTGAACACAATCATTGGACACTTATATACTGAGAAATCCTATTTGATAATAGTGCAGTTTTTTGGAAGCTTTTGTGACCAGCATTACCATGCTCATTTTTACCCCATGTTTTATGATTCATGTGGGAATTAAAGGGAGAACTAAAGCTTAACAAAGAAGTAGGCTAGGAATGGTGCACATTATGTATTGCTCTTCTTTAGTAGCCCAAGGCAACCACAGCCCTTTAACTTTCAATTCCTTCTCCAGTTGATCACCATCTTCTCTTCTTGAGATTAAAAACACAAGCCCTGGGCTGCTGTCAGGTTCCTAAACTTAGGGACCAACTCACAATATAGACTATATGTTGTAAAAATCATTATGCAAGGCTAAATAGTCAGATTGTCATTGTGCGGCAGTTCAGAAACCAGTAAATTCTTCATTCTACATTTTTCAGCAGCCCAGAGCACACTGAGCATGTGCAATGTCAATGACACTCAAAATATGGCAAAAAAAAGATCTTAGATAGGAAGTTCCTGTGGACCAAAGAAGGCTTGGATTATTACAGGGCTGCTGAGCCTCTGGGCTGGTGCAATAAGTTCAGTATTAGTGATGAGCGATTCTGTCCCATTTTGCTTTGCCGAAAAATTAGCAAAACTACGGAGAAATTTGTGAAACAGCATACAATTTGTGAAACACTAGTGATGCACAACTTTTTTGACACGGCCACGCCCTTTTGGGGTATGACTATGCCTTTTTTTACGTAACCGCAAATTTCGTGAAACAATTCGCCATTGGTGATATGCACAATTTTGCTGCAAATTACTGCCTGGTGAAAAAAATTGCTCTATTCAGTATACAAAATACAGAATTTCTAGCCAGATTCATTGTAGTTTCTAGTTCTCCATTAAATTCAAATGGAAAATGTATAAATAGTAAAACTGTTGGTTGCATAATTTTTGTTTACTACATTTTCTGAATACAATATTTCTCTTTTATATTTAACTTTCCCCTTCTTCTGATTAATACAGCACTACTAAAGGCAAGCAGCATTGTCATTAGGGTCATGGTGGTGCAGATAAATCTTTCAAGGAGAGCAGGACTTCATTCTGGTGAAGAAAAAACCCATTAGTACATAGATAATGGCAACACCATTACTTTTTTCTTACCAGAGGCTTGAAATATATACAGCTGAGCTGATTTCCAAGCAACAAGGCAATAACTCTGAGCTCTGGTCAGTCTTTGTGCTCTATTAATGGACTCTGTCTCAATTGGCAATGTCATTTAGCAATCACTTAGCTGCATGTGTGTATATATATATATATATATATATATATGGAATTATAAAAGAATAGATTATGATAGCTCTGTTGTGAGTAGTGTTACTTTGCATATTAAAAAAGATTTAATGACCTACTGTAGTGCTGTCCAAATTTTGTGATACCCAGGGCCTGAATTTTTCTGGCCTACATCGTAGAGGGCCTATAATGGAAGCCAGTTTTGACCACTCCCCTTTTTAAACCACACCCACTTCAAACCACATCCATGTTATCACAAGAGCTTTTAAGACCATACCCAAATTAATGGTGTCAGCACAGCAAAAACCCAAATGGTTGGTGTAGGGATATAATCCTTTATTCATATGTGAAAGAATTATATTATGCCATATTAAGACATACCATTAAATCCATATTCCTCCTCCTGCCCTGTGGATAGAACAGCAACCCCCAGCATATAAATACACACCTTAGGGACCACATAATATCTATTTCCAAATGCTAAGAAACTCCCAGAACAAACACTTGCCAGGTTCACCACGCACAGGCAGCATAGGGCAGGCAGAGTATGGCACACAAAGGCAGCATAGGGCAGGCAGAGTATGGCACACACAGGACGGAATAGGGCAGGCAGAGTATGGCACACATAGGCAGCATAGGGCAGGCAGAGTATGGCACACACAGGCAGCATAGGGCAGACAGAGTATGACACACATAGGCAGCACAGGGCAGGCAGAATATGACACACAGGCAGACTAGGGGAAGCAGAGTATGGTACACAGGCAGCATAGGGCAGGCATAGTATAGCACACACAGGCAAGGTAAGGCAGGCAGAGTACTGCCTGTGTGTGCCATAGTCTGCCTGACCTATGCTGCCTGTGTGTGCCATACTCTGTCTGCCATATGCTGCCTGTGTGTGCCATACTCTGCCTGCCCTATGCTGCCTGTGTGCCATACTGTGACTGCCCTGTACTGCCGATGTGTGCTGTACTTTGCCTGCCCAACCTTGTCTGTATGTGATACTTTGATTATTTACAGTTGAGTTTGATTTTTGTTTCTATGTCCTATTGAATTAGGTAACTGTTTTGTTGGATTTCTTTTTTCATAAGGCGCCTCTAATGATATATAAAGCAAATAGTTATCATACTAACATATAAAATAGATTTTATTAAAACATGACTCAGATTTCATGGCAGGGAAGCAGCAGTGTGCCATTTGAATTTTTTACTTATTAAAAGTGCCAGTTTTGGTTATTACACTTTACATTACTGTATCACTGGAATCACAGTAGAAAGTTATATTTGAAGAAAATAGAATTAATATAATTTATAGAATAACAAGAATTTGGGGGTTAGCAAAAATAATTAAAAAAAAATACAAATACAAGATTATTGTAGAAATCATACCTATATTGGCTAACAATAGGAATACATTGCAAGCTTTCGGAGCTTTCGTCAGTAATTTACCTAAAAATACTTTTATATTCCCTAACTGTAGGCATAAACAATTATCAGTCTTTAATAATGGTATTAATTGGACTATGTAAGCAAACACTGGTTTAGCTGCAGTATATTAAACTCTTTCGTCAGAACCCCTAGAGAGAGCTGAATATGAACTAAATAGGCCATACAGAAATCCTCTCATAGCAATTCTCCTCGTGCACTCTCAGGGAAGCATTCTCATTCCTGTTTCCCCACCAGATGGCTCCTGTCCCAGAATAATCAGGTACTATTATAAAGTGATAGATGGAATGCACTACAGGCATCAGGAATAATGTCTCCCCGCACTGCTCCAGTGATCCTGTACAAAGTGCACTTGCAGGCATGTTCCAGTCACCCCCCCCCCCCCCCCCCCCCCCGTGGCAAACAATACTCTCTTGTCAATGGAGCAATTTAAAAGGATCTAAAAATAACACGAACCAATGATTCTGCTAATTTGCTTTTTTCCTTCTCTTTAGAGCTGGTACTTAAAGACAAACATAATTTTTCTTATATTTAAGGTTGTAGAAGCATGAGAGAAAATACCCATGCTCACTGGTAAATAGAATTATCATTCATCTACAATAATGTGCCTTGTGTGCTAGATGGCTGAAATTTCACCAGTATGAAGTTTCATGCCAATGGCATTAATACAGGTATAGGAACCATTATCCATAAACCTTTTATCTGGAAAGCTACGACTTACAGGAAGGCCATCTCCAAAATACTCTACTATCATCAAATAATTCCGATTTTTAAAAATGATTCCCTTTTTCTCTGTAAAAATAAAACGGTAGCTTGTATTTGATCCCAACATTATAATAATTCATATTTGTTGAAGGAAAAACAAACCCATTGGGGTTATTTAATGTTTTATTATATTTAATAGACTTAAGGTGTGGTGATCCAAATTACAGAAGGACCCCTTATCTGAAAAATGCCAGGTCCCGAGCATTCCGTATAACAGGTCTCATACCTGTATAGGGCTAAAAATATAAGAAGACTGGTATTTTTTGCTCCAATACTGCAATGCATATAAAAATATGCATCCAAATTTTTGGCATAATTTGGACAGCCCTACTTTGTGTAATTCTCCCCATCCAGATGGTGATTGACTTGCTGTTATCTTTACTTGAGTAGGCACAATGGGAGGCATTTATCAAGCATATTGCGTTCAAACATACTCTTTGCACTTTTTTTTATCATTTTTCTGAGTGCCAAAGAGTCCATTCTGCCTCTTCTGCTGAATTGGGCACCTATTGATGTTGTGGTCCCACCCAGGCCCAGACTGGCAATCTGTGGATTTAGGCAAATGCCAGAGGGGCTGCTGTATGATGCCATACACAGTCACTATTTAATGGGCTGGTGGGGGCTATTTGGCCTTTGTGTAGTTAACATGCCAGAGCCAATTTTAAGTCCCACTCCAGCCCTGGTCCCACCACCGGGAACATAACGGTAATTCTAGGATTACCACAGCAGGTTGCATTAATAGGTGCAGGAGACTTGCATCAACAGAATTACATACAAGTGTAGTCTTAACATGAGTGCTAGAAGTGATGCAATCTGGAACTCTGAATATGTTAGCTGCAACATGCATACGATTTGCTACCCCACACCTTGAGTTTTGGCAAAAATGCTACATTATGGGTAAAAAATAGAGATTTGTGTCATATATGACCCTTCATGTAAAACTATGCACTTGGCACAATATGCCACCCTTAGATCCTATAAGTCTTGTGTTATTTATTCAAAATTCTGTGGATTTAAGGGGATACTGTCATTTTTTTATGGTGCATTTTTTATTGCTATGTAAACAGTGTAATTTGGAAATAAAAAAGTACACCATAAACATCATGACAGGATACCTTTAAATAAACAACACAATTCTTATAGGATCTAAGGGTGGCATATTGTGCCAAGTGCATAGTTCCCCTAAGAATGATATCCAAGAAATACACTTGGTTAATATAACTTCACCGTTTGTTGATGAAATTATATACAACTTTATGTATCTATGGTAACATTATTATGTAACATGACATCTCAATAAAAAACTTAAAGCTCAAAAAAAATCACAACAAATAGAAATTGTGTTGAAAATGCAAAAAAAATGTTTTAAATATTTTTTTTAAGCTGTAATATTGGTGTATAGTGGCATGTAACTGGAGGAGTCCTGAGCTGGACTTGGATTTCTCCCTTCCAATTGTTTTGCTAACTGGCTGCTGGGGGGGGGGGGGGGGTGGGTGATATCACTCCAACTTGCAGCTCAGCAGTACAGTGACCAACGTTTATCAGAGCACAGGTCACATGGTTGTGGCACCCTGGGAAATGTAGAATAGTAATAGTAGAGAGTAATATTCTGAGACAGTTTGCAATTGGTCTCCATTTTGTATTATTTGTAGTTTTTTAGCTATTTTGTTTTCAGTCCAGCAGCTCTCCAGTCTGGAGTTTTCAGCAGTTATTTGGTTGTTAAGGTCCAAGTTACCTTAGCAACCAGGGAGTAGTTTGGATGAGAGACCATTATATGAATAGGACAGGACCTGAATAGAAAATTACAAAAAGTAACAATAACAATAAAACTGTAGCCTCACAAAGCAATATTTTTTGGCTGCTGGGGTCAGTGACCCCCATTTAAAAACTGCAAAACTGAGTTGGAAGAAGAAGTAAAATAATGCAAACACTATAACAAATAAATAATAAAGACCAACTGAAAAGTTGCTTTGAATAGGCCATTGTCAAAATGAATGATTAAACATGCATGTAAAATCCGTTCCCTTTGAGCTTTGAGCTATGGCTTGATTGATAAGTTATTTCTATTTTCTGCTTAACTTCTTAGGAACAGGATCAGCCAGTAGCAGTGAGAAATATGCTTAGTAAATGAGCCCCAGTATGCACAGCCACTTACCCCTGCATTTCATGGTATAAGAAGTTAACCATAGTGATGAGCGAATCTGTCCCATTTCGCTTTGCCGTAAAATTCACAAATCTTTCAAAAGATTTGCGAAAAATTTGCGAAACGGCAAAAATTACGTGTGCCGAATTTTTTTATCCGTTTCGTGAAAAAATCTGCCAATGGCAAAACACTAGTTAACCAATCTTTGATTTACCCAATACATAAAATCTCCCGTGTGCCCAGTTTTATACCCCACTTTACCTAAATCTTTGTTTTTTTAAGAGGAGGCAGGAAGGACTGGGCAGCGCTAAGTACAACTACATAAGTGCAAGAATGGGGTTTTACATGCAACTGACTGCAGGGAAATTTGCAGCACCGCAACTGCACTTGTGGTTGTAAATTACCTCTTAGGGGTGATTTTTTCCTTTTGGTCCAATCCTCTTTGTGGCTTAGTGTTTGTATTGCTGATTTGGCCGTCTATGAGTGTAGATAATCCAGTTACAACATAAAGTGGTCAGATCTGCTCATAGTATCGGCCATCGTTGGGGGTACTGTGGTCAGGGGCCCCATGGCAAAGGGTGCCCCAAGAGATGAAACACAAAAGGAGTTGCAGGGGAGGGTGTGGCTTGTGGGTGTGATTTTGTCAAAACAAAGTGTGGCTAGAGTGAATGGCTGTACTCAGTCATTTAATTGTGGCCAAATTCTGCATGTTGGCAGGGCCCACTGCCCAGATGCCCAGTGACTAATAGGATAATTATGGGGGGCTCCGTGGGTCCAGTGAGCCCTGAGGGCAACCCTGCATTGTATCAAGGGGGTCTGATCTGCCCATAATATCAAGAATTATGATCTACCCAAATGTTGTTGACCTATATAGTAGAACTACTGAACTAGGATTATATGGGTATTTCAGATTTTCTGAATAAAATATATTTTATAGTGATGAGAGAATCTGTCTTATTTCGCTTTTCCGTAAAATTCGCAAATCTTTCAAAAGATTTGTGAAACGGCGAAAATTTCACACGGTAAAAATAATTGTTGCATGCGACAATTCTTTTGATGCGGACAACAATTTTTGGACGTGCGGTGAATTTTTCCGCTGCAAATTTTTTCATCCGTTTCGTGGTGAAACGTGGAAATTCGCCACAAATCCATGCCTGCTGAAACGTTTCGCCCATCACTAATACTTTATACATGAATGTTTTTGATTTAGGATTATGTAAATGACTGAAATTATGTAAAATGAATAAGAAAACGAATATAGAATGGGTAAGCTGGACCTTTTGTAGAAAAGCCATATTCACTTGTTTCAGAAATTAATAAAACCTGTCATTTGAATCAGATGAAGAAAATCATTCAACCGTTCAGAAGACTGGCACATTTGGCTACTATTCCCTCTACATGTGCAGAGGCTTATGGGAATTTTACGGAGACGCATTGTGGATTATTTTTTTTTACAACTGATGAGACACGGTTCACTGAAAATATATGAATGCTAGTACGGGTTTTAAAAACAACAACAAAAAAAAAGAAGAGAAAAAGGGAATTGTTAAAAGGCACTTGTGAATGCACTGCCATATGTCCAGTCCAGATTAGCTGAGAAAAAATAAACTGCAGGGAAATGTGGTTCAGAAATGACAAGCGGCGTTTGAGTCTGAGCCCAAACTGCGCACATGAATCATAAGCTGCGCTATTATTTCACTTTGCCGTCTCAGTTCTGCCTGAATTTTTTATCAGAGCTCATATAATGTAGTGGAATGTTTTCCAGCAGCTGAACAAAGCCACTGTGCACTGTGACAGTAAGCCAGTCAACTGCCTGCTAAGCTTCTGCCCTAGTCCATTAACATATGTACAGCTTCTGAGAGTTGGACTGAATTCAGTAATATTTTAAAGTCACACTTAACAGGTTACATTGTAGTCTATGTCTAAAGTTTGCCCTTCCTTTAAGAGGGTTAATCCCTGTAATCATTTATTAATATATTTAAGTAAATTAACTGAGGTTAATAGGAATGTGTGTCTCTTATTAATCATATGCCCCCAAATACTAAAGACCATTCCATGTGCTGTACAGTGTAAAACCCTTGTTTGTGAAGCTATGAATGGAGCGCTACAAACAAGGGTCAATGCCCTAGATTTCCTCCCAGCCTGTAGAGAGAAGTACTAAAAAACAAAAACAGCACCCAAACAGCAGCAGGGGCCTGTAACAGTGGAAATGGGGTTTAGCCTGAAGGGCAGGTAAAGTGAGAGATAATGCCCGTTTGATCTCCTAGATACAACTGAATGTCCAGGTAGGGCTGATATTTGGAATGAATTCTTATTTGCTTTCCTAAATATTCTTGGACCTTGGGGCTGAATGGCTAATACCCCAATAATGTGGTATCTGTAACTTTTTTAAGAGCTACAGTGGGTCCATAACAAAACCTGGACCTCCAAGGGGGGTTCAAACACCACTTTGTTAGGCTATATGGGTCCTTTAAAGTGCCAGTAGTGTCAAAAGGTAAAAAACATAGAAATTAGCACATGTAGCTATATATACTGTATAGTATGCATATTTACGCATGACATTTAACAACCAAAAATACCTCTGTTCTGTACATCCCCAGTTGCAGTATTGGATGGAAGTTAATAAAATTTTATGTGAACTCCTCAAATTAGGCCTGCCCAATACTATAAAACCTTGACATACCCACTAGAACAAATTGAAATAATAATAATACCAATAATACTAATAACACTATTACTAATACAATTTTTTGAGTATAAGTGGCTGTCTAGTATCACTTTCCTCCTGTCTCCCACATTCCTCCCACCCAAAACTAGTCTGATCCAAGCACCACCTTACTAGCCAATAACACATCAGTGAAAAATCAACTACATTATGATTATTCCATGCCACCTTAAGGTGCATATTAATTAATATGCGTGAAAAAGTAAAGCTAGAATGCATCACTTATGACCACTTACCACTATGCTACACTATGTAAAAAGCTATTATATTTTATGGCCGTTCTGGAGTAAATCAAAATACACAGTTTTGTAAATATTTTCTCATTTAATTGTATAATAGATTGTTGCTGAAATGGCGATGCCATTTGGCTTAAAATTAGGAGTAAAAACCAAAACAAAGCATAAGTAACACTTTTACTTTATATACAGTATATATAGATATTTTTTGGGTGTAAAATATTTTACAAAAAACGCATACAAGAGAAAAGGTTAAAATGTATTTTCAAATGCTGTTGCAACTTTTGTTACTGCAAAACATGTCATATACTAAAACCTTACTACATTATGTAACTCTGCCTCATACATGTGATGTATATATGCTGAAACTGCTGTAAAATCTTCTCAATAAACTTGCCTGAATTAAAAAAATTAAAAAATATACTGTATATATTTTACAAAGCTTGATAAATAGTGGCATTGGAGAATCTTTTCCAAAACTTCAGCAAAACTCCATATTCATGAACGATCTTAAAATGTTTCCGTTAGTTTCTGTGTATACAGTAAATATAGGAAGCCTTTACTATGAAAACATAGCACGTTCAGTACTACTATCCATTTGCTGCAAAAACCCAAAAAGTAGGAGAAAAAAGCTTCAGCAGATTTACTGCAAACCATTTATTGTGGGTAGTGGTAGAGGTTACCACTACCCACAATAAATGGTTTGCAGTAAATCTGCTGAAGCTTTTTTCTCCTACTTTTTGGATTTTTGCAGTTGTATTTGGTTGCAGCACAGAGCAACAACTAGGAGCTAAAGCTTTTTTCGTAAGTACTTTATACAAAGTTCTCCAATAATTTTTTATTTTTATACTATCCATTTGCTGTGGGTAGGCTGCGAAGGTCTTAACAACTGTTGCCTTAACATAATGTTCTCTGCTCGGAGGTCACAAGTCACCTGAGATTAGTAAAGGAAGCATATATCTGGAAATGTTTATTTTAAAAACTGATTGACATGGTAAAGGGAACTTTTTGAAAACAGAAAGAAAGAAGAAAGAAATATAGATACGAATGGAATCATTTTCTTTTAAGTTGCCAATATAATGAGTTATAATGAGAACGAAGAAAGACTAGCACTACAGAACCATGGGATAACTAAGGGATACCTTTATTAGACTTTCTATAAACTTTCTAAAAGCTACTTAAACAAGCTATGCTTTTGGTTTTACAATTAAGTTAGTTTGGACAAGGTGAAGACTCCAATAGTTCCCATACATGTATTTGAATTGAGGTTTTCCTTGACCTTTTTTGTTGTTGTTGATGCTTTTTAGCACTGCTAAAGGGCAAACCTAAAGGACCTTGTTAGCCTAAGGGGCACATTTACTAACCCACGAATCCGAATTGGAAAAATTCCGATTGGAAAACGAACATTTTGCGACTTTTTCATATTTTTTGCAATTTTTTCGTCGCTGTTACGACTTTTCGTAAATTGTCACGACTTTTTCGTAACCATTTAGACTTGCGCGAAAAGTCGCGACTTTTTCGTGGCCGTTACGATTTGCTCTTATCTTGTCGTGACTTTTTCGTATTGAGCGCTCGTAAGCGGCGGGCGAAACTTTCAGACTTAGCATGATTTTGGAAGCCTCCCATAGGACTCTGCAGCTCCAACCTGGCCCAAGAAAAGTCACCTTCTGAAGCTTGAATGAATCCGAGACTTTCGTACTCGGCGCGAAAGCTGCAAAAAAGTTGCGACTTTTCACGCAAGTCGTAGCACAACAAAAAAGTTGCGACATTTTGCGAAACATTCGTAATGGCTACGAAAAAGTCGCGACAATTTCCAAAAAAAACGCAAAATACCGATCATTACAAAAAAAATGCATTCGGACGCCTTCGGACCGTTCGTGGATTAGTAAATCAGCCCCTAAGACTGGTTATGTTATCGGTTCAGTGTAGGAGTTTGCCAAACAGTAAAGCAGATAGTTCTTTTGGGATAGGATAGCCTAAATGCTGGCGTACAAACTTTATGCAATAATGCCATAGAGGCTTAATAATAGAATTGTCCCAGGAAATATGTGATAAAATTGGGGTGTGGTAATGTTCCATTTAGATGTTCTGGATACACTGAATATTAGGTCAGGTGTCTTTCATTTAAAACACACACTGCTCCGTTTTTTATTGTTTTTCTGAGATCTAATTGGTCTTTAAAGTTTTTACAGTCATATGTGTCTTTGTATTAATAGCCTATGACTAAGTGCTCCATGGGAAGCACAAAATGCCTCTGGGTTATTTGGAATAAAAACTCATGTAATTAAAATGTAAGATACTGCATTAAAACTATGGACTGACCCCCAAATGTGTGACCATTGGCAACTATACTATCAAATAAACCATTTACACTGAAGAAGAATAATAAGCAAAAACTTTACAAACTTTATTAAGTTGGGGCATCTATTTAGAATTGGAACTATTTACCTTTATCCTTGATCCATGACCTACTTCCCTCCTCTCAGTCACTGCTGTTACCAAGTGATTATTTTTCTATAAATGAGAGTATACATCTCATACTTAATGTAAACTTTCTGAAGAGGCGGAAATGGGCTGTTTCACATGGTTTCTGGAAGTAAAAGTCAGGAGTTGTGTGCTACAAGCAGGTCTCAGATTTATTGACCTGATGATAGATCTGGCAAGTTGTGCATTTCACTAACCCCATTTCCTCTCTGTTTCTTTCATAGCAATAGGCATTTTAGGCAAGTAAATAGAAATGCTCTATAGCACACCCTCCATATTAAAAACCATATGGTCATTAGATCAGTTTTCTAATCCTCATTATTAGTAACCCTAAATATATGAGCCATTGCTGTTCTCATTCATTAAAGGTTTTGTTGGGCAGTGGGTGCTTTCCTTTTGCACACTTTAGTTACTAGGGAACTACCAAGGAAATTGGGTATGTATGCCCTCCCCACCAAGGTACGTGCAGGAGATTACACAGTGTGTAGTGCATGTGGGAAATCAGAGGAGCTGTCCATGAACTACATGAATGCAGTAGTAGAAAAAAATAGTATGAATGTGAGAGGTACTGTTAATGATAGTCATTGATAGATTCAACAAGATAAAACATCTATACACACCAATAAATATTTTCTGGAATTGTGCCCCTTCCCTTTTTTTCCAGAATGGTTGTGCCCTAGGCCAGTGTCTCTGCTGCCTATGCATAGCAATCTAGTGAGGATTGCAGTGTCTTTATTTATTATCTCTATCAATATCTATAATAATAATCATCATCATCTTTTTAGGGATGTAAGAATAAATGGCTGAAAAACATTGTGCAGGGAAAAAGACAATTTCCAATTCCACATTTGCTTTTGATGGATTTGCATTTGCATTTGAATTTCAAATGTATACCCTACCAGTTGGCCTCACCATATGCTAACTCTGGCTTTTTTGCCTGCAATAATCTCAGAGCCAGACCCAGTTAATGTGCATGTTTACTTTGGAGTAATCATAAACTCTTGTTTATACCATGATAGTTTGAGTTCTGTTTGTTCAGCAGACTTCTTTTATCTTTGTGTACTGATCAGAGGACAATCTTCTTAAGGGGCCATTTACTTATTCAAGTGCAATTTTGGCCTCGATTTGTCATGTTTTCCTACCCAGCATGCAACATTCCCCCCCCACAATTGTGCCCAATGCATTCTGAAGCGGGATTTTGCAGAAAATTTTCCATGTTGGGATGTTTTTATTTTCGGTACTGTACCTGTCTTCAAAATTATGTGTATGCATGACTCTTTATGCACAAATCCTCTGTGCATATTGAAACTACCTACTGTGGGAACCTTGGAGCTACCATCAGATTGGAGGTGGCGTTAGAGCCAGGGTTGCCCTGCATCGACACCTGCACTCGCTTGAGATTTGGAACAGGAGGAGAGACATGCCAGACACAACTACTGTATATGTTGGGCCTGAAATTGAGTTCCCAGAATATAGAAGCATGGACTTCTTGCCAGTGTTTACGTCTTTCCTTTACTATAAACTAAGCAAATGGTGCTGACTATTCTATTTGCAAGAGATTTGCCATGTTACCTGCTAATAATACTGATACATTCATACTTCCAGCTATTTTAGCTTCAAGGCACATTTTCGTTTGCAAGCCATATCCAATTTTCAGCCCCATTCTCTCTACTTATCGTTCCTTACATTTTACAATGATGGATATAAGGACTTATCTCTCTGGTCATTTAGTTGTCGTTATCCTAACATTCTTTCCCTTCCCCTAGTGTGATTAATGCACGGTGCTGTTGGAGAAGAAGAGGCCTGTATGCCTCACAATTCTATGCACCACTTTCACATGAAACATCAATTATTCACACGAACACTGCAGTGACATTATTGCTGTATTTATCATTCAAATTATTTTCAGATTCAAATATTGATGAGGCAAATGAACATAAAATGCTGCAAAAAGCATAAGGAGTTACGGCTGCAATATTCACTCTTAGAAGCCATGAGTCATTTTTACAGGGAGGTACTGTGTTTTGCACTGGGAAATCTTCTACACTGTTGCCCTTGATTAATATTCTTTTACTGACTGTAGATCTGTAAGTTATTATTATACTTTATTTATAAAGCACTGGCATTTTCTGCAGCTCTTTAGCAGAGAGTATAAATCCTTCCTTGCCGCAGTGGAGCACATGTTAGGTCTTTATCATACTGTTTATGGTCAAGTTCCTCAGGATCCAATTACAGGTATAGGAGGAAACCAGAGCACCAGAAGTAAACCCATGCAACACAAAGTCCTTGCAGATCATGCCTTGGCTGATGCAGTTGTGTTTGATTCACATTAATAAAGCAACTGTGCATGCATTTCATCACAACTCAAACACAATTGCAAGGAAATCTGGCCAGTGTGATTTCCAGTGCAAGTGACATCTGGGCTGAATGGATTAGGTGCAAGTGTGCTGTGCCTATGAATGCCGGACACAAAGGGAACCCTGGAGCTACAGTCTGGTTAGGAGGTGACACTAAAGGGCATATTTATTGTGCTGTGTAAAAAACGGCGAGAAAATTCGCCACACATCGCCAGTCTTTGCCGTGTCGAAACGGCGTCAAACCGGCGTCATTTTTTTATGTGTTTTTTCTTCCACCAGAACTTAGGGAAAATAACAGTTTCTGGCATTCAGACGGCGATCTTTCCCATTTATTTTACACAGCTTTTTACACCTTTTTTTGGCAAATTAGTTTTACACAACATAATAAATATACCCCTAAGTCCAGGGTTCCCATGCATCAATAGGTGCTGCATCACTCAATTCAGAATGGAAGGCGGGAAGGACAGAGCTGCACCAATTGCAACTATGCGGAAGTGCAAAAAGAGCATTTTGACAAAAATTCCTTTAATAAATGAGGTTTAACACACAACTCACTGTGGGAAAAAGTTGAGAGTGCAACTGTGCTTGCGGTTGTAAACGACCACATGAGTAACTGGTATTAGCAGAGCATTAGGGCTTATTTGCCGGGTGTGATGATTTATGCTGTATATGAGTAATGACACGTGGAACTAATCTGTTATTTTGAATGAAGTTCCCCATGATTTAACCTGATAATCATAGCAGCATCACTGTAAATCTATGGAAGATAAATTATGAGTGATACACTAAGCCAATGGTCCCCAACCAGTAGCTTGTGAGCAACATGTTGCTCCCCAGCCCCTTGGATGTTGCTCCCAGTGGCCTTAAAGCAGGTGCATATTTTTTAATTCTTGGCTTGGAGGCAAGTTTTGGTTGCATAAAAACCAGATGTACTGACAAACAGAACATCCTTTAGGCATTCAGTCTATATAGGAGCCACCAAATAGCTAATCACAGCCCTTATTTGTCACCCCAGGAACATTTTTTATGCTTGTGTTGCTCCCCAAGCCTTTTTACATTTGAATGTGGCTCACGGGTAAAAAAGGTTGGGGATCCCTGCACTAAGCTGATACTGGATTTCTGTACTTCTGTACTGTAGTGCAGCTCTACTCCAGTAACTTACTCTTCCTGCATTTTTGTCTCATAAACCCCAAGACTGATGTAACCACTAATCATGTGAAAGTGCTAAGACAAAAGTGGCTGTTGTTCACTGAGAGGGGACATAAAGTGTGCCTTTTCTACCATGGGGGAATAAAAGAATAGTCTGGGAAGCTATGCAAAAGCTTTCTCAGAAATGTCACAGGACTTGGTTTCTGTTCAGGGACCCTTCAGTGAAAGGGTTATTCCTCCCTTGGGGCCGCACTTTCACTCAGTGGGGAATCATTACTAAACAATTGGCTATTATATATGAAAAACCATCAAGAAACGTGAAATACATATCTACCTAAGATATATTACATCAGGCCCTTATTGTTGCCATTCAGATTAGGATTTAAGACACAACCAATGGTATAACACACTGTCCAACTCTGCCTTTGGCCCAGTAATTCTGTCTGACATAAGAACATAATGTTAAGAGTGATCTATGGCCCAGGAACTATTTATGTTCAAGGTAGTTCAATTCCAGCCAGAGCTCTATCTGCAAGAAGTCTCTATGTTTCCTCCCACAAACCAGAAACATACAGACAGGTTAATAAAGTTTATGACTGTCTTTTATTCAACACTTTTCTTTCTGTGCATTCTGGATCAATAGAAAAGCCCAACAGACAGAGAGAGGAGATTTTTTTCCTTTTGGCTTTAAACTTATAGCAGTTGTTAAGCTCAGTAGCTGATTCATTATTTGATCAGAGGACCTGTTAGACCTGGCGCAGGGAAGAAGCAACACTAAAACTGTTGAATGAGGAAATCTCAGAGAGGGCTGTTAGGATTTTCCGAAACAATTGAAGATGCTGAGCTTGTAAGGACCACAGGGTGACCATGCAGGGAACCTTTATAAACCGGATGAGCTGTTTGTAAATCCTGCTGGCTTCCATAAGCTGCGGTTTTATTCCCTGCAAGAAACAAAGCATAAGAACTTCTGGGAGTCAGCAGCTGATATGATATTACTGTAAATCCTACCTCTAATCATAGAAAAATAAAACCTCACTGGTATGCTACAGATATAAATCCCTGCTAATAAATCCATTACTACACACACACAAGCAAACACACTCTATCTCTCACAGCCTCCCAATTATGGGATTCTTTAACCTTATACTGCTGTAGGAGAAAGTGACTCATTCATTTTAAAGGGAGGAAGAATATGAAGCTAACAAGTCCTGCTGGGAATTTTTCAGCTACTGTAATGTGAGTAATGTTGCTCTATGATTATTTGAAGGTGCAGGATATTTTCTCAGCTGAGGGTTTTCCATGATTACTAAAGCAACAATAAAATAGAAAAATGTAGAAGTAGAAAAATTTCTTACACTTTATATTCCTCTTGTTTAATTTGATGAAATATAAGTCTGATTAAAAGCAGAAGCCTGGCTGAGTTTTCCATTACTCATTTCTCTATATAATCTCCCTGATCTGCTCAGTTGGTTATTTAACAATGAGGCAGGTGGAATGTCAGCTACAGGCTCCTTTGTAAAAACAGACCCTTCTGATCTGGGAACTAAAAGACCTGTGACAGTTAAACATAGGCTGGACCTGTTCATGTATTGGGTGAATTGGGGTTTGTATTCAGAGTAATTGTGTATAATAAACAGAAAAGGGAAATAAAAAAATACTGGGAACTCTAATATAATACAGGTATGGGACCTGTTATGCAGAATGCTTGGGACCTTGGGTTTTCTGGATAAGAGGTATTTCTATAATTTGGATCTCCACACCTAAAGTCTACTAAAAAGTTATTTAAACATTAATTAAATTGTTTGGCCACCAATAAGGATTAATTATATTTTAGTTGGGATCAAGTACAACATACTGTTTTTTTACTACAGAGAAAAAGGAAATCATTTTTTTAGTTGGGATCAAGTACAAGGCACTGTTTTATTACTACAGGGAAAAAGGAAATCATTTTTTTAAAATTTGAATTATTTGATTAAAATTTACTTTTTTCTGGATAATGGGTTTCCTGATAATGGACCCTTTATCTGTAACTACACATATTTTTATTAAACAATTCAGGAACTTTAAATACATAAATAAATCAGTACAAAAATACCTTCACTTTGTGTTGAAATTTTTAAGATAACCCCAAAAAACCATAAGGCCCCTTAGCTCTTCTAAGCAATATATTTAGAATGTAAGGTTATATAGTTGATGGTGGTACTATCCAAATGTATCTATTTTTTTATCTGCAACTAATTCAAATGCTTTTAGCATGACTGCCAGACTTGTTTAGCTTTTAATTGTGTAATCAAAGATGAGACTGAAGAGTTGATAATTCAGTATGCTTTGGATAGGCAGCCAGAAGTGCCGTTTAGTCAGGATGAATAATGAGTGTTTCATAGCTAATACACTCACTTGTTTCCAGTATGCAGTCATTTATTCCAATCTATCACAGAGGAACGGAACAAGATAAAATGTATGAGAAAGTGGGAATGGGCTTCTTTGCTTTATACCTGCATTACATCCACTTATTCTTGACAAATGATTCACACAGGGGAGTTTGGCAATAAAGTTGGCTGAATACTACATGCACAGGCTGCCCAATCAATACATGTTTGACTCTTAAAAAAATTTCACTAGGGAATCTCGTATTTTGACCCCCATTTAGAGGATCATGGTTTTGCTAGTGAGTTTCCACCAGAGCTACACCAAAGTTTTACAGAAAGTACCTGTTCAGAAAATCACTGGCAATTCTGAACAAAAAAGTTATTTGAACAAAGCAGTGGCTTTTGTAGATGCTCTTGCATTCAGATAATATTTAAACATGAACTATTCTGAGGCAAGGTATCCTTTAGAGCCCATATATTAAACATAATATGGTGCCCCTATGCATAATGTAGTGCAAGCTGTGTTTTGTGCCTTACTCTAGATTGATAATGCAGTTAAAGTACAGAGTGCAGTATTCAACAGGCACAGTGAAGCCCTGTATTAAATACTGGCCTCACAGACGTATATTAGAATGCCTCCCAGGTTCCCAAGTTCTTAGCCTAACATGGTTACTGCAAGTTCCTCCTGGCTTCCGTTAACTTTCAGGAACAGCTCTTTGTGCTCTATGGAAGGGTGGCAAGAAGTTGTATATGACAGTGGCAGGTACGACTCCAGGGCTGGCATGGTGAATAGTAGAGAACAAATAGCACTGTTTAATGCTCGTTGCACTTTGTGAATAACAACTGAGTTCTTATTGTATGTGTCCTTGAGTTAAATATGTCTCTTAATACCCTGAACATGCTGTAGTCTATGCTCAAAAGCTGTGGGTTCTAGGGGGAGTGGTAAGTTTGAGTAAACAAGTGAAGGACCTTGGGATGTGTTATTTGGGGAGCAGAATACTATAGAATAAACTATTTTTATCACTTTTATGGTAAAGGAGCTTCTTCTGCAAGAAAAGGCACTAGAGAAAACCAATAGAGTTGTACATAGGCATGTCTTCAGTAAAACAGGTATAACATTTTGATTAACTTTGCTCCCTTATTCATAACAGTTTCTAAGGAAAAGGTTTTATGTAACTTGCCATCACAGACACTTGGCAGGGAATAGTGAATCCAGCTGTCTAGTAGGTTAGTGTGGAAGTTTACTTTGGTAGAGATAAATTTAGTTCTGTCACAGCATTTTATGCATTTTCTTCAATTCCTACCATAACATTTCCATATGTTTTAGGGCTATTTAGAGTTTTAAGGTAAAATTTAATAAAATTGTAGACTTGTTTGTATTCTTGCCTGTCACTGACTAATTTTAATAGCCAAAAGTATCGGCCATTCGCTTCCATGAATCCTTTTTTTTTTCCCAAACAGGAATTGCTCCAGCAGCCATTTTAGGAGCATTGGCACTTATTCTTGGAAAACAATAATGTGTTCGCTTGAAACTGGGTGAAATAGAAAACAATGATGGGGTTAACTTCCCCTTGAAAATGTGTAAAATAAAGTGAATGAGGGGATTCATTTCTCCTTGAAACTGGGTGAAACAGAAAATAATGAGGGGATTCATTTCTCCTTAAAAATGTGTCAAGGACAGGCTGTCACTTACTATTCTATTCCTCTACTAAGCGTCTATAAGACTTAATGGTACTCAACAGGTCAAACCTGCCAAATTTTTTTCACCAAAAAAATTCAACTAAACATTATTAAAGCACAAATTAAGAAATCAGAAAACCCATTTGTAAATCTCTAAAATAACTAGAAGTAAAAAAAAAAAATGGTCTTTTTCTCAAAATTGCTTAGTAAATGTGCCCCTTTGTATATTTATAAAAAGGCTGGGTGTGTTTTATATAATTAATATAGACAAGTAATATAAACATTATATACATTGTGGGGTTGGAGTAATTTTTGTGTAATAGGTTCATCTTTTAGCCCCTTGATAAACATGACTGTTAATTTGAGACTCTAGATCTGCCAAGTTGCAGGGCTTTTAGACGTTTTTGCTGCCTGTTCTTTAATCAAAGACGTGGATTTTGTTTTTCTTAAGGAAGTATTATCTAGTAGTCTGGCAGTAGTAACTAAGTTGATAAAGCCTTATACACTGCAAAAGAAGTCCTGTCAGGTAAACAGGAATTTAAATTTAACACAGAAAAAACTGAATAGCAAAAAAGATCTCTAAATAAATCAACCGTTTCGAAATCACCCTTCAAAAATGATTTGCACTAATCTATTTCTGCAGTAATCTAGGATCACAACCAACACAAAACCAAGAGGACTTACAAGAATATAGTCAATATCTTTCATCACCGGTGACAATTTTATTCCAATCATTAAAAAGGAATGTGTCGGATAAAGAACACCGGAATGTATGTTTATAACAGCAAACAATTTTCTAAAGTATAAGAAAGTAAAGACATCACGTCAGTATTTTTGAAGATTTCACTGAACCGTGTAAGCCACAATTTTTCTGTAATTCCTAAAGCTATTTATTAGCTCGAACTTCAGTGACAGATGGCACCTTCCCTCTAAAAACAAGTGAAAACAAGAGACTTTTGTCAATAAATTTATGTGCTGCTGGGATGTGACCTTAATGGCTGGTGGAAAAGGTGCAGTGTCTCCAGGCGGGGTTTGCTGTCTATGAGCATGATTCTATTAGCTGTGTGAAGCAGGAAAAGAGAATTTTTTATTGTCTTAACACTATTTCTGATATTGAACTAAAGTCACAAAAAGGACCTTTTGGACTTTGAAGTTATGGATACAAGGAACTGATACAAACTAAAGTATTCTTATTATTATTCTAATAAATACTTGTTAATACGTGTTAATAATTGTTGTTAACACACAATAATTGCCCCTTTTTCAGATATTGGCTAAATTACCCACAACAAAAAATGTGCACCAGCGGGTAAGTCATTAACTGACTGGTAATAAAATTTATAGCAAAAATGCTTGTGCTATTTTCCTAGTATTGGCAATGAAGTATAGCCTCTAAAATATGAATGAATCATAGTGCAGCAAATCAATATTATTAATAAAACATGTGGAAAATGTTCAGCTCGCCATGCAGAAATAGAAACAGGCATGCCATTAGTTTTATGACGTTTGCTCCAAACGCCTTATCCTTACCATTTTCAACAATACTTATTTGATACATTTGCAAAAAATATTGTCAATTTAAAGATCTAGCATTTGATTAAAGATAGCTGAACAGGAAAATGCTTTTGTTTTTGTCTACTGGCAATTTATAAAGATAATCCTAATTGATTTAATTTGGGGTAGAAATCACTATTTGTTAGATTTGATGGGGGTCCCTATCCTACTACTGACCAACGATAAAAGTGACCCAGCAGGTGGGAGAAGGTCTCACATAAATGTATATATGTATGTATACCTGTATTTATATAGCACTACAATGATGCACAATGCTGTACAATTTTACAATGCAGAAAAGTAGACACACAGGGAGAACAAGCATTATTATATATAAATAAATAAGTATAAATATACAAAGATTAAGTGCCATGTAGTACAAAAAAAGTAGGGAGGAGGGTCCTTGCCCTGTAGAGCTTAACGTTTAAAGGAATACTATACCCCAGCACAATTTTGGTTTCTATAAATAATATATTGCATAAAACAGATTCTATGTTAAACCTGCTATCTATATAAACCATTTTCTTTAAAACTTACTCTTTTAGGAGTATCTGCCATTAGTAATTCTAAATAAAAACTGCCATTTTAAGTACTAAAGGCTGCCTCCTGTAATCATATGATTCACAGTGCAAACAAACAAACTAAGGGTAAACATACAGTACATGTTAGTTCACATCAGCCAATCAGTGGACAGAGTTGTGTCTTTTACTCCCACACTTCTTCCTGTTACAGTTAGAGCTGGATTATTTCTATCAATATTGTCAGGTGATCTCTGAGGGAGCACACAGCTCAAGGGAAAAAGATGTAAAAGGGCAATATTTACTGATATATGTATATTACAGTATGGTAAGATTATTTAACAGGACACTTAATATGATATAAGTGATGAATGAATAGGATGTTGGTTAAATATTCATTCTGGTAGATAACATATAGACAAAAGTAGGAGGGTAAAAGTGCACAAAGTTTTGGGCACAGGCCCTTAAGTGCCAAGAAATGGTGATATGGCCAGAGCACTGAAAAACAGAAATAGCAGAAAGTAGTGCTAGAAAGATCAGACAAGTCTCCACAGATAGGCTTGACAGTGGTGTTGTGGGTTTAGGTCAATATCAAGTCCAATAATGAAAAGCTTGCATTGTTGCTACCATTTCTAAATAATTCATGCCAATTAACAGTGTAACTAAACTTTCACATTTTTTTCTTATTTAATTTTAGATTAATCTATAATAAATACAATTGTGAATAGCTTGGTTTCTGTAACTTTAAAGAGACTCACATTCAATAACATAATATTTAATAAATGATCAGATTCATAAAATACTGGAAATCATAAGAAATAGGGGAAATTATAATTTTCATTGGAGAATTAAGTTTACTGGGTACAATATGATTTTTTATATAAGCCCTAATTCTCCTGAGTACAATGATAGCAAAAGTCAGTCCAAATGTTCATTTGTGCAAAAGAAACCACAAATACAAAACAGGGGGTTGTATAATTTATAACCAAAACAAAAACAGAAAAATAAGTTCTTATTTCATTTGGCGAAAAAACATCAAAGACTAAAATACCATGAAATAGGTACTTTGATTTCTTATCAAAATCCCCATTATAAGTAATGGAAACAAACTCAGTAAAAATCTGCAACTTCTTCTGAATACATATATACATACATACAGTATACCTGTATGTGTGAGTGCACATAAAGATGCAGCTACTGAAATCTCCATTACAGAGGCAATGCACAAGGGCTGAGATCTGTACACTAAAGTGACAACATTCTGTATTCTGTTTTTGCAGACCCAAAACAATTTAAGAAGAAAAAAATATATATTTTTAAGTGCTGGGGTACAGTTGGCCAGCAGAAAGCCCACTATGTTTATATGCATGATGTTATGTTTGGTGTGTATGGTGAGTGTGTAATTACTAGCATGTATTTAGTTTGCTTTGAGCCCTCACTAGATGGGGGATTTGTATCAACTAAATCCTAGTTCCATAAGTTCAAAATTTTCTTTCTTGGCTGAAAAATATATCATGTGATTTGATGTTTCAAATGGTGCGCACATTAGTGTTCTACTTTTCTACAGAATCATTGGAGCTGGAGAAGGCTGTTTTTTTAGATTAGGAGGCATGTATTTCCAGATGCAAATTTTACTACCTAACATCCATAATTGCCATCAGCTTTCAACTTTCAGTTTGAGTTATTCCTTTGAAATGTATTCTGCCAAATTGTTTATCAGAGTTTTGGACTGACCTATTTCCGTGGGTCTAAAGGCAATTTCTTTTTTTTTATTATTAAGACACATCATCAAACCAGTTTCCCAGCTTACTGTGTCTGTTAATGCTATATTTGAAAAATGGATGCGTTTAATTCCTGAAGCTCAGTCTGCCTTTGACTCCTTTCTTGGGCCAAATTTGGGCATAATACTGTAATACATGGATTCCACCCTTTTATTTTATGTGCTTGGCATCCATCATGTTGCCTTTCCTTTAAAGGTTTAAGGTCTTATGGCAGAACCCATGGTTTGGGATTTATGTTACGTCACCTTAGGTCCATCAAGCCCTAACTAAATCTTTTTCCTTTTATAGGATTGATGCAGGAAAATGATTTTTCACTGCTTCTGCTTTTAATGTTTAAACTGACAGAAGTGCTTTGAGATAAAGAATATTTGGACAGATAAAAAGAACAATAATTTTTATAGCACAGTAGAGCCACAATCTGCATCATGCCAGAAGCAGCTGTACAAAAGAAAAGCCAAACCAAAGTACAATAATAAAACTATAAATTCTACACTTCATAATATATGTAGTGATGAGCAAATCTGTCCTGTTTCACTTTGCCGAAAAATTAGCGAAAAGGCTGAAAAATTGCTAAGTGCGTTTGTTGTGTGACTTTTTTGTCGAGCACAACTTTTTTGGATGCGAGTGTGTCTATTTTGACGTGACTGCAACTTTTTTTGACATGTGCTGAATTTCGCGAAACAATTCGGCAATGGTGAAATGCCGAAATTCGCTGCAAATCCATGCTTTGGGAAAAAATTCGCTCATCACTAAATATAAGTAGTTTTTAAGTTTTCTTTCCTAATGTCAGTCAGTAATGTTGGGGGATCATGTGAAAGTTTTGACAGTTTTTGGAAACTGGAGTTTTTTTCAACTCAAATGAACCAGTTAACTATGCTATGTAACATTCAATAAAGTGTCCTTGTCGATAACATGGAAAAATATAAGAAAAAAATGAACACAATATAAAGAAGTTCAGTTTATTAAACATTAAAAACTGACTATATTTTTTCAGTCCATCATCAATAAATCATACAATTAAATGCAATAACTGTGTACCAGTAGTTAGTCTACATTCTTGTCAATAAAACAGGTTTTATTAACCAATCAGAATAAACACCACAAGATATTTATTACAATATATATTTACATAATAGGTAAAAATATATATTCAGTCATTCAGATTTATTATAGTGACCTTGCTTTAGGTGAAATAACAATGCAAGAATAAGCACTCATTGGTGGGTTCAGCTGGAATCATGTCATTGTATGTGCATTTATATTTCTATGTTATCATTTTACTAAATTATCACTTATATATGCTATATTCTGACACATTCTTTATGTTTGCACTTCATTGTATTTAAAGCACATTAAAAACCATGGCTATTTAAAGCCAAAAATCTTAATTTGTACAGGGCTTGAAGGTACCTGGCATTTGCATCAAGACTATAACCTTTATCAGTTGTATGTGGATTCCAGAGAGGCAAACCCGCAAGGACTCAGATCAGTGACATTTGCAGATGAAAGACTAAATAAATAATGTTCTAAAGCTCAGTCTTTGTGCCAAGCCAGGGGTAAGAGGCTCATAAGAATATCCTACTAGAGCAATTGCCCATATTGCTTTTAGTTCCAGTTCCACATCCTTTCTGTGCTCATTATTTCCCCCCTTCAAATATAGTTTTGTAAATGCTTTTAGCAATGCAGTTTGCCTTTATACATGTCACAAAGCTATAGAAAAGCTAGCCACCATAGAGGCAATTTCCATAGACTTTATCCAGTTACAATACCAAAATGCCTATTTTATTGGGACTTTTCTTTTGCATGCTTATCCTGCTTGCTTTCACAATATTATGCTTGAGCTTCTTAATACTTTATTAATACTTTTATTACTGGTTGCGGTTTTGTATTTGCGTTATGATATTATCTAGAACAAAGTAATTTAGTCTTAAAATTTTAATTTCATATTCATTAATATGAGTTTCCTTATCTCCACCAGCTTTACCATCTACTCTGTATTCTGCATTTATAACTATTACATATAATTCAGCTTTTGTAGTCTGGAAATGTTGGTGTTTTCTTGGGGTGGGGGTTAATGAGAAACCATTGACAAATATATATGAAACTCTGTTTGCTATTATTGGAGACAGCTATACATGTCTAATAATTAATATGTTAGCTCATGGAAGTCAGTTACATAACTGCTGAAAAGCTGCTAACAGCAAGAATCACTGATCAAAGCAAAATATAAGGGACATATTAGTGTTATGATTCCAGTCTAGAAGCTTTGCAGAGATGTGTCTTGGGGGGGGGGGGGGGGGTTAATCCCATACAAAGATTAACATATCTACATCTCTTCATATTGTAACTCACTGGTATGTCTAAATATCTATGTATTTAACACAGTTATCTGTTCACAGTGAGGTTGTGGAACACCCTGTGGGGCGAGGTTGTAATAACAGGTTCTATTAATGCCTTTAAAAGCTAGAGTTAGTTTAATACAGGTATAGGACCTGTGATCCAGAAAGCTCAGGACCTGTTGTTTTGCAGATAAGGGGTCTTTCTGTAATTTGGATCTTCATACTTTAAGTCTACTAAAAAATCATTTAGGGCTCGGCGGGATGGCGGGTCATGGCAACTCGGGGAGATTAGTCGCCCGCGAACAGGGAGTTTTGTCACGGGCGACTAATCTCCCCGTGTGCCAGAGCCCTTAAACATTAATGAAACTCAATAGGATTGTTTTGCCCCAATAAGGATTAATTATATCTTAGTTGCGATCAAGTACAAGGCATTGTTTTATTATTACAGAGAAAAAGGAAATGTTTTTTTTAAAGAATATGAATTTTTTAATTAAAATACAGACTATAGGAGATGGCCTTTCTGTAATGTGGAGCTTTCTGGATAACTTTTTTCTAGATAACGGATCTCATTCCTGTGGTTAAATTTGGATTATTGTTTTTTTTAACCCAAATTAACTATGTAACTATCTCTGATAATTTGCTGTTCTGCAGTTTGCAGACAAAACAAGTATAGCCTCACCCTTAACTCTGGGGCCCCAGGTGTATCATTTAATGAATTTATGGAAGTCTTACTGTTCACTAGTGATGAGCGAAATTTATTGGCAGGCATGGATTTGCAGGGAATTTCCGTGTTTTGCCATTGGCAGAGTGCAGAAATTCACCATGGGAAATTTTGCTGTTTGACAAAAAATGTCTCGCACGTCAAAAAGCACGTAAAAAAAAATTGTCCTTCGTGTCATTTTTTTGACACACGTCATTTTTCGAGTTTCGTGAATTTTTTTGCAATTCACGAATCTTTTCATAGTTTTTTTAGCGATTTGCTCATCATTCTTGCAGCTGGTTTGTAATTCTGTATCTTCTCATCTTCTCTCAAGTACTTCTGTAACCAATAACTGGCTGTTTTTCTTTCTTTCAGATAATAAAGGCAAGCTCAAATCTCAGCATTTGAAATCCTCTTGAAATTATGGGGTCAGACTTAACTGTGTTTTCCCAAAGGCACACTACCCACAACATATAAGATTTGCCAGTAAGGAATAACCTGGGGGTAATGTGGTAGAAATGTTTGCACAGCTGACTTTGTTAAATATTTCACTGACCATAAGGAATTTCCCAAAGCTGCCTCAGATACAATCAGCTAAAATATGGTAGGAATGAAATCTATGGGAGATATGGCATGATTGGAATGAAAAAGGTTTTATAGGCAGCTCCTACCCAAATATCATGTTGGGACCAGTAGGAAAGGGATACTTGTGTCTTGGGAAATACTGTATGTGGTATCAACAACTTTTCAAAACAGACACTTTTCTTTTGTTTTCATTTATTTCCAAGTATAAAATTAGCATCTACTTACTTCCATTCAAAAAATGGAATAGTCTGCCTTACCTGATAGCTTCCCCTTCTGGTGTTGTAACATTGAAGGTTTATTTTTAAATTTAGCAGTACTCAGAACTACTCATAATCCTTCTAGAGTTCCACTCATCTTTTATTTATTCCATAAACATTTGATGGTTGTAGAGTTGAAAGGAAATAAATAAACATCAGAGGCAGATAGAAAACAAAAATGATTGCCTTGTATTGGCCCATTTTGCCAATTAATTGCACTTTACAAAACAGTCTGTGCAATCTGTGGGCTTGTGGGGGTGCTTGCAAAAAGGAAAGTACCTAAGAGGTCTCAATATATTTGTTTGCAGCTCTTTTCATTTTTTGAAGGGATAACATCTTGCTCAAACACATTTCGATGTTCCGAAAATACAGGTCATGGAGAAGGGACCCAGATCATATAGGAAAGCTGGTACCATAATCTGAAAATAATATAGTTATGGAAATTAGGGATGTTCAGTTCTCCAGATAATATTAACTACTGCATCTGCTCTGGCTGTTGGAGAAGCTGGAATATATATATACATCAACAAACATGCTGTATTTGACATTATGCTTTGTGTGGTTATCATTCAGTTAAAGGGTGCTTTTATAGTGTTGAAAGTAGAAAGAAAAAAAATAAGATTTTAAAACAGAAGGAAAGGCATAATCCATGGTACCAATATGTTGGCCACCCTCAGTGATTATAATAACTCTGGCCTGGAGTACAGGTATATGGGATCCGTTACCTGGAAACCCATTATCCAGAAAGTTCTGAATTATGGAATGGCCGTCTCCCATAGACTCCATTATAAGCAAATAAGTCTAATTTTTGAAAATGATTCCCTTTTTCTAAGATAGAATAAACAAAACAATCCTATTGGGTTTAATCAATATTTAAATGATTTTTTAGCAGACTTAAGGTATGGAGATCCAAATTATGAAAAGATTCCTTTTCCAGAAAACCCCCAGGCCCTTAGCATTCTGCATAACAGGTCCCATACCTGTACTATACTTTACTATATAGTACAATGGGGGTGCCTAAGAAATTGGCACACCCAGTGATTATTAATTTACTTCTCTTTATATTTATCTATTTTTCAGATTCAGAATTGTTATCTTGCTCTTTCAGGGACTGTAGCACATACTCATACAGTGTATGCTAATACATTTTCAAAAAGACAAGGTTTATATATATATTGTCCTTATTCTATTTTTAAACGTGTGTTTTTCCACAATGCCTTGAAGATTAGGTCATAACACAACATTGCAGGCACCAATAACTCATATTTCATGTACTGAATTGTTTATAATATGTTTGCTGAATAAAAATCAGGATAGAGGTAACATGTACCCTGTCTGAGCTCTCTTCCCATACACGCACAAGGCTAAGATGTAAATGTGCTGGACTGGCTGCAGATAGCATGCTGGTGCTATCAATTATTAAAAGCTGCTGCATTGTGAACAGGCAGAATGACCAGTGATCGTTTTCATGCCAGCGGCAGGGAGCAGAAAAAAACTGATCATTTGTGGAGGCAGCTAGAAGACTCAGTACTAATTGGTTCCTCTGCCAGAGAGAATCTAATAAAGAGAAATCCTTCTGGAGGCTTGTCTAACACAATCCCAGCACCAATCTAATCTCCTCTCATCAGAATAAAATAATAATTCATTTTGATTGTAATAAGAAGGAGCAAGACCTTAACTGATTCGTGTTGGTCTGTAATTATTTTCCATGCATAGTGATAAGGATTTGTAGAATTCTTCACACACATCCACACACTTTCATACATCAGACCTCCCTGCCAAGCAAAGGCCGACGTCTGATAAAAATACAGATATTTTTGTTATTGTTCCCAGTGTTGTCTGAGAGCTGCAGCTTTCTCTCGAGTGGTTTTGGAAACTATCACCAAGTGGTGGTCAGACCTGGATTTACTGAAGGACCATTTTTTTAAAATAGAAAAACCCCTAAAGGCAGTTGGTAATTGGTAGATAATTATCCTTATAAATCAATACAACATGAGCAGTTTAAATATTTAAAGCTCATACACAGTGCTATATATAATATAGGCATAGTTATTTATCTCTTTCCTGCCTCATTCATAAGCAAGTAATGCTTAGTGCTGTGGTGCCCAGAGCAGATGGCAGGCCATGACTTTCCTGACCTGAGCCTGTCTATGGGACAACCCATAGTGCAGCTGGAGGAATCAGATGTTGTTACATTAACAATGCACATGTTTAGTATCGCTGTGCTTGTAGCTAGCTATCATTTTGTTCACAGAACTATAGTATTTGGAGGTCTAGCCAATTTTTAATCACATGTACACAGAAACCCCCCAGTCACTAGTAAATTATTTAGGTGTCTCTGTAACTCAAATGAATGAAACAATATTACAATTCATATAAACATCCTATGTAGACATAAGAAACATCAGCACTGGTCTATTCTCTTAAAGGTCTAGAAAGAATAATATGTTTAATATCTTTATTTTAAACACCTACATGTCTAGAAAGAATAATATGTTTAATATCTTTATTTTAAACTCCCACATTTTGGTAGGGATTTCTGAGCAAAGCCATGGTAATGCTTAACCAACACTTTAATAGATCTCAGACTAAATGCGTAGAGTTTTGTTCAAGATATGCACAGACCAATAGACTACCTCTTTAGTTGGGGCTGATTGATGCTGTGTCACTTCCAGGTACATCACCGTATTCCAAATGTGAGGTTAAACAGTCACAAAATGCTTTAAGGGTTAAATCTGGTTAAATTCCCATCATTTCAAATTGTTTCAGTCATCTATGCCAGGGATAGAGTTGCATTCAGCAGCCCAAGCCAACAGTTGGGGTAGGGTTCTGTAGGTTGTAGTTCTGCTATAGCAAGAGTGCTAAAGGCTGCTTATCCTTAATATAGCAGTACCCTCCTGATTGTGATATAAATAATAAATATACTGCTATTGGGAAGTAATAATCAGTGCACTATGTGCAAGACAAATAGCACTCTCAGAAGCCTAACATAACTCACTGTCCATCATCTCCACAATAACCCCTATTTCTAAATGAAGCTTTTACAATAATATATATTCATGGGCACCACAACTGTACACCACTTATTTGTTTAGTCCATTCATTCTCTTTGCAATTGCTGAGCAATGGCTTTATTCAGCAGATAAACAAGCAATCCTTATAACATTTTTTGAAAAGGTCCATTATACTGATATCAATTATGAAGATCAAATTATAATGGGAGCACCAGGAGCTGCTGCTGCTATTCTCTGCAGAAAGGCACCATTCTCTTTCATTTTCAAATGAGCTAGCATCACAGAGTAAAATATTTTGCTTCCATAATATATATATATATATATATATATATATATATATATATATATATATATATATATATATATATATATATAAACACACTAAATATATAGGTTGTTTTTTCAGCTGGGAAATGGTCGGCACTGACAATATGCTGCTCTAGTGGCCCCAGGCACAAGTGCTGTAGCTGTAAATGTGTTAATTGTCCTTACAGACTAGAGCATAGCCATGAATATTTAATGTCTGCATGTCCAGATCATACAGTCCTGTGGAGCTAATTGCTAAACTAACCTTCACTTACTCTCCTGTTTTCCAGTCCCTCGCATGTCTGGAATTGCTATCTCCAACACAGTAAATCTCTAACCAGACCATTTACCTCAACTCACTTGTTTTACGGTGGAACATGTAATGAATATAACCCCTTATGACATCTGAAAAGGCTTCTTGAGGGCATCCCACAAATCAAATATTCTAAGCAGCTCTAATTATACAAGGCAGGGTTCATTGTCTGGCACACAATGAATCTGAAATCATTAGCACATGCACTTGTTAACAGAGCTCCCTTGCCAACACATCCAGTGCCATCTGCCCGGTTATTGACAGGATTGTCAAAGGGGGGGGGGGGTGAATGGAGAAAGGAGTGGGACCTAAAGAGATGCTTGGCGTGGGGCCAGCTTGTCTTAGCTCTCTGCCCGAATGCTTTCTATGACAGCTGTGTCTATACAGACCTAAATCTGTTGCTAAAATGTCCTCTGCTGAATTGTTCCTATGGTACTGGTGAGAGATTGGAGTGAGATTATGCCAAAAAAAGTCTGCATCCAGGCCTTTCATTTATATCTACCCAAACCTACCACACCACTGCTTACTAATTGAACGTTGTTGTACTAAAACCAGAATAGAGAGGGTGAGTTTACAGGCAATAAAATGATACATTGTATTTCTATAAATCAGTTATACAGCTACTTGTAGGCTCATGTGCAATTCAACTCTACCTAATGTAGAGTTTAAAGTCTGTGTTGGTTGATAGGGCTCTCCTGATTCAGAGGATAGGCAGCTAAATCTGCTATCTAGAAAGCTCTAGAACTATGGGAAGGCCATCTACATCCAATCCATTTAAATGAAACAAATCCCATTTTAAAAAATTGTTCTGGGTTTATATTTGCTTGCATTTGTTTTTGGTTGTCTATTGTATTGGCTATTGAGTTACAGCCAATCTCAGGGAGTTTTCATAGTCCTCTCTCAGGCTGCCACTTCTACATACCTATTTTATATGTATAGAACAACTTCCTATCAGTTGTGCCTAAGACAGCAAACGACATGTTTTTACATTTTTTGGTGGCACCTTGCCACGGGACTAAGGGGGTCTTAACAAGTTACTGAATAACTTCCCCTTAGGTAGGAGGAACCGTATTATTTTGCATATCTCCACCCCAGCAACAGGATTCTGAGGTCAAGAGACACACAAAAAGTTAAGTTATAGGTGCCTTTAGTTAGATATGGGGGCGGCCTGCCTACCCTACTGGAATTGAACCACTAAATGGTTTGTCAAACTACTGAATTGATGCTTAATAGTCAATTCCCAGTTGTGATTGTGTTCCCTTTTAAATTAATTTAGGCACATCACTTTTACATCAATTAGCAGATAATATAACGTTTGTAAAATGAGCACAGTGGAATAATGCTTCAGCGTCACGTTTATTATATTATCTATAGGTAAAACAGCTTTCCAAATACGTTCTAATTGTTGGAATTGTGTTGCACAGTTTAAAGGGGTTGTTCCCCTTTAAATTCACACTTCGT